>NW_027507784.1:342406281-342716281 GCF_037356315.1 Lithobates pipiens
TAGAGAATAAAATGGCGATTGTTGCAATATTTTATGTCACACGGTATTTGTGCAGCGGTGTTTTAAACGCAACTTTTTGGGAAAAGGGACACTTTCATGAATTAAAAAAAAAACTAAACAGTAAAATTAGCCCATTTTTGTTTGCATAATGTGAAAGATAATGTTACGCCGAGGAAATAGATACCAAACATGTCACGCTTTATAATTGCACGCACTCGTGGAATGATGACAAACTACGGTACCTAAAAATCTCCATAGGCGCCGCTTTAAAAAAAAAAATTCCGGTTACCAGGTTAGAGTTACAGAGGAGGTCTAGTACTTCATTATTGCTCTCGCTCTGACGATCGCGGCGATACCTCACATGTGTGATTTGAACACCGTTTACATATGCGGGCGCGACTTCCGTATGCGTTTTCTTTGCTGCGCGAGCTCGCGACGACGGGGGCTCTTTAAAAAAAAATATTTTTTTCTTATTTATTTTATTTCTTTTAAAATTAATAAATATTTTTATTTATTTATTTATTTTTTTTTGAAAGCTCTATTTGTGGGGGAAAAAAGGACGTCAAATTTATTTGGGTGCAGCGTCGCACGACCGCGCAATTGTCAGTTAAAATGACGCAGTGCCGATTTACAAAAAATGGCCCGGTCATTCAGCAGCCAAAAAAAGAAAAAAAAAAAGAAAAACAAAATGAGCTCCTGCGGCAAAAAAGGTTTAAAGCCATCTGAATCTCAATCCACAAGAAATCGGTCCACTGAGAAATTAGCGGCCAGGGGACGGCGCTGCCGCTGGCGGAAGACTTGTATCAGTACAGGAGTTATAATATTCTATTTGTATCTACAAAGGTAAAAAAAAAAAAAAAAAGCTTGACACCCTATTGGCCGACAAGGACCCTGGGAACCTTTTTAAATGTAACTCGGTAGAGGTGGGTGGGGGTTCCCAACTGTGGAGGACCCGTTAGATCGTCTTCTGTTAGGACACGTTCGCTCATCGCTCAGATTCAAAGCAGAAAAAACATCAACACGTCTCTCACGGGTTCATCACTGCGGGAAAAATTTTTTTTTTCTTTAGAAATAGTTGTAAGGAAATCAGGTAGGGATATTCCCAACTGAAGGGAAAGGGGTGGGGGTGGGGTGGGTGGGGGGTTTCGGTGTGGCCTTCCAAAGCAAACTGTAAAAAAAAAAAAAGAAAGGAAAAAAAAAGAGGACCACATCAAAGCGCAGGTGCTTCGCTACAAACGCAGGTGAAATATAAAAAAAAAAAAAAAAAGGAGAGAAGAATAGGAGGCCGGCGGCTCCTAGGACCTGTTTGCCGATTCTCGTGTGACACCTGCTCCCGGCAGAAACCCATGGGCGCCGCTCCAAGAATTCCAATGCAGGTTAGTGCCAGAGGGAAGAGGCAACGGACAGATAGCGGTGCCAAGCCGAGGGAAGGCATTGTGCGCCGAGTGATCTCACCACCAGCCGGGGCCAAGATGAGACACTCATCAGGGAACGCCTGCGGCTTCATTAAAGGGACGCACATCGGGGGAGTGGGGGGGGGGGTGAGGAGATGATGTGATGTTATCTCGCAATTGTTAACCGGAATTGAAAGGCTTGAGGAATTCATGGCTCAGCGAGCAATCGTTAGTTCAGTGTTAACAAGTTGGGGCTCATTCACAGCGGCGGCGTTGGGTTGAATGGGGCAGCCTTGTCCGGCGCCCGATGCAAGAACAAGGCCGTACGTCCTATGGCGCTTGTTCACACTGGGGAGAGCTTAATAAAAATGCGACATGTTGAATATTTGCACATTCTAACACACTGTAATGTTGGAGATTGGTGCAAAATTGCACAGGCACAGAAACTTGTTGCCCTGAAGCAAGCGGGCAGTGGTGCACCCCCACATATCGGTTAACACACAACTAAATGCATGTTACCTCTTCTACAGACCACGTGCCTATACCAAGCAGGCACAGAAACGCATTGCCCCTTAGCAGGTGCACAGTGGTCGGCATATAGACCTCCTTTAATTAGTGAGGTCCATCAAAGCAGGTGAAAAGACACCCAGAGGTGGGGTGAAGGGCACTGTGGTGATCAGAGGTAGGGATGAGCCAAACTCCAGGTTCGGTTATGCCGCGTACACACGATCAAACAATCGAGTGAAAAAGTCCGACAAACTCAAGTCCGCCGCACAATCCCCCCGTGTGTAGCCTCCGGTGGAATTTTTTGACCCGAAAGTACGGCGGACTTAGAAAGTAGTTTTGCACTCCAATCTTCCCGCCGGACTCGCATTTTGGCGGACAATCCGGCCGTGCGTATGCCAGTCCGCCGTACTTTTGAAATGAACGGACTTTTCCCGCCCGGAGAAAAGTCCGCTCATTTCGAGCGGGTCTCCAGGTAGACGGAGCCCACGAAGGAGACGTCGCTGGCCCCCCCACCTGGTATGGACTTAAAGGGGAACCCCAACGCCGAAAAAAATCGGCGTGGGGGCTCCCCCCCAGGTCCACATCAGACCCTTGTCCGAGCACGCTGCTCGCACCCGCGTGTGTGGGCGAGTCCGATGATTTCAAAAGTAGGGCGGATAGTACGGCGGACTTAGTATTAGTCCGCTGAAAAACTGCCGTGTGTGGACAAGTAGCCCGTTCGGAAAGTCGGACGGACAGTCTGGCGGGAAGTCCGCCAGACTAAGTCCGTCGGATAGTCCGCTACGTGTGTACGCGGCATTAGCTGCAGAACATGCGAACACCGTTAAAGTCTATGGGACACGGACGTGAAAAATCAAAAGTGCTAATTTAAAGGCTTATGTGCAAGTCATTGCCATAAAAAAAAGTGTTTGGGGACCCGGGTCCTGCCCCAGGGGACATGTATCAAAGAAAAAAAAAGTTTTCAAAACGTACGTTTTTCCGGGAGAAGTGATTTTAATAATGCCTAAAGTGAAACAATAAAAGTGATATTCCTTTAAATATCCTGCCTGGCGGTGTCCTTGCCTGTAAAGTAGCGCATCTTTTCCATGTTTATAACAGTGCCACAGCAAAATGACATTTCTAAAGAAAAAACTTGTCATTTAAAACTGCTTGTGACTATAATGAATGGTCAGATCTCGGCAATATACATAAAAATAGAAAAATACCCCCAAAAAAAGGTGTGGCTGTCACCCCCTAAATCCATTGCCCTTCAGCTCTGATATGGATATTAAAGGGAACCCCGCACCCACATTTAAAAAAAAAATGGTGTGAGAGTCCCCCAGGCACTACTCTGAACAGCAGTATATATACTATACGGCCTACCCTATATACTCTGCAGGAAATTGGGCCTTAGGTGTTGGTGGTACCAGAACACTGTAAGTCTTCACAGTTGCTCTTGTTGGGCGCAGGAACAGGCCCTGCTGTCAAATATTAGATCAATAATTGCAATTATATGCCCCTGTTAAACAGGTCCTTGGGCAGTAGTGATGGTGGTGACACAACACTGTTAGCCCTCACAGATACTCTTGTTGGGCGCAGGAATGGGCCCTGCTGTGAAATATTATATAAAAAAATTGTAATTACATGCCTCATTGCCCCTGTTAAACAGGGGCAGAAAAATTGGGCCTTGAGTGGCCGTGGTGGTGCCACAACACTGTAGCCCCTCACAGATACTCTTGCTGGGCACAGGAACCTGCTGTGAAAGATCTAAAATTTTAATTACATGCCCCTGTTAAACAGAGGCAGAAAAATTGGGCCTTGAGTGGTGGTGGTCTGGGTGCCCTCAACCAAAAATATTGTTGAAAGCTAGCATCATCAAGATTGAGGAGGAATAGGATGATCAGCATAGGCAGTCTTCAAGGGATCCCACATCCATAGCAAATTCAATCAGTTACATCCGCATCAGGTGCTTGATAGCTGCTGATCCAAGACTGATTCATTTTTATGAATGTGAGCCTATCAATGGAGTATGTGGACAGGCACACTCTTTGATCCATTACAAACCCTCCAGCAGCACTGAATGTGAGTTCAGGAAGCACGCTGAGGCCAGTAGCTCAATTGCATATTGAGCAAGTTCTGGCCAGTGGTCCATCCTCATGACCCAGTAACACAGTGGATGCTCTGTTCTTGCCCCTAGATATTCCTGCACCATGTAATGCGGGCGCTGGTGATGGTTGCTTGAACCGATCAGACCTTGGCACTAAGGACTGAAAAATTGTTTAAAGGCATCGGTCACCTGGCCACCTTCTCCACCGCTCTTTAGCCTCAGCAACACGTTGTCCAGCACCAGAAAATTTTAACCTCCCAGGGTCTGGAAATGCATTGCACAAACCTTTCTTCAAGGCCTCCTGAAGATATTTCATCCTCTGCTCCCTCTGCAAAGGCAGGATGAGTTCTGCAACCTTACCCTTGTAACGTGGATCAAGAAGGGTTGCCAGCCAGTAATGATCCCTCTTCTTGATACCACGAATCCTAGGGTCCTTTAGCAGGCTTTGCAGAATCAGGGAGGCCATGCAGCGTAAGTTTGCAGAGGCATTCGATTCTGAGTCCTCTGGGTCACTAAGGATCACATGATCCATAACTACCTCTGCCACATACAACTCCTTTGGTTTCTGGGGACTGAAAACCATCCCTTGAAGACTGCTGCTGAGTGTTATCCTCCTCTGTTGTCCTCTACAACCATGCTGACACAATCCTCCTCCTCTTCTTCCTGTGTGTTTGGTGGGCCCGCAGGAATGCTATCTGGATAAAGGGGGCCTTGAGAGGTAAGTAAGTCCTCCTCTTCCTCCCTGTCCTGATTCCATGAAGCATGTGCTCCAACAGGAAAACTAGAGGGACAGTGTCACTGATGCATACATTGTTGCTACTCACACGCCTTGGGGCCTCCTCAAATGGTGACAGGACAGTGCATGCATCCTTGATAATTAGCCACTGGCGTGGTGAAAAGAAGCCAAGCTCCCCTGACCCTGTCCTGGTGCTATACTTGCACAGGTACTCATTGATGGCCCTCTGCTGTGTGTGCAGCCGCTACAGCATTGCCAATGTCGAGTTCCACCTGGTTCAGCAAGTGACAAATGAGGGGGTTGGTGGGCAGGTTGCATTCCCTTTGAATGTCAGCCAGCCAAGCACTGGCATTGTATCCCCAGCGGAAATTACCACAGACTTTTCTAGCCTGCCTCAGGAGATCCTGTAAGCCTGGATACCTTCTCAAGAACAGCTGCACCACCAAATTCAGGATGTGTACCAAACGTGGAACATGGGTCAAGTGTCCCTGTCGGAGAGCGGAGAGAAGGTTGGTGCCATTGTCGCATACATCCATTCCTGGCTGAAGCTGGCGTGGTGTCAACCACCTGCAGAGCTGAAAGAATCAATGCCCCAGTGTGACTCCTGTCCCCTAGGTAGACTAACTCAAGCACCACATGGCATCTTTTAGCCTGCCTGCTTGCATAGCCCCTTGAACGCTTACGGAGCACCACTAGTTCAGAGGACAAATCTGCAGAAGAGGCCATAGAGGAAGAAGAAGAGGAGAGCTGTGGCAGAATCACCTTTTTTGGAGGCGTGGTGATGGAATAAGCTCCAACAACACTGAACCCTGTCCTGCACCTTTCCCAGCTGCCAGCAGAGTTACCCTGTGCGCGGTGTAGGAAAGGTAACGTCCCTGCCCATGCCTGCTGGATCATGAGTCAGCGGTAATATGAACTTTACTGCTGACTGCCCTGTCCAACGAGGCCAAAACATTGCCTTCCACATGCCAGTAGAGAGCTGGAATGACCTTCCTTGAAAAGAAATGGTGTTTTGGAACCTGTCCCTGAGGTACAGCACATTCCACAAATTCACGAAAAGGGGGCTACCAGCTGAAAAGGCAGCAGTTGCAGTGCTAGCATTTAGACGCTGAGCATGTGGATGGCTGAGATTGAATTTCTTTTTACAGTTCAGCAACTAGGGTAGGGAAATTTGCCTGCTAAAATCAGATGGTGGTGTACTGCTAGCAGATTGAATGCAAGTACTTGGGACACCTATTGCTATACCTTCATTCCTTTCAGTGCAGGTTTTTGAGAGGACTGGAAGAATAGAAGGGTTGGAGATCCCAGATGAGGAGCAAGAAGTCTGCCTTTTTCTTTGATGTGGGTCTTTCGAGTGCTGTTGCCAACGGACTGCTGTCATATGTCTGGTCAACCATGTGGTGCCCAAGCGGCTGCTGTTCTGGCCACGCTTGATCCGCTTCAGACATAGGTTGCAAACAGCAATGGTGTGATCTGATGCACACGTGTCGAAAAAGGCCCACATCAAGGAACTTTTCAAAGTCAGCGGGCAGTCAGCAGCGTCCAGCACCTGCGGAGCTCTGCAATGTGATGCAATAGAGTGGCTGCCCTTAAGCTGCCCCCTAGAGGACATCCTGCCTTGTTGAAATTGTGCCTCCTCTCTTCTCTCAGGCACCCAAGTACAGTCAGTGACCTCAGCATCCCCTCCCTCCTCGTCACTGGAGCAAACTTGGCAGTATGCTGCAGCTGGGGAAACACGCCAGTTTCTTGTCCTTCTTGGGCACCCCCTCTCTCTAGGCTCACGTTACTCCCTTCCTCAACCTGGGAACCAACATCGGAGCCAACATCCTCCAGGAGCATGTACCCGACACTGTGGTTGAATAATTCTGGGGACTCCTCCATGCATGATGGTGGGGCTATGGCAGGAGTGACTGTGTACAAGGAGCTGGTGGAATAGGTTGTTTTGAAAGCTGCGTTAGAAGGCAAACTACTCTGAGCCTGGGTGACAGAAGATGAGGAGGATGAGGACGGCTTTTTGTTATCTACTCCACCAACTCTTCTGCATGTTGTGGCTTAATAACACGGCCAGCAGCAGAAAAAAAGGACAAGCGTGCCCAACGGCCACCTGCAGAGGATGCACCGTGTCCATGACTACCACTGTTGACTGTAGACACAGAGACTGTTTGCCCTCTTTTAGTGACCTGTGAGTGTCTGCCTCTCGTTGGTGGCCTTCCAATGATGATGTATTTTTGATTTTGCAACACCACACTACACTGTATTTGATACTGTGCACACCACCAGAAGTGTATTAGAAACTGTACACACTGTATTAGATAATGTCTGTATACCACCTACACTGTATTAGAAACTGTACTATGGCTACACTGTATTGTGTACTGTTTAAACCACCAGAAGTGTAGTAGAAACTGTACACACTGTATTAGATACTGTGTACCCCGGCTGCACTGTATTAGCAACTGTACAATGGCTGCACTGTATTGTATACTGTGTACACCACCAGAAGTGTAGTAGAAACTGTACACACTGTATTAGACACTGTTTATGCCACCAGAAAAGTAGTAGAATCTGTACACACTGTATTAGATACTGTCTGTATGCCACCTACACTGTATTAGAAACTGTACTATGGCTGCACTGTATTGTGTACTGTTTAAACCACCAGAAGTGTAGTAGAAACTGTACACACTGTATTAGATACTGTGTACACTGCCTGCACTGTATTAGCAACTGTACAATGGCTCCACTGTATTGTATACTGTGTACACCACCAGAAGTGTAGTAGAAACTGTACACACTGTATTAGACACTGTTTATACCACCAGAAAAGTAGTAGAATCTGTACGCACTGTATTAGATACTGTGTACACTGCCTGCACTGTATTAGAAACTGTTCTACGGCTGCACTGTATTTTATACTGTGTACACCACTTAAGTGTAGTAGAAACTGTACAATGGCTGCACTGTATTAGATACTGTGTACACCACCTGAAGTGTATTAGAAACAATACACCACTGAATGCACTGTAGATATAGGCTACACTGGATGCAGAGTATGTATATCAAATACATTGCCACTAACTGAATAACCTGCCTGCTTAATCTAAATCAAGCTATCTCTCTGTCCACACCAACAACACTACACAGGGCCGCAGTGTAAGCAGCCCCTTTATAGTCCTACCCTACCCACACCTAACTGTATTTTCATTTTCTCCATCAGCTCATCCCCCACAGTTATTACCTTTTGTTTCAACTTGACCCTCCCTTCTAGATTGTAAGCTCTAACGAGCCGGGCCCTCTGATCCCTCCTGTATTGATTTGTATTGTAAGTGTATTGTCTGCCCTCATATTGTAAAGCGCTGCGCAAACTGTTGGCGCTATATAAATCCTGAATAATAATAATAATAATAATAGTGTGTTGGGCATGGACTTAGTCCCCCTGAGCCATGATTGGCCAAAGGCACCCTACTTTTGGCCAATTATGGCTCTTTTAGCAGAGCGCGCTGTGATTGGCCAAAGCATGCAGGTCAGGTGCATGCTTTGGCAAATCATCATACAGCAATGCACTGCAAACTCGCAGTACATTATAGGTCAGTCCACGACGCTCAAATTTTTCCGCAGACACCCCATAATGCTTGCTCTTCGGCGAACAGCCGATGTTCAACCCAAACATCGAGCTCATCCCTAATCAGAAGCAATTTACTGAAGAGGTTCTGGTATATGGAACTGCATCTTTTTTTTTTTTACGGACATTAAGTCAATTTTTGATGGACTGTATATATATATTTAAAAGGAAAAATTGACTCATGTAAATGTATTATATATAGATGATTTTTACACTGTTTTCTGATATATTTATTTATGCAATATAATTTGAATGCACTCTATTGAAGGCGAGCGCTGCACTTTTTTTGTGACTGTATTTGTTACATTTTTTTGTTACTTTCTAACTCTTGTCATCTATGGAAGCCGTGGCCATCATGGCCGCCGCCGTTCCCGAATTCCCCGATCCTAAATCCGCTCATTTGTTATTCCGCCCCCCCGGGCTCCTCTGACCCGCGTCGGGGGCCAGTTAAACATCAATAATTCATCTAGCGATGTAAATCATTAATCACGGGTTTACCCGCTGGAATTCGGTCGCTGGATGCAGATGGCAGGAGATGTGGTGACGAACGAGGGTACTTAGCCATCTGCGGCGTGACAAATCAGTGACATCCTCACCTGCTCCACCTTAATCAATAATTCAGGTCACCGGGAAGCCGAACAGATACGGCTCAGTTCTTCTGAAAGGAAATCAATGAGGATTAAAAAAAAGCTGGAAATCCGATTAAAGTCAATAAAAAATATTGACTAGCTTTTTTTTTTTTTTTTTTCAATTTTACTGAATGGAAGGTCGGCCGTAACTGGGAAGAAATTGTCACCTTATCTGACTTATGGAGGCAATAAAATCTGGTCTACGTGTTTTCCATCCCGATGGTTTTATCAATAAACACTGCTGATTTCATGTTTCTAATCACCTTTAAAGTTAAATGTACGGCAATAAAACTTTAACTTACTGTACATCTATTCCTCAATAGCCACAAAGAAGAGAATCCACTCTGTGTGCAACAAATGCCTTTGCAAACCCAGATTTTACATTGTAAAAGTACAAGTGGCATCATCACTGTGCTGTGCAAAGCTTGTGCAAAGAACAGAGCTATAGGAGGGGCCCAGCAGGCTCCACCCACTACAGAAAACGACAAGAGGGGGCGGAGACAAGACCAGTCACCCTGCACAAGGAGAGAGCAGGGCTGTGGGAGGGGGCCAGTAGGCCCCACCCTCTACAGGAGGGGGGCGGAGACAAGACCAGTCACACGGCACAAGGAGAGAACAGAGCTGTGGGAGGGGGCCAGCAGGTCTCACCCGCTACAGGAGGGGGCAGAGACAAGACCAGTCACACGGCACAAGGAGAGAACAGAGCTGTGGGAGGGGGCCAGCAGGTCTCACCCTCTACAGGAGGGGGCGGAGACAAGACCAGTCACACGGCACAAGGAGAGAACAGAGCTGTGGGAGGGGGCCAGCAGGTCTCACCCGCTACAGGAGGGGGCGGAGACAAGACCAGTCACACGGCACAAGGAGAGAACAGAGCTGTGGGAGGGGGCCAGCAGGTCTCACCCTCTACAGGAGGGGGCGGAGACAAGACCAGTCACACGGCACAAGGAGAGAACAGAGCTGTGGGAGGGGGCCAGCAGGTCTCACCCTCTACAGGAGGGGGTGGAGACAAGACCAGTGACCCTGCACAAGGAGAGAGCCCACCTGGTTCCACCCTCTACAGAAAACTCCCTGCTGAACCGGACAAGATTCCATCCATCTATGGTCAGCTTGAGAGATCATGTTCTCTCCAAAATTATCATCTACCTAGAGACCCAACACCACCTAACCCCACCACTAACTCTTCAAACCAAGTTCATGTTATTGCTGAGGGCAAACAGAGATGGATATCAACACCAAAGCATGTAGTCAGGATGCATAGCAAGTTCAGGGCAAGCAGAATTCAACACTCAAGGTTAAAGTCAATCCAAGAAACAGAAAAGAGCTGCACACATAAGCTCTTATGCCCTGTACACACACGGTCGGACTTCCAGACAGAAAATATGCGATCGGATCGTGTTGTCGGAAAATCTGACCGTGTGTGGGCTCCATCTGACTTTTTCCGTTTGGAATTTACAACACACAAAGTTTGAGAGCTGGATCTAAAATTTTCCGACAACAAAATCCGATCGTTTGAATTCCGATCGTGTGTAGACAATTCCGACGGACAAAGTGCCACGCAAAATTACAAGAGGAAAGTTATTGGCTACTAGCCTCTTTATAGTCCCATTGTACATGATTTACATCACCTCCTTCTGAATGATCGGATTTTCCGACAACTTTTAGCGACCGTGTGTATGCAAGACAAGTTTGGGCCAAAATCCGTCTACAAAAATCCGACAGATTTTGACGTCGGAATGTCTGACCGTGTGTACAGGGCATAAGATGAACAGTTGAATGTCGAACAAGTTGTCCTTAAATAGGAGGCAAGACCAATCAGGATGAGATTTGAGGCTTGCTAACTTCAGTATAAAGACCCATACTCCTCTAGGTCAGAGGTCTCCAAACTTTCTAAACAAAGGGCCAGTTTTACTGTCTTTCAGGCTTTAGGGGGGGCAAGACTGTGGCCAGTGAGAGTAGAAAGGTTCCCAATATCAGTAGGAAAAAACAATGCCCCGTCATTGGGAGGAATTTTGCCCCATCATTGGTGTCATTGGGAAGAAGTTTGCTCCTTAAATGGGGTTAGTGGGGGGCATAGTTTGAAGACCACTGCTCTAGGTGGACAGGACTTCTGAGGGTATAAAGGTAACATTGGTGTATGCACCTGAAAATAGGAAGAGAACCTTGAGGGTTGGGAGACTACAAAGGGAGCCAAAGAGCAAGGCCCAGAGAGCTACAAAAAGAAAGAGCTGCTAGAGAGGTGGGAGAAAGCCTTGATCTACAAATATAGCACTGCACTTGGGGGCATCTAAGTACTGGTAGGCATACTAGTCTTAAGGGAAAGCTGGTTGCTGTAGGTCAAACTGTGTTTTTTTCTCACTATTTTTAGTCAACCATTTGATGCCCCAACAATGCCTTTGATGGCTTCCCAAAAATGTTGACAAGGACTGGAATTATCATCATCCAATGCCCTTCTGTGAGCTCTATTGCTACTAGACATGGGCACCGTCAATAAATTCGTTTCGTTCTGTTCCGTTACGGTTTGTATTAAAATGAATTCGTATTTCGTGTCCGAAATTCAGTTTCGTACGAAATACGAATTGTCGTTAGGTTCGTTAACTTGTACGAACGTTCTATACGATGAATTTAAAGGCAAAAATATATCTCAATATGACAGTCGATGCTGATGGAAGTTTGTTTTTTATCCAAAATACGAAATTCCGTTGAAGAATTTCCTATCCGAAATACGAATTTTCATTAGATGAGAAAGAGAGAAGCGGATTGTCTGCCATGCACCGCTGGTCCAGTTTTCGCCTGCTCCTCTTGGGGCTGCTTATTATGAGGGGCTCCCACCATCCCTGTCCTATGCTGACTTCCTCCTGGGGCTGTACCTCTGCTGTGCATATTATGAGGGGCTCCCACCATCCCTGTGCTGTGCTGACTTCCTCCTGGGGCTGCTTATTATGAGGGGCTCCCACCATCCCTGTGCTGTGCTGACTTCCTCCTGGGGCTGCTTATTATGAGGGGCTCCCACCATCCCTGTGCTATACTGACTTCCTCCTGGGGCTGTACCTCTGCTGTGCATATTATGAGGGGCTCCCACCATCCCTGTGCTGTGCTGACTTCCTCCTGGGGCTGCTTATTATGAGGGGCTCCCACCATCCCTGTGCTATGCTGACTTCCTCCTGGGGCTGTACCTCTGCTGTGCATATTATGAGGGGCTCCCACCATCCCTGTGCTGTGCTGACTTCCTCCTGGGGCTGTACCTCTGCTGTGCTCATTATGAGGGGTTTCCACCATTTCTGTGCTGTACTGACATACTGAGCACAGCAGGGGTACAGCCCCAGGAGGAAGTCAGCATAGCACAGGGATGGTGGGAGCCCCTCATAATAAGCATAATGACTGAGTCATTGATGCGACGACAACTGATCCGAAATTCGTAAACAAAAGTTCGTATTGCGTACAAAATTCGGACGCATGGCAATTCGTATTTCGGATCCTCCCGAACGTAGGAATTTTGGGAAATTCGTATGAATTTGAGATTCGTACGAAACTAATCGCACATGCGGAGAGCTAGTAAAATAGTACTTGGCAACTGAAGGACTCAATAAATAAGTTTCTCCAAAGCTCCCCTCAACCTTTTTGATGGACTCGTCAAATAAGTTTCTCCAATGCTCCCCTCAACCTTTTTGTAAAACAAAAGCAGCAGACAACGAGTTTATTTGGCCACACCAGCCATTTTAAGAACACTTTGTTTAAAAAAATTTAAATACCCTATCAATTTTTAATAACCAGGAAGTTGGTCTTTAGTCCAAGAAGGAAAAACCTCAGCCAGACCACTCCAGCTCCAAAAATTGCTTCCTCAAACTTGAGAGTCTCACGGGAACCATAACAACCACCAACAAGAGGGCTCCCACGTTTACCAAAACCACCAACAAGAGGGATCCCACTTTTACCAAAACCACCAACAAGAGGGATCCCACTTTTACCAAAACCACCAAGAAGAGGGCTCCCACTTTTACCAAAACCACCAAGAAGAGGGCTCCCACTTTTACCAAAACCACCAAGAAGAGGGCTCCCACTTTTACCAAAAGTGTTGGGTATGAGAGAGGGCAACCTTTAGAACCATGGAAATTTGTGGAATGGCTTTCCAAAATCAAGTTCTTGACAGCCACCTAACCTCTCCGACCCACCTTTCACCCAACCATTACACCCACATCCTCCTTCTCCACATTTAACCCTACTAAGACCCTTAATATCAGTCCCTCTGTCGATCTCTTCTTTTTTTTTTTTTTGGCAGCTCAACGTCAGCATTGGTTGAGCTGATCTTTTAGTGGAGCTTTCATATCAGATGTCCATCACTCCTTTGCTGGCTGTCCTCGGTATGCTAAGTCATGTCACCATCGGGAGCTCCCAGGTAATCTATCCAGCACATCACTTGTAATAAGCAGCTTTGTGCCTTTGAGATAAACCATCAAACTCACAAAAACCTTCTCATCCCTCGACTTAAGCTCATTGATGCCTTTTCTCACCTGATTCTCTGAGCCTTTATATCATCTGGTGGCCACAGATAAGCCAACATCTATGTGCCAATCCCCAGGATAAAGGCGGACAGTGGAGCTAGCCTCTCAGCATGGCTTCTGTATTTATAAGGATGAAAAATCAATATTTTAATGCTCATCTCATGGTCGAAGTCATTTCCCACAGTCTCTTTTATGAATTTGTTCTTGCCGGTCTCCAAAATCAAAATCAAAAATATTTTGACAAAATTCCTATTAAGATTTTACCAATAAGTGAAGAGTTTCCACTTTTTCACGCTGGTAACTCTTCAGATGATTATCTCCTACAGCATTAAAGCTGGCATCAATCATTATATTTTAGTAGGGAGAAGCCAAAGATTACCTTAGACATAGTTTTATTATAGATTTTTTTTTTTTTGGAATAATACCTTTTTTTTTGCCAATCTGTTTTTGGTTTTCCTTTTTTATGATTACAGTCAGAGCAGGGTGTAAATGGAAATCTCTACAAAGTGAAGTCAATCACCATTGAATGATTTCCCCTCACCTGGTGATGCCACAGGATGCTCTGGGGTGAACTGGGGACACGGGCACACAGGGATGCACCGGGGTCACTAGTTGACTCCATACTGGAGTCATGGGGCACACTGAGGTCAATTAGATGATATTAGATGTTCAGGGGTGCACTAGATTTACAGGGCTCACAGGGGTACCCAGGAGTAACCAGTTGACACAGCTTTTTGCAGGGGTCCACTGGAGACATACAAGGAATATGAGTTATTAAATAACATTGAAATGGATGCTCAGGGGGTCCACAGGGACACACGTTGTTTTGGGGTGGATGCTCTGGGACACACTGGAGTCATGGGGTGCACAGGGACACACTGGGAACACTACATAATTTGAATGTGTTGGGGTGCACTGGAGACAAGGGGCACACAGGAGTCAATCGATGACACTGGATGCTCTGGGACACACTGGAGTCATGGGGTGCACTGGGACACACTGGGAACATTACATAATTTGAATGTGTCGGCGTGCACTGGAGACAAGGGGCACACAGGAGTCAATCGATGACACTGGATGCTCTGGGACACACTGGAGTCATGGGGTGCACTGGGACACACTGGGAACACTACATAATTTGAATGTGTTGGGGTACACTGGAGACAAGGGGCACCACACAGGAGTCAATAGATGACACTGGATGCTCTGGGACACACTGGAGTCAGGGGGTGCACAGGGACACACTGGGAACAATACATAATTTGAATGTGTTGGGGTGCACTGGAGACAAGGGGCACACAGAAGTCAATAGATGACACTGGATGCTCTGGGACACACTGGAGTCAGGGGGTGCACAGGGACAAACTGGGAACACTAAATAATTTGGATGTTTTGGGGTGTACTGGAGACAAACGAAAAACACAGGGTTTTTAAGAGGTCCACTGGAGACATAGGGAGAATAGGAGTCACTAAATGACACTGGATGCTCAGGGGTGCAATGGAGCCATGGGGTGCACAGGGACACAATAGGCTCACTAGATAACACCGGATGTTCTGGGAAGCACTGGATTCACGGGCTGGACAGGGACACACTGTGTTTACTAGATGACGCTGGATGCTCTTGGGCACACTGGAGTCATTAGGTAATTTGAATGTTTTGGGGTGCACTGAAGACATGAGGGAATAGGAGTCACTAGAGGACACTTAATGCTTGTGCATGCACTGGAGTCACGGGGTGCACAGGGACACACTGGGGTCACTAAATAATTTGGATGTTTTGGGGTGCCCTGGAGACATGGGGGAATAGGAGTCACTAGATGACACTGAATGCTGAGTGATGCATTAGAGTCATGGAGTAATAATTTGGATGTTTTGGGGTGCAATGGAGGCATAGGGGGAATAGGAGTCACTAGATAACATTGGATGCTCAGGGGTGCATTGGAGTCATGGGGTGCACAGGGACACTCTAGGGTCACTAAATAATTTGGATGTTTTGAGGTGCAATGGATGCATAGGGGGAAATAGGAGTCACTAGATGATATTGGATGCTCAGGGGTGCACTGGGGTCACGGGGTGCACAGGGACACGCTGGGGTCACTTAATAACACATGATGTTTTGGGGCACACTGGAGACAAGGGAGCACAGGAGTCAATAGAAGACACTGGATGCTCTGGAGTACACTGAATTCATGGGGTACGCAGGGACACTCTGGGTTCATTGCAAAACAAAAAAAAAGCAAAAACAACTAGAAGCAATAAAACCAATAATGCTATTGACTGCTTATCCACTCACTGTCGAATAGACACGGGGCTCTATGGGAACTAGAACAGCCTATAGAATTATAGACTGTGCCGAAGAAAGGAGGAAAGTCAAAAGAGCCAGGTATAGGAGGCCACTGGGAAATAGTATTCAAATTAGGAAGACACCAAGGTATCAAAAATAGGATTTATTAACGAGAAATACATATTATGGAAAAATAACCCAAAATAGAAAAAATTCCTCCACCTTCCACCATCTAAAATGACAACGTTGTCAATGGCTAAAACCATCTAGATGCCATCCGTGCATGCATGCTTTCACACATTAGACATGTGCACAACAAAAAAAAAATTAGCTTTGTTTCTTTACGTTTCCGTTGATTCATAACGATTCTTAATTTCGTAAGACGTGAGTTTTTATATTCGGACTCGTTCGTATTTTTATAGCAGATATATCTTCGTTGATACAAAATGATTCGTAATTCCGTTAGTTTCTTTGATTCGAAATTGGTAATTTTGTTAGATAATAATCTTCGTTTATTCGTTACACTACTCGTAATTTAGTAATTGTTACTTCTGTGAGATTGCCTTTTCCGTGGATTCGTACTTTCGTAGGAAATAAAGAATAAGAATCCTATGCTTGCTTTTCTAATATGTCCTGTACTCTGACTCCAGTCCACTCCCTCGGTCACGAGACTTGACTCCGTCTCCTCCTCAACTGGATCTAAAAAGTTACAGTTAGTCCGTTCGCAAGTTAATATTTTCGCGCGTTCGTTATTTTGCTTATTCGTAATTTTCGTATTTTGGTTCTTTCAGCCATTCAGATATTCGAATTTATCCGAATGTACGAATACTAACAAATTCATACGAAAATCTATTCGTTACGAACCAAATCGCACACGTCTACAACATATCACGTCATATCAATTAATGGATGGGTGAAAATGGAACTGGATGTGGTGACAGGACGGCACTATCAGTATCAACGCCCAATCTGTGGCAACCAATGGCAATGGGATAACTGAAGAGCCACAAACTGTGGGGGGGGGGATCAATTGATCATCATGCTGACAGTCAGTTGGAAATGGTCCGCATGTTGCAAGTGACGGTGGGCAATAAAAATTATCCAAACAATGGGATAGGTAAATGTGGAGACAGGGAATGGTATATGTCAACGGCAAGGACAACAACTGATGTGTATTCCCATGGGTGGCTGTGTATGGACAGGCAGAGTAGGATCAAGTCCTACATGGACAGGAGCGGCAAAGAGAACAACACGATCGGTGGAATATTTATGTATCCAAGGATCAGTGGATGAATCCAAAAGAGACGTATAGCCAGTGGAGTGGAAAGCTCGTTTCCTTGTGGCCAACCACCAACTATAGCCAAATAGCGTGGATGGATACCACACACACACATGTCTAGAAACCGCCCAGGTATTGCTGCGGCATGCACAGCTGAATGTTTCTGGGCACTGTCTCACAATCCCGTTCAGACGATCAGATCCACACCACTCCAGCTATAGTGCCCGGGAAGCAGGGAGGTGCAGCGGTCGGCTTCAGACGCACTGAGGTGTGACATCAACGCCTTCACTTGGAGACCCCAGCTTTGTCAGGACGCCAAACAATATGGGTTTATTAGATGACACTGGATGCTCTGGAGCACACTGGAGTCCCGGGGTGCACAGGGACACGCTGGGGCCACTAGATCATTTGGATGTTTTTGATGACAAAGGATGTTCTGAGGTACATTGGACTAATGGGACACATTGAGGTCAAGTAGATGACACTAGATGCTTAGTGGTGCACTGACGTCATGGGGTGCACATGGGGCACACTGGGATCACTAGATGGCACAGGATTTTCAGGTGTGCACTGGAGAAATGGGATTCACAGGAGTCACTACATGACACTGGATGTTCTTGGGTTCATTGAAGTAATGGGCCCACAGAGACTGAGGTCACTAGATGACACTGGATGTTCTTGGGTTCATTGGAGTAATGGGCCCACAGAGACTGAGGTCACTAGATGACACTGGATGTTCTTGGGTTCATTGGACTAATGAGCCCACAGAGACTGAGGTCACTAGATGACACTGGGTGCTTTGGGGTGCACTGGAGTCAATGGGCCACTATGGTCAAGTAGATCAGTGGTGATCAACTCCTGTCCTCAGGGCCCACTAACAGGGGGGGGGGGCTCTCTGGGGACCCTAATTTAAGGGGGGTCTCTGGGAACCCTGATGTGATTGGGGGGCTCTCTGGGGACCCTGATGTAAGGTGGAGGCTCTCTGGGGACCCTGATGTAAGGGGGGGGCTCTTTGGGGACCCTGATTTTAAGGGGGAAGCTTTCTGGGGACCCTGAGTCAAGGGGGGGCTCTCTGGGGACCCTGATTTTAAGGGGGTAGCTCTCTATGGGACCCTGAGTTAAGCAGGGGGGCTCTCTGGTGACCCTGATGTGATGGGGGGGCACTCTGGGGACCCTGATGTAAGGTGGAGGCTCTCTGGGGACCCCAATGTAAGGGAGGGGGCTCTCTGGGGACCCTGATGTAAGGGGGGGCTCTCTGGGGTCCCTGATGCAAGTAAGGGGCTCTCTGGGGCTATATATACATACACACACACACATTTTATTACTGTATATACATGTGTATGCCCGCCCAAGCATATGACTTTCTTTACTACACTGCTATGGGCTCTAACCCCAGATCTTTTGTAGACCCAGCAATGCCCCTGAGTATAAACATGATATGGAAACACTGACAATACCTATAACAAAGTAATTTGCTTGATTTACGCTTAAAGAGTCAATACAGCGTGAAATGATCAGCCCCTGATATTTACTGGCAGTTGTAACAAAATCACTGTTTTTTACAAACTGTCAGTAAACTTACTGGCGGTTGGCAACCCTGACCTACACTGCATACATCCAACATGTCCTTGAATTTTGACTATGCTGTCAATGCACCAAAACGCCCCTTTCAACAGACATGCAACGCTTTATTCAGTGCAGCGCACCACAACATACAGATGGTTAAGATGTGTGCGTTGTGGTGTGATGAAACACACGTGCGTTGGGGTCCGTTGGCATGGTGCGCTGGGTTCCATTTGAAATGAATGGCAGGGCACTCAGTTTCCGGCATTATTGTACAGTGCAGTAATATGCGGTACACAGTGCTTTGTGCTGTGCGTTACTGCAATTCACAGGTCTGAATAGGAAACTCAGAGAACTTCCTGACTGCAGCGCAGTGATCCCGGAATACCGGCGGCGGTTTGATTTCACTTGTTAAAGAGAAGATTGAGGACCTGAGTCTGTCAGCAAGAGAACACTTGTGGGATGGAAGTGGCCATTCCCCAGCTTCTGCCGCATGCTAGCCCCGGGGCAGTAAAGCAAAACCTATTCAAGAGTCTTCAGTTGTGGAAACACCCTTTCATCCCCAGAGGCTGCGTGATAATGGCATGTGTCAGATACCCCTATTGACCCCTATTTAGACTATAGCCTAATGTGTTGAAGTATTAGGTTTTGAGGAAGAACACCTGTATGAGTAAAGAGAACCTGCTATAAACAGGCAATATGTACAGGAGAAGAGGATATAGGGTATAGCAGTGGGTAGTATGTACAGGAGAGGAGTGTGAAGGGTATATCAGTGGGTAGTATGTACAGGAGAGGAGTGTGGAGGGTATGACAGAGGGCAGTATGTACAGGGGAGGAGGACGGAGGGTATGACAGAGAGCAGTATGTACAGGGGAGGGGTGTGGAGGGTATAACAGTGGGCACTATGTACAGGAGAGGGGTGTGGAGGGTATGACAGTGGGCACTATGTACAGGGGAGGGGTGTTAAGGGTATGAGTGGGCAGTATGTACAGGAGGGGAGTGCAGAGGGTATGACAGGGGGCAGCATATACAGGAGAGGAGGACTAAGGGTATGACAGAGGGCAGTATGTACAGGAGAGGAGTGTGGAGGGTATGACAGTGGGCTGTGTATACAGGAGAGGAGTGTGAAGAGGGTATGGCAGTGGGCAGTATGTACAGGAGAGGAGCATGGAGGGTATGACAGTGGGCAGCATGTACAGGAGAGGAGGATGAAGGGTATGACAGAGGGCAGTATGTACAGGAGAGGAGTTTGGAGGGTATGACAGAGGGCAGTGTGTACAGGAGAGGAAGATGGAGGGTATGGCAGTGGGCAGCATGTAAAGAGAGGAGGAAGTAGGGTATGACAGAGGGGAGTATGTGCAGTAGAGGTGGATGGAGGGTATGACAGAGGGCAGTATGTACAGGAGAGGAGTGTGGAGGGTATGACTGTGGGCAGTATGTACAGAAGAGGAGTGCTGAGGGTATGACAGTGGGCAGTATGTATAGGAGAGGAGTGTGGAGGGTATGACAGTAGGATGTATGTACAGGAGAGGAGTGTGGAGGGTATGACAGTGGGCAGTATGTACAGGAGAGGAGCATGGAGGGTATGACAGCGGGCAGCATGTACAGGAGAGGAGGATGGATGGTATGACAGAGGGCAGTATGTACAGGAGAGCAGTTTGGAGGGTATGACAGAGGGCAGTGTGTACAGGAGAGGAGGATGGAGGGTATGACCGTGGGAAGTATGTACAGGAGAGGAGTGTGGAGGGTATGACTGTGGGCAGTATGTACAGGAGAGGAGTGCTGAGGGTATGACAGTGGGCAGTATATATAGGAGAGGAGTGTGGAGGGTATGACAGTGGGCAGTATGTACAGGAGAGGAGTGTGGAGGGTATGACAGTGGGCAGTATGTACATGAGAGGAGAATGGAGGGTATATCAGTGAGCAGTTTGTACAGAAGAGGAGTGCGTAGGGTATGACAGTGGGCAGTATGTACAGGAGAGGAGTGTGGAGGGTATGACAGTGGGCAGTATGCACAGGAGAGGAGCATGGAGGGTATGACAGTGGGCAGCATGTACAGGAGAGGCGGATAGAGGGTATGACAGAGGGCAGTATGTACAGGAGAGGAGGATGGAGGGTATGACAGAGGGAAGTATGTACAGGAGAGGAGGATGGAGGGTATGACAGAGGGCAGTATGTACAGGAGAGGAGTGTGGAGGGTATGACTGTGGGTAGTATGTACAGGAGAGGAGTGCTGAGGGTATGACAGTGGGCAGTATGTATAGGAGAGGAGTGCTGAGGGTATGACAGTGGGCAGTATGTATAAGAGAGGAGTGTGGAGGGTATGACAGTGGGCAGTATGTACATGAGAGGAGAATGGAGGGTATATCAGTGGGTTGTGTGTACAGGAGAGGAGTGCATAGGGTATGACAGTGGGCAGTATGTTTAGGAAAGGCATGTTGAGAGTATGACAGGGGACAGTATATTGAAGAGAGAAGTGCAGAGAGTATGAAAGTAGGCAGCATGTACAAGAGAGGAGTGTAGAGGGTACAATAATGTACTGTATTTTTAGGAGAGAAGTGCAGTGGGTATGATAATTGGTACGTACGTTCAGTAGAGAAGTGTGGAGGGTATGACAGTGGGCAGTATATACAGGATTGGAGTGTAGAGGGTTTCACAGTGAGCACTGTGTATAGTAAAGGAGTGCAGTGGGTATGACAGTGGGCAAGTGGGCAGGATATGACAATGGGCATTACATAAAGAAAATTAGTACAATGAGTAAAACAATGAGCAGTATGTGCAGGAGAGGACTATGGAGGGTATGGGCAGGAGAGGGGTGTGGAAGGTATGACGATGGGAGGTATGTGTCTTTTGGAGAGTTTGGGGGTGGGCAGCAAGTTCAGTTCTGAGGGCATGGCAGTGGATAGTATGGGCAGTAGACAGTATGTTCAGTTCGGAGGGTATGTAGGTGGGCAACAATTTTTATTTTGGAGGGTATGGTGGTAGGCAGTATGTTCAGTTTGGAGGGTATGGCACTTGTCAGTATGTTCATTTTGGAGGGTATGATGGTGGGCAGTATGTCCAGTTTGGAGGGCATGGCAGTAGGCAGTATGTTCAGCTTTAAAGGTGTGATGGTGGGCAGTATGTTCAGTTTGAAGGGCATGGTAGTGGGCAGTATGTTCATTTTGGAGATTATGAGGCAGTATGTTCAGTTTGGAAGGAATGGCAGTGGGTAGTATGTTCCATTTTGAGGGTATGACAGTGGACAGTATGTTCAGCTTGGAGGGTGTGGTGTTGTGATGCATGTTCAGTTTGGAAGGTATGTCAGTGGGCAGTATGTTCATTTTGGAGGGTACGGGACAGTATGTTCAATTTGAATGGTATGCAGTGGGTAGTATGTTCAGTTTGGGGGGTATGGAGGTGGGTAGCATGTTCAGTTTGGAGGGCATGGCAGTAGGCAGTATGCTCAGTTTGGAGGGCATTGCAGTGGGCAATATGTTTATTTTGGAGGACATGGCATTGGGCAGTATTTTAATTTTGAAGGGTATTGCGGTGGGAAGTATGTTTAGTTTGAAGGGAATGGCAGTGTGTTCAGTTTAGAGGGTATGAGGCTGTATGTTCATTTTGGAGGGCATGGCAGTGGGAAGTATGTTCATTTTGGAGGGTATAATGGTGGGCAGTGTGTTTATATTGGAGGGTATAGTGGAGGGCAGTGTGTTCCATTTGGAGGGTATGACAGTGAGCAGTATGTTTATTTTGGAGGGTATGACGGTGAGCAATATATTCATTTTGGAGGATATTGTGGTGGGCGTTATGTTCAATTTAGAGGGTATGACGTTGAACAGTATGTTTATTTTGGAGAGTATGGCGGTGGGCGGTATTTTCATTTTGGAGGGTAAGATGGTGGGAAATATGTTTAGTTTGGAGGGTATGGTGGTGGGCAGTATGTTTAGTTTGCAGTATGTTCAGTTTAGAGGGTATGAGGCTGTATGTTAATTTTGGAGGGCATGGCAGTGGGCAGTATGTTAATTTTGGAGGGTATAATGGTGGGCAGTGTGTTTCGTTTGGAGGGTATAGTGGAGGGCAGTGTGTTCAGTTTGGAGGGTATGGAACTGGTCAGTATGTTCATTTTGGAGGGTATGATGGTGGGCAGTATGTTCAGTTTGGAGGGCATGGCAGTAGGCAGTATGTTCAGTTTTGAAGGTGTGATGGTGGGCAGTATGTTCCATTTTGAGGGTATGGCAGTGGGCAGTATGTTCATTTTGGAGGGTATGGGACAGTATGTTCAATTTGAATGCTATGCAGTGGGTAGTATGTTCAGTTAGGGGGGTATGGAGGTGGGTAGCATGTTCAGTTTGGAGGGCATGGCAGTAGGCAGTATGCTCAGTTTGGAGGGTATTGCAGTGGGCAATATGTTCATTTTGGAGGTCATGGCATTGGGCAGTATGTTCATTGTGAAGGGTATTTTGGAGGGCAGTATGTTTAGTTTGAAGGGAATGGCGGTGGGCAGTATGTTCAGTATAGAGTGTATGAGGCTGTATGTTCATTTTGGAGGGCATGGCAGTAGGCAGTATGTTCAGTTTTGAAGGTGTGATGGTGGGCAGTATGTTGAGTTTGGAGGGCATGGCAGTGGGCAGTATGTTCTACTTGGAGGGTATGAGTCAGTTTTGAGGGCATGGCAGTGGGCAGTATGTTCAGTTTGGAGAGTATGAGGCAGTATGTTCAGTTTGAAGGGAATGGTAGTGGGTCAGTATGTTCATTTTGGAGGGTATGATGGTGGGCAGTATGTTGAGTTTGGAGGGCATGGCAGTAGGCAGTATGTTCAGTTTTGAAGGTGTGATGGTGGGCAGTATGTTGAGTTTGGAGGGCATGGCAGTGGGCAGTATGTTCTGCTTGGAGGGTATGAGTCAGTTTTGAGGGCATGGCAGTGGGCAGTATGTTCACTTTGGAGAGTATGAGGCAGTATGTTCAGTTTAAAGGGAATGGCAGTGGGCAGTATGTTCCATTTTGAGGGTATGGCAGTGGGCAGTATGTTCATTTTGGAGGGTATGGGACAGTATGTTCAATTTGAATGCTATGCAGTGGGTAGTATGTTCAGTTAGGGGGGAATAAAGGTGGGTAGCATGTTCAGTTTGGAGGGCATGGCAGTAGGCAGTGTGCTCGGTTTGGAGGGTATTGCAGTGGGCAGTATGTTCATTTTGGAGGTCATGGCATTGGGCAGTATGTTCATTTTGAAGGGTATTGTGGAGGGCAGTATGTTTAGTTTGAAGGGAATGACGGTGGGCAGTATGTTCAGTTTAGAGGGTATGAGGCTGTATGTTCATTTTGGAGGGCATGGCAGTGGGCAGTATGTTCATTTTGGAGGGTATAATTGTGGGCAGTGTGTTTAGTTTGGAGAGTATAGTGGAGAAGGCAGTGTGTTCAGTTTGGAGGGTATGACGGTGAGCAGTATTTCGGAGGGTATGACGCTGGGTGGTATGTTCATTTTGGAGGGTATGGCGGTGGGCAGTATGTTCATTGTGGAGGGTATGGCATGGGTAGTATGTTCATTTAGGATGGGATAATGGTGGCAAGCATGTTCATTTTGGAGGGTATGACGATGGGCAGTATGTTCATTTAGGAGTGTATGGTGGTATGTTCATTTTGGGGGGTATGACGATGGGCAGTATGTTAATTTAGGAGGGTATGGTGGTATGTTCATTTTGGGGGGTATGACAGTGGGCGGTATGTTCTGCTTGGAGGGTATGGCAATGGGCAGCATGTTCATTTTAGAGGGTATAGCGGTGGGCGGCACGTTCATTTTGGAGGTTATTGTGGTGGGCAGTATGTTCGACCTGCAGGGTATGGCAGTGGGCAGTATGTTCATTTTGGAGGGTATGGCGGTGGGCGTTATGTTCATTTTGGGGGGTATGGCGGTGGGCAGTATGTTCATTTTGGAGGGTATGGCGGTGGGCAGTGTGTTCATTTTGGAGGGTATGGCGGTGGGCGGTATGTTCAGTTTAGAGGGTATGGCAGTGGGCAGTATGTTCATTTTGGAGGGTATAGCGGGGGGCGGTATGTTAATTTGGTAAGGTATGGCGGTGGGTGGTATGTTCATTTTGGAGGGTATGATGGTGTGCGGTATATGCATTAAGGAGGGTATGGCGGTGGTCGATATGTTCATTTTGGAGGGTATGGCGGTGGGCGGTATGTTCATTTGGTAGGGTATGGCGGTAGGCAGTATGTTCAGTTTGGAGGATATGGTGGTGGGCGGTATGTTCAGTTTGGAGGGTATGGCGGTGGGAGGTATGTTCAGTTTGGAGGGTATGGCGTGGGCGGTATGTTCAGTTTGGAGGGTATGGCGGTGGGCGGTATGTTCAGTTTGGAGGGTATGGCGGTGGGAGGTATGTTCAGTTTGGAGGGTATGGTGGTGGGCGGTATGTTCATTTTGGAGGGTATGGCGGTGGGCGGTATGTTCAGTTTGGAGGGTATGGCGGTGGGCGGTATGTTCAGCTTGGAGGGTATGGCGGTTGGAGGTATGTTCAGTTTGGAGGGTATAGCGGTGGGCGGTATGTTCAGCTTGGAGGGTATGGCGGTTGGAGGTATGTTCAGTTTGGAGGGTATGGTGGTGGACGGTATGTTCAGTTTGGAGGGTATGGTGGTGGACGGTATGTTCAGTTTGGAGGGTATGGCGGTGGGAGGTATGTTCAGTTTGGAGGGTATGGTGGTGGATGGTATGTTCAGTTTGGAGGGTATGGCGGTGGGCGGTATATTCAGTTTGGAGGGTATGGCGGTGGGCGGTATGTTCATTTTGGAGGGTATGGCAGTGGGTGGTATGTTCATTTGGTAGGGTATGGCGGTAGGCGGTATGTTCAGTTTGGAGGATATGGTGGTGGGCGGTATGTTCAGTTTGGAGGGTATGGCGATGGGCAGTATGTTCAATTTGGAGGGTATGGCGGTGGGCGGTATGTTCAGTTTGGAGGGTATGGCGGTGAGAGGTATATTCAGTTTGGAGGGTATGGCGGTGGGCGGTATATTCAGTTTGGAGGGTATGGCGGTGGGAGGTATGTTCAGTTTGGAGGGTATGGAGGTGGGCGGTATATTCAGTTTGGAGGATATGGCGGTGGGCGGTATATTCAGTTTGGAGGGTATGGCGGTGGGCGGTATATTCAGTTTGGAGGGTATGGCGGTGGGCAGTATATTCAGTTTGGAGGGTATGGCGGTGGGAGGTATGTTCAGTTTGGAGGGTATGGCGGTGGGCGGTATGTTCAGTTTGGAGGGTATGGCGGTGGGCGGTATGTTCAGTTTGGAGGGTATGGTGGTGGGCGGTATGTTCAGTTTGGAGGGTATGGCGGTGGGAGGTATGTTCAGTTTGGAGGGTATGGTAGCGGTGGGCGGTATATTCAGTTTGGAGGGTATGGCGGTGGGAGGTATGTTCAGTTTGGAGGGTATGGTAGCGGTGGGCGGTATATTCAGTTTGGAGGGTATGGCGGTGGGCGGTATATTCAGTTTGGAGGGTAGGGCGGTGGGAGGTATGTTCAGTTTGGAGGGTATGGCGGTGGGCGGTATGTTCAGTTTGGAGGGTATGGCGGTGGGAGGTATGTTCAGTTTGGAGGGTATGGCGGTGGGAGGTATGTTCAGTTTGGAGGGTATGGCGGTGGGCGGTATATTCAGTTTGGAGGGTAGGGCGGTGGGAGGTATGTTCAGTTTGGAGGGTATGGCGGTGGGCGGTATATTCAGTTTGGAGGGTAGGGCGGTGGGAGGTATGTTCAGTTTGGAGGGTATGGTGGTGGGTGGTATGTTCAGTTTGGAGGGTATGGCGGTGGACGGTATATTCAGTTTGGAGGGTATGGCGGTGGGTGGTATGTTCATTTTGGAGGGTATGGCGGTGGGCAGTATGTTCATTTGGTAGGGTATGGCGGTGGGCAGTATGTTCAGTTTGGAGGATATGGTGGTGGATGGTATGTTCAGTTTGGAGGGTATGGCGGTATGTTCAGTTTGGAGGGTATGGCGGTGGACGGTATATTCAGTTTGGAGGGTAAGGCGGTGGGTGGTATGTTCATTTTGGAGGGTATGGCGGTGGGCAGTATGTTCATTTGGTAGGGTATGGCGGTGGGCAGTATGTTCAGTTTGGAGGGTATGGTGGTGGATGGTATGTTCAGTTTGGAGGGTATGGCGGTGGGCGGTATGTTCAGTTTGGAGGGTATGGCAGTGGGCGGTATGTTCAGTTTGGAGGGTATGGCGGTGGGCGGTATATTCAGTTTGGAGGGTGTGGCGGTGGGCCGTATGTTCAGTTTGGAGGGTATGGCGGTTGGGCGGTATGTTCAGTTTGGAGGGTATGGCGGTGGGCGGTATGTTCAGTTTGGAGGGTATGGTGGTGGATGGTATGTTCAGTTTGGAGGGTATGGCGGTGGGCGGTATGTTCAGTTTGGAGGGTATGGCGGTGGGAGGTATGTTCAGTTTGGAGGGTATGGCGGTGGGCGGTATGTTCAGTTTGGAGGGTATGGCGGTGGGCGGTATGTTCAGTTTGGAGGGTATGGTGGTGGGCGGTATGTTCAGTTTGGAGGGTATGGCGGTTGGGCGGTATGTTCAGTTTGGAGGGTATGGCGGTGGGAGGTATGTTCAGTTTGGAGGGTATGGCGGTGGGCGGTATGTTCAGTTTGGAGGGTATGGCGGTTGGGCGGTATGTTCAGTTTGGAGGGTATGGCGGTGGGCGGTATGTTCAGTTTGGAGGGTATGGCGGTGGGAGGTATGTTCAGTTTGGAGGGTATGGCGGTGGGAGGTATGTTCAGTTTGGAGGGTATGGCGGTGGGAGGTATGTTCAGTTTGGAGGGTATGGCGGTGGGCGGTATGTTCAGTTTGGAGGGTATGGCGGTGGGCGGTATGTTCAGTTTGGAGGGTATGGCGGTTGGGCGGTATGTTCAGTTTGGAGGGTATGGCGGTGGGCGGTATGTTCAGTTTGGAGGGTATGGCGGTTGGGCGGTATGTTCAGTTTGGAGGGTATGGCGGTGGGAGGTATGTTCAGTTTGGAGGGTGTGGCGGTGGGCCGTATGTTCAGTTTGGAGGGTATGGCGGTTGGGCGGTATGTTCAGTTTGGAGGGTATGGCGGTGGGCGGTATGTTCAGTTTGGAGGGTATGGTGGTGGATGGTATGTTCAGTTTGGAGGGTATGGCGGTGGGAGGTATGTTCAGTTTGGAGGGTATGGCGGTGGGCGGTATGTTCAGTTTGGAGGGTATGGCGGTGGGAGGTATGTTCAGTTTGGAGGGTATGGTGGTGGATGGTATGTTCAGTTTGGAGGGTATGGCGGTGGGAGGTATGTTCAGTTTGGAGGGTATGGCGGTGGGCGGTATGTTCAGTTTGGAGGGTATGGCGGTGGGCGGTATGTTCAGTTTGGAGGGTATGGTGGTGGGCGGTATGTTCAGTTTGGAGGGTATGGCGGTTGGGCGGTATGTTCAGTTTGGAGGGTATGGCGGTGGGAGGTATGTTCAGTTTGGAGGGTATGGCGGTGGGCGGTATGTTCAGTTTGGAGGGTATGGCGGTTGGGCGGTATGTTCAGTTTGGAGGGTATGGCGGTGGGCGGTATGTTCAGTTTGGAGGGTATGGCGGTGGAAGGTATGTTCAGTTTGGAGGGTATGGCGGTGGGAGGTATGTTCAGTTTGGAGGGTATGGCGGTGGGCGGTATGTTCAGTTTGGAGGGTATGGCGGTGGGCGGTATGTTCAGTTTGGAGGGTATGGCGGTTGGGCGGTATGTTCAGTTTGGAGGGTATGGCGGTGGGCGGTATGTTCAGTTTGGAGGGTATGGCGGTTGGGCGGTATGTTCAGTTTGGAGGGTATGGCGGTGGGAGGTATGTTCAGTTTGGAGGGTATGGCAGTGGACGGTATGGCCAGAAGAGCCTCTTCTATACACGTTCGGAGGACGGCAGGCAGTGTTTTGCCCCCGCTGCTCCCGCTCTGCCCCCTGATCCCCCCCCCTCGGCATTATGTAGGCAGATCTCGGCTCTATATAAAAAGGTTAATAGACGCCGAGTAACAATTTTAAGATATAGATTTGTCCATTATTCGCAGGGCGGCCGGACAGCAGGACAATGAGCCGGGGTGGAAGTGATTAATTGACCGCAGTCCCTCCCATCGTGTCGGGGCCACTCCATTCAGGACATTCCGGCATAGGGGCCGATCTCTCGCTACATTAATATGCATTGTGGCTTCCGAAAACGAGCAGTTCTATAAAAGGAGGACCGGGGGCCTCGTAATTTAACAGCTGCTGCCAAGACTGACAGCCTTTGTGGGACCAGCTGGCCGTGTCCAGTGCACTAGGGTGTAATCTTAACATTAATCAGCTTTATTATTTCCACTAATACCAATTTGTTAGCAGACGGGGGGATCAGACGCACCAGCTGTCACCCACCATCGCCTGATAATTACCAGATTTTTTATTTATTTTTTGTTATTGTTTAAGATCAAAATTATAATTCAATTAAGATATTTGCTCCGCTCGTTGGCCGCAGTCAAGGCGCTAAACATCAGCGCCCCCCCCCCCCCGTCCCCCCCGACCGGCGATTATCCCTCTTAACCCTACAGGTGGAGGAAAAGGCCGGACAGCGCCGGACGATGCGCGGTTGATTCTTTCCCGGCAATGTGTTTATAATAAGGTCGCGGTGGGTGGATCTGGTTTATTAAGCTGGCTCGCTTTCGCCAATGGGAAATTACGTTAAAGCTCAACTTCAGTCGTCACGGCTCAAGTTGCAGCGACTTTGAAAAAAAAAAAAAAAAAGTTTGTCCGCAACTTTTCTGCTTTTTTTAATTGCGACTTGCATCGACTTCTGTTCAATTGTTAATGAAAGCTAGGGGGAATCCGAATCGCGCCGATCTGTGGCTTTGAAACCCGAGCTGAAGTAGCACGATTTCAAAGCGGCGCTGGTGCGAACCACCAACGCCAAGGACTGTTCACATGCCGTCAGTCCCCCTTTCTCTCACAGGTCCCCCTGGACAGATAGAGACCCACAGAAATCAAAACCACACAGGGGTTCTAACCTTGACCTAATATTTTTAGATGCTCTTTAACACACAGAGGTTGGACTTGATGGCCTGGATATATTTTTTTTTCGACCTCACCTACTACCCTGTTTCCCCTAAAATAAGACCTAGCGTGATTGTCGGTGTTGGCTGCAATATAAGCCCTACCACCCAAATAAGCCCTACTCTGTTTCCTCAAAAATAAGCCCTACCCTGAAAAGAAGACCTACAAGGACTTTAACTAGGGCTTATTTGGGAGGGTAGGGCTTTTATTACAGCCATCACCGACAATCACACTAGGTCTTATTTTAGGGGAAACAGGGTATGTATCTATTTAACCTCTAAAATACCAGACTTACAGGGGTCGAGTCCTGGGGAAAAAAAAGTGTGGGAACTCACCCAAGATTCCCCACCCAACCTCAAAAATAAAAAAAAGTGTGTGTAATATAAGCACTCCTATTTTAACAAATAAAGTGCAACATTTATTGTAAAGTGACACGAGGACACCTCCAAAATTCACATGCATCAATAAAATAAATATAGAACAGATCTAACAACAAAATAATTTAACCTGCATGCTATACCAGCAAAAAAAACACAATATGGGATAATGGTTCAATGCAGACTCACTGTGCCCATCATTGCAGCCTCACTGTGCCCCTCAATTCAGCCTCACCATGCCCATAATTGCAGCCTCAACGTGCCCATCAATGCAGCCTCAACGTGCCCATCAATGCAACCTCACCTGTGCCCATCAATGCAGCCTCACCTGTGCCCATCAATGCAGCCTCACCTGTGCCCATCATTGCAGCCTCACTGTGCCCATCAATGCAACCTCACTGTGCCCATCAATGCAGCCTCACTGTCCCCATCATTGCAGTCCTACTGTGCCCATCAATGCAGCCTTACTGTGCCCATTAGTTCAGCCTTACCTGTGCCCATCAATACAGCCTCACCTGTGCCCATCAATGCAGCCTCACCTTTGCCCATCAATGCAGCCTCACTGTGCCCATCAATGCAGCCTCACTGTGCCCATCATTGCAGCCTCACTGTGCCCATCATTGCAGCCTTACTGTGCCCATCAATGCAGCCTTACTCTGCCCATCATTGGAGCCTTATTGTGCCCATCAGTTCAGCCTCACCTGTGCCCATCAATGCAGCCTCACCTGTGTCCATCAATGGAGCCTCACCTGCGCCCATCATTGCAGCCTTACTGTGCCCATCAGTGTAGCCTTACTGTGCCCATCAATGCAGCCTCATCTGTGCCCATCAATGCAGCCTCACTGTGCCCATCATTGCAGCCCCACTGTGCCCATCAATGCAGCCTCACTGTGCCCATCAATGCAGCCTCACTGTCCCCATCATTGCAGTCTTACTGTGCTCATCAATGCAGCCTTACTGTGCCCATCAGTTCATCCTCACCTGTGCCCATCAATACAGCCTCACTTGTGCCCATCAATGCAGCCTCACCTTTGCCCATCAATGCAGCCTCACTGTGCCCATCATTGCAGCCTCACTGTGCCCATCAATGCAGCCTCACTGTGCCCATCAATGCAGCCTCACTGTGCCCATCAATGCAGTCTCACTGTGCCCATCAATGCAGCCTCACTGTGCCCATCATTGCAGCCTAACTGTGCCCATCATTGGAGCCTTATTGTGCCCATCAGTTCAGCCTCACCTGTGCCCATCAATGCAGCCTCACCTGTGTCCATCAATGCAGCCTCACCTGCGCCCATCATTGCAGCCTTACTGTGCCCATCAATGTAGCCTTACTGTGCCCATCAATGCAGCCTCACTGTGCCCATAATTGCAGCCGCCCCCAAGCCCAAGGTGGGAAGCACTGTAAGCCAATGGGAATTTGCAAAAATATAAACACATGCTGTCCTTGTCAGTGGTAGATTGTAGCGTGTGTAGTACTGCAGCAAGGGTTAATAGATCATTGGGCACTCGCCAAGCTCACGCTGTTCACTGCCAGATTGTCAGGCACGGACTGACCGTCACGGTTCTATGCCACTAGGCAGCATTGAACACAGTGGGAGCAGCACCCGTAGTCCTGTCCACCGCTAGAGAGTAGTGGGCGGGACTACGGGCGCCATTCCCAGTGTGCACGGTGCTGCCTGATGGGGTGGGCAGGACTACAGGCGGCGCTCCTGCTGTGATTAATGCTGCCTGGCGGTGTAGAACCATGTCAGCAGGGGCGTAACTATAGGGGGTGCAGAAGTCGCGACCGCAACCGGGCCCTGTGCTGCAGGGGGCCCATGCAGCCCCCTCTACATATGGCCGGCAGCAGCATAGGCAGCTAGGGGTACCAGTGCACCATGCACAGGGGTGGCTGGAGGTGGAGGGTGACTAGCAGATCTCCATGCTCGACTATCGCACTGGCTGCTCTTTAGTTGTGCATTCCCCGCATGACCTGTGTCCTCATTCGGCTCCTCAGAGTACCCCTCTCCTGCTCCATGCATTGCCGCTCAGTCCGATGTCTGTTCTCCCCAGCCTCATCTCTTCTGGGGACGGGGACCCCATCCTGCCTAGGGACAGTCCCCCAATGGGGCACCTAAAAATAAAAAATAAATAATAAAAAAACTACTGATACCAGTGGTGGAACTACAGGGCTCACAAAGGTCATACCTGTGACCACGCCCTGGAGTTTCACCGCTGGACTCGGAGGGAAGGGCCCCGGCTGGGGTTCAGGGGGGCCCTTCATGGTTTCTTGCATCGGGGCCCTGAAGGTTCTAGTTACGCCACTGCATGTCAGTCAGCCCGAGCCCTCAATCTAGCTGTGAACAGCATGAGCTCGGCGAGTGCCCAATGATCTATTAACCCTTGCTGCAGTACTACACACGCTACACTCCGCCACTGACAGGGACATCATGTTTTACACAAGAGGGGGAGGGAGGGCAGGGTCGGGCCCCTGCAGCCACAGTGCAAAAGGAACATCGTTCCTGCTGTAGAAAAAGTACAGGAACGACGTTCCCATGCGTTCCTGCAGGACTCGAGGCCCTGCACACTTACCTTACACAGGCATCTAAGTCCCACGTTGAACGTGGCGTCCCCAAACCCAGCTGGAAAATACACCATTATATTTCACAGGGGTGGCGAGGGCAGATACACTATATTTCCAAAAGTATTGGGACACCTGCCTTTACACGCACAAAACTTCAATGGCATCCCAGTCTTAGCCCGTAGGGTTCAATATTGAGTTGGCTCCGCCCTTTACAGCTATAACAGCTTCACCTCTTCTGGGAAGGCCGTCCACAAGGTTTAGGAGTGTGTCTATGGGAATGTTTCTTTCCAAGAGTGCATTTATGAGGTCAGGCACTGATGTTGGATGAGAAGGCCTGGCTTGCAGTCTCCTGTCTAATTCAGTGATGGCGAACCTTGGCACCCCAGATGTTTTGGAACTACATTTCCCATGATACTCATGCACTCTGCAGTGTAGCTGAGCATCATGGGAAATGTAGTTACAAAACATCTGGGGTGCCGAGGTTCGCCATCACTGCTCTAATTCATCCCAAAGGTGTTCTATCAGGTTGAGGTCAGGACTCTGTGCAGGCTAGTCAAGTTCCTCCACCCAAAACTCGCTCATCCATCTCTTTATGGGCCTTGCTTTGTGTACTGGTCCAAATCATTTGGTGGAGGGGGGATTATGGTGTCGGGGGGGGTTGTTTCTCAGGGGTTGGGCTTGGCCCCTTAGTTCCAGTAAAGGGAACTATTAAGGCGTCAGTATACCAAGACATTTTGGACAATTTCATGCTCCCAACTTTGTGCGAACAGTTTGGCCCCTTCCTGTTCCAACATGACTGCCCACCAGTGCACAAAGCAAGGTCCCTAATGACACGGATGAGCGAGTTTGGGGTGGAGGAACTTGGCTGGCCTGCACAGAGTCCTGACCTCAACCCCCATAGAACACCTTTGGGATGATTTAAAGCGGAGACTGCGAGCCGGGCATTCTCATCCCACATCAGTGCCTGACCTCACAAATGCCCTTCTGGAAGAATGGTTAAACATTCCCATAGACACCCTCCTGAACCTTATGGACGGCCTTCCCAGAAAAGTTGAAGCTGTTATAGCTGCAATGGGCGGAGCCAACTCAATATTGAACCCTACGGACTAAGACTGGGATGCCATAAAAGTTCATGTGTGTGTAAAGGCAGGCGTCCCAATACTTTTGGCAATATAGCGTATGTTATATTGAAAGCAATCACAATGCTGAACCTCCCACACTCAGGCGGATTCCAGCATTGTGACAGATGTTAGTTCCCTATACACAATTTAAAATACACATTGCACCTCATTTATTAAGATCTTCAAACATTCTCTGTGAGTGAATGTTCCTCATCCCAAACGAAGGACACCTATTAGCAAAAGTATGTAGGCATAGGACACACCCCCTGCCACGCCCTCCTTAACCACTTCAATACCGGCACTTAGACACCTTCCTGCCCAGGCCAATTTTCAGCTTTCGGTGCTGTAGCAATTTGAATGACAATTGCGCGGTCGTGCTACACAGTACCCAAACTAATTTTTTTTATCATTTTGTTACCACAAATCGAGATTCTTTTGGTGGTATTTGATCACCTCTGCGATTTTTATTATTTGCTCAACAAATAAAAAAAGACCGAAAATTTTGAAAAAAAAAAAAAGTTTTTCTTTGTATCTGTTACATAAAAATAAAAATAACAACGTTTTCTTCTTCAATGACGGGCACTGATAAGGCGGCACTGATGGGCACCGATGAGGTGGCACCAATGAGGTGCCACTGATAGGCGGCACTGATGGGCACTGATAGGGGACACTGATGGGCACTGATAGGTGACACTGATGGGCACTGGTATGTGGCACTGGTATGTGACACTGATGGGCACTCATAGGTGGCACTGATGGGCACTCATAAGCATCACTGATGGGCACTCATAGGTGGCACTGATGGGTACTTATGGGTGGCACTGATGGGTGGCATGGATTGGCACAGATGGGCACAGATAGGTGGGCACTGGTATGTGGCACTGGTATGTGGCACTGATGGGCACTCATAGGTGGCACTGATGGGCACTCATAAGCGTCACTGATGGGCACTCATAGGTGGCACTGATGGGTACTTATGGGTGGCACTGATGGGTGGCATGGATTGGCACAGATGGGCACAGATAGGTGGGCACTGGTATGTGGCACTGGTATGTGGCACTGATGGGCACTCATAGGTGGCACTGATGGGCACTCATAAGCGTCACTGATGGGCACTCTCATAGGTGGCACTTATGGGCACTCATAGGTGGCACTGATGGGTACTTATGGGTGTCACTGATGAGTACTTATGGGTGTCACTGATGGGTGGCACAGATGGGCATGGATAGGTGGGCACTGATGGGCATGGATGGGCACTGATAGGTGGCACTGATGACACCGAAGGGTGGCATTGCTGGGCATCACTGAAATTTTTTGTTTTCATAATTCTGCCAGTCAGTGCCCATTTGTGATTTGCATTGATTGGGCATATGTTGGCACATGTGGATGGCCATGGGGGATGTACCTGGCCATCCACATGTTATGTGCTTCCCTGTCGGTCCTGGCGGCTTCCCTGGTGGACTGAAGTGGGCATACGAGGGGGGGGGGGGGGGGCTGCGCTGATAAACAATCAGCACAGACCCCGTCTGGAGAGCCGCCGATTGGCTGCTATACTCATGTCTGTCAGACGCGAGTGAGGAAAAGCCGATCAATGTTTCTTTCTGTTGACATTGTGATCAGTTGTGATTGGACACGGCTGATCACGTGGTAAAGAGCCTCCGTCGGAGGCTCTTTACCGAGATTGGTGTAGCAGTGTGTCAGACTGATACACCGCACCACCGATCGCCGTGATGCACACACCCACGGGCGCGCGCCAGCTGTTATCCTGCAGGAAGTCATATGAGGCCCAGTCGGGATAACGGAACCACCGCCCGTTCCGTCATTTCCCAGCGCTAAACCTTTCATTCGAATTCTAAATGGCTGCATTTGTACATTCCTTTATATTGGCTTTTAAAATGTACAAATGCAGCAATTTAGAATTTGGATGAAAGGTTTAGCGCTGGGAAATGCTTTTTGAACGATAAAAAGTAAATTCTATACACATCTATATAGATCAGACCAAAATGAGGGACAAATGAGGAGGAAAGAGGGACATCGGGACATTGTTCCAAATCCGGGACAGTCCCTCAAAATCCGGGACAGTTGGGAGCTATGTGATCCATGTGTTTTAAATTACAAGTGATTGATTCACCGCCAGTGAATGTTTGGGGAAAAACACAATCAGGGCTTTATAAATAAGCCCCTTAAATCGGAGGTCCACCCTAAAGTGGACCTTCCGCTCATTGGAACCCTCCCCCCCTCCGGAGCCACAATTGGCACCTTTCAGGGGGGAGGGGAGTGAAGGTACCTGTACAGTACAGGTATCTGCACCCACTTCCGGCTTAGATTCTGCAGAAGGTACGCCCCTTTCCGAAGGTCCCTGCTGGGAAACACACGGATCCCAGAGACAGCGGGACCATCCTTATTGCGCAGCGCGACTCGCGCATGCGCAGTAGGGAACCGGGAAATGAAGCCGAAAGGCTCCACTTCCTGATTCCCATACCCAAGATGGCGGCGGCAGCACCCGAGAGACGATCGAGAGATCGGCTTCGGGTGCCGACATCGCGGGCGCGCTGGACAGGTAAGTGTCCTTATTTTAAAAGTCAGCAGCTGCAGTATTTGTAGCTGCTGGCTTTAAAAAAAAAAAAAACGACGGACTCCCGGCGGACTCCCGCTTTAAGGTAGATATAAACCCTAATATTTGTGGTGTGTTAACGCTATGCATGGTAAAATGCGTTTATGTCACGTGTTAAAGTAGTTCCAGAGGCTCAAGTTTTTTTTGCCTTCTTGCATTCTATCCATGAAGGTAAAAAACCTTCTCCTGTGTAGCCCCCCCCCCCACCAATTCTTACCTGAACACCATTGCGATCCAGCGCTGTGCATGAGAGCCCCCGGGAACTCTCTCTCCTCATTGGCTGACACAGCAGTCAATCACAGCCAGTGAGCCAATAAAAAGAGGGAGGGGCGGGGCTGTGAATGGACACGCAGAGCAGCGGCTCGGGAGGGAGCCTGCCAGGGTGCCCCCATAGCAAGCTGCTATCTCTGGGGGCACTCGGCAGGAGGGAGGGGCCAGGAGGACCGGTGAGGGACCCGAGAAGAGGAGGATTGAGGCCGCTCTGTGCAAAAACAACTGCACAGAGGAGGTAAGTATAACATGTTTGTTATTTTAATGTAAAAAGAAATCCAAGGCTTTATTATCACTTTAACCTTGCAATTTGTTTGGTTTCGATTCGTTAATTCTTTTCGCTCAATTCGGTTGATTCGTTCAATTCATATTCGGGATTCGTATTTCAGAATTTTCTTCGGATTTACCAATTTTCGAATCAATAAATTTGGAATCGGTCGAATCAAAAACGTCAAATTTTCATTATTTTTTTTTTCGATTCCAATGTGGCAAACAAAAGAAAAATCTTCATCAAATGGATACAATGACTCTTTAAGTCACCTTTGGCTTAAAGGGGTCGTAAACCCTCATTCTATGCATTAAGGTGAAAAACCTTCTTTACTGCAGCAGCGCCCCCCGAGCCACCCTTATACTTACCTGAGCCCCCAGATTGACAGGAAAGAACTCGTTGGCTTGGTGGGGGGGGGGGTGACACCATGCCCCCCCCCCCAGACTAGACAGGAGAGAGTCCAATGGGGGGGTAAAACTTTAAAACTTGGTGTCATCCCCTATCGGACATGATGCGGTGTGCAGATGGGGGTGACACCATAGCAGTTGGATTTCACTTCTTACTTGTTGGTATCACCCCTCTGGCAGTTGTCACCCGGGTGTGGTTCGCACCCCCCATCACCCAGGTGCCGCCTGTCCATAAAGGACGCCCCCCGTCCATCGCCACCCCCCCCCCCCATCAATTTGTCTTGCCCCTTTCAGGACACCAGCACATGAATTCCAAGCGGGGGGGGGGGGGGGGTTGTTTTTTTTGAAGCACCGTTTAGAGCCAGAGGATCTAATAAGCTTCAATGTAGGGTGGGCTCGGGGCATAGACAGTGCGCTCCGATCCCACCCAGGTGTGTTACAACAGAAAATAAATATTCGCTGTTGTAACACTGATCCTCCTCCCCCGGCCAATCAGGAAGCAGGTTTTGACGCCGGGCCCCCAATTGACTGAAAGGACAGGAGATCCTATTGGATGCCTAGGAGGAGGAGGAGGGGAGAAGCTGGAAGCCACCATGGAGGAGAGGACACAGAGCCACTGCACCAGGCTATCTGCTGCCTGCCACCCGCTGCTGCCGATGGGGGTAAGTGCCGGCAGACAGCAGGAGGGTGGGTGCCGCTCCGGGGGACACTCACCCAAAAAAAGCCACCAGCTGCCACTGCCCTCAACCCCATAGTGATGCCTCTGCATGAAGGTCCTTGCACAGGCACTTCCTGTTATTGGGTGACAACGTTTTATCTCTATCTCCAGTTGCTCTCCTGTGTTGTCACCCCCCCCCCCCCCCCGTCAGGTGAAGACAAGTGGCCATTTCAGCACACGCTACACAGGCATGGTCCACCCTCACCATCACCACCTGGAAACCCTACCCTGAGAGATGTCATGCAGCCATTATTGGCGTGCGTGAAGACTGGAAGTGGCTGTAAAACGGATGCAAGAGATCAGCAGCACTGAGATGTAACAATGAATTAAAAAAAAAAAAAACTAAATGTCATCCAGTTCAGGTTTACATCTCTGTTAAATTTTTAAAAAGAATAGAGACGGTGGGAAAGCAGGAACATTCTCTATCACAATGCGGCGTGTGTGCGACCTATAAGATGCAGCTTTCATCTGTGATAACAAGAAATTGTGTCCTGATGGCCAACCAGGCATCGCAGCCACTTGGCGAGAGCTGGCTTTTCCTGGCAGGGCTCGTGCTATCCACTCAGTTATAATTACTGCTCCAGAATTAGGCTAAGAGGATATTAGCGGATGAAATTCGTGCCGGATAAGCTGATATGTACCTCTGCCAACAGCTCCCCGCAGCTCATGGCTCCTGACACTTTCCTGAGCGTGACTCGCGGGCTCATCTGCGGCTGCTGTCATCTTGTACTGCGCCAACCAGGAGGAATTTCCAAGATCTAGAACGGACAATATGGCTCCACACCTTCTCGTTTCAGCTCTGTGCACATGATATGACAGAAGAAAATAGTGTTTAAAACTGTCTAGGTTACCCCATATGGCCAAAAGTATGTGAAGCCCATGCTAATAAAATGAGTTAGCTCGTTTCCAATGAACGGTAATGTTAATACTACATCAAACAAAGACATTGTAGACAATTGTGCTTTTCCAACATTGTGGTAACAGTTTAGTGAAGACCCCTTTCTGTTCCAGCATGACTGCGCCCCTGTGTACAAAGCCAGCTCCATAAAGACATGGTGTGGAGGAACTCAAAGTGGTCTTCACAGAGTCCTGACCTCAACCCCACTGAACAGCTCCATAAAGAATTGTCTTGACCAGGTTGGCTTTGAGGAACTTAAATGGTCTTCGCAGAGCCCTGACCACAACCTCACAGAAAAACTCCATAAAGAATTATTTTGACCAGGCTGGCATTAAGAAACTTAAGTGGTCTTCACTGAGCCCTGGCCCCAACCCTACTGAATAGCTCCATAAAGAATTGTCTAAACCAGGTTGGCTTTGAGAAACTCAAGTGGTCTTCACAGAGCCCTCACCACAACCCTACAGAAAAAACTCCATAAAGAATTATTTTGACCAAGTTGGCATTGAGGAACGCAAGTAGTATTCACAGAGCCCTGGCCCCAACCCCACTGAACAGCTCCTTAAAGACATAGTTTGTCCAGTCTGATGTGGGTGGGTGTAGGTTTGTGTATATGGGACTGTATTTTATTTATTTTTTGGTTGAACATGATGGACTTGTGTCTTTTTTCAACCTGACTAACTATGTAACTATGTAACTATGTGGTGTGGAGGAACTCAAGTGGTCTTCACAGAGCCCTGACCACAACCCTACAGAAAAACTCCATAAAGAATTATTTTGACCAGGTTGGCATTAAGAAACTTAAGTGGTCGTCACTGAGCCCTGACCCCAACCCTACTGAATAGCTCCATAAAGAATTGTCTAAACCAGGTTGGCTTTGAGAAACTCAAGTGGACTTCACAGAGCCCTCACCACAACCCTACAGAAAAAACTCCATAAAGAATTGTTTTGACCAGGTTTCCTTTAAGGAACTTGAGTGGTCTTCGCAGAGCCCTGACCACAACCCTACAGAAAAACTCCATAAAGAACTATTTTGACCAGGCTGGCATTAAGAAACTTAAGTGGTCTTCACTGAGCCCTGGCCCCAACCCTACTGAATAGCTCCATAAAGAATTGTTTTGACCATATTGGCTTTGAGAAACTCAAGTGGACTTCACAGAGCCCTCACCATAACCCTACAGAAAAAACTCCATAAAGAATTATTTTGACCAAGTTGGCATTGAGGAACACAAGTAGTATTCACAGAGCCCTGGCCCCAACCCTACTGAATAGCTTCATAAAGAACTGTTTTGACCAGGTTGGCGTTGAAGAACTCAAGTAGTCTTCACAGAGCCCTGACCTCAACCCTACTGAACAGCTCCTTAAAGACATAGCTTGTCCAGTCTGATGTGGGTGGGTGTAGGTTTGTGTATATGGGACTGTATTTTTTTTATTTTTATTTTTGGTTGAACATGATGGACTTGTGTCTTTTTTCAACCTGACTATCTATGTAACTATGTAACTATGTGGTGTGGAGGAACTCAAGTGGTCTTCGCAGAGCCCTGACCACAACCCTACAGAAAAACTCCATAAAGAATTATTTTGACCAGGTTGGCATTAAGAAACTCAAGTGGTCTTCACTGAGCCCTGACCCCAACCCTACTGAATAGCTCCATAAAGAATTGTTTTGACCAGGTTGCCTTTAAGGAACTTGAGTGGTCTTCACTGAGCCATGACCCCAACCCTACTGAATAGCTCCATAAAGAATTGTTTTGACCATATTGGCTTTGAGAAACTCAAGTGGTCTTCACAGAGCCCTGACCCCAACCCTACAAAAAAAGCTCCATAAAGAATTATTATGACAAGGTTGGCACTGAGGAACGCGAGTAGTCTTCACAGAGCCCTGGCCATAACCCTACTGAATAGCTTCATAAAGAACTGTTTTGACCAGGTTGGCGTTGAGGAACTCAAGTAGTCTTCACAGAGCCCTGACCTTAACCCTACTGAACAGCTTCTTAAAGACATGGTTTGACCAGTCTGGTGTGGGTGGGTGTAGGTTTGTGTATATGGGACTGTATTTTTATTTTTTATTTTTTTGGTTGAACATGATGAACTTGTGTCTTTTTTCAACCTGACTAACTATGTAACTATGTAACTATGTGGTGTGGAGGAACTCAAGTGGTCTTCACAGAGCCCTGACCACAACCCTACAGAAAAACTCCATAAAGAATTATTTTGACCAGGTTGGCATTAAGAAACTCAAGTGGTCTTCACTGAGCCATGACCCCAACCCTACTGAATAGCTCCATAAAGAATTGTTTTGACCAGGTTGCCTTTAAGGAACTTGAGTGGTCTTCGCAGAGCCCTGACCACAACCTCACAGAAAAACTCCATAAAGAATTATTTGACCAGGTTGGCATTAAGAAACTCGAGTGGTCTTCACTGAGCCCTGACCCCAACCCTACTGAATAGCTCCATAAAGAATTGTTTTGACCATATTGGCTTTGAGAAACTCAAGTGGTCTTCACAGAGCCCTGACCCCAACCCTACAGAAAAAACTCCATAAAGAATTATTTTGACCAGGTTGGCACTGAGGAACGCAAGTAGTCTTCACAGAGCCCTGGCCCCAACCCTACTGAATAGCTTCATAAAGAACTGTTTTGACCAGGTTGGCATTGAGGAACTCAAGTAGTCTTCACAGAGCCCTGACCTCAATCCTACTGAACAGCTCCTTAAAGACATGGTTTGACCAGTCTGGTGTGGGTGGGTGTAGGTTTGTGTATATGGGACTGTATTTTTATTTTTTATTTTTTATTTTTTTATGGACTTGTGTCTTTTTTCAACCTTACTAACTATGTAACTATGTGGTGTGGAGGAACTCAAGTGGTCTTCACAGAGCCCTGACCACAACCCTACAGAAAAACTCCATAAAGAATTATTTTGACCAGGTTGGCACTGAGAAAATAAAGTGGTCTCCACAGACCCCTGACCCCAGCCCTACTGAATAGCTCCATAAAGAATTGTTTTGACAAGGTTAGCATTGAGGATCACAAGTGCTCTTCACAGACTTCTGATCTCAACCCTACTGAGAAGCTCCATAAAAGATTGTCTAAACCAGGTTGGCTTTGAGGAACTCGAGTGGTCTTCACAGAGCCCTGACCACAACACTACTGAACATCTCCATAAAGAATTATTTTGACCAGGTTGGCATTGAGGAACGCAAGTGGTCTTCAAAGAGCCCTAACCCCAACCCTACTAAATAGCTCCATAAAGAATAGAAACAAGTTATTTAAAGCCAACCTAAAGTGTTCTTCACAGAGCCCTGATCTCAACCCTACTGAACAGCTCCTTAAAGACATGGTTTGACCAGCTTGCTGTGGAGGAACCTGCATAGAGCCCTAACCTCAATCGTACTGAACACCTTTGATTTTGAATTGGAGCCCCAATTATGAGCCAGGTCTTCTCATCCAGCATCAATACCTGGCTTGAAAAATGGACACAAATTCCCACAGGTACACTCCAAGATCTTGTCATGATTTGACCTGTCTGAACAGTTTGGTATGGAGATACCCGACTGTCCTGCACAAAGCCCTGACGTCAACCCTACTGAACACCTTTGAGATAAATTGGAGCACCAATTGTGAGCCAGGTCTTCTCCTCCAATACAGCACTTGACCTCACAAATGAGCACAAATTCCCACAGACACACTCTAAAATCTTGTGGAAAGATTTTCTAGAAGAAAAGAGGTTGTTAAAGCAACAAAGGGGGAAATTCCATATTAAAGGCCATGGGGGGGGGGGGGGGGGGTTACTCCATATTAATGGTCATGGACAGTGAGGAACTCCCTATTAATCACCATGAGGGGTGAGGAAATGGCCACTGAGGGCAACTCTAGACTGATAACACAGGGGAGAACAATTCCATAATAATGTCCTTAAGAGGTGAAGGACTCCATATTGCCAGCCAATTGGGGGGTGGGGGGGGGGGGGTTGTCAACTCTTTAATATTGGCCATTGGGGTCTGAGCTTCATGTTAATGGCCATGGGAGGTGGGGGAATTTTGTTTTAGTGGCCATGGCTTTAGAATGATATGTCTATCAAGCTCATAAAGATGAGATGGTCAGGGTCCTGGGGTCCACAAGCTTCTGATCATGTGGTTCAAACTCTTTTAAGCAGTTATGTTGGAAAATTAAACCATAACCTGAGAGTAGACACTTCATTTTCCCAGTGTTCCCACCCTCCTTCAATGAATTCCAGGGTCTAAACACCACCTGTGCCCTTTTTCAGGGACTACACCTTTAAATTATGGAGACTAACAGGAGGAGCCAGAAAACAAAAAGTTGGTTAGGGATGTCAAAAACTCCCAGGTAGACAGGAGCAGGATCAGGATTTTTTTGTATTTGTCCTCATCCCAACCCTTCCATCCCCCATGTTTTTAATAAAACCTGCCTTATCTCTCCCTCATATATTTCAGCCTATCCAAGCTGCTTACATACTGTCCAGCCACTGAAAAATATTTTTGGATATTGTCTCTCAGAAAATACAGATTCATTTTTATTGCAAGATAAAGCCTACCTTGTACCTTTTATTTGTCGCCTATTCAAGTACTTGAACACTTTCCTGATGCTAGCCAGTTTCTACCAGACCATACCTAAAGTCTATATTTTTTATATTCTACGATCTCCCAGATAATGAGGGGCTATAAAGCAATCAGCCTTAAACACTATGATGATCCTCTTACTTTCAGCGTATAATACCCTGAAAGACAAGGCATGCAGAACCTTCTACACCACCAGGAGACAGTTAGACCACCTAAAACCACTGCTAATGCCGCGTACACACGAGCGGACTTTTGAACATCCAAAGTCCGACGGAATGATTCCGTCAGACTATTCGATCGTGTGTGGGCTGCAACGGACTTTTGATTCGCAAAAGTCTGACAGACTTTAGAATATGGAACATGCTTCAAATTTTTCCGACGGAACTCCGCCGTACCCGGTCCCTCCGAAAAATCCGCTCGTGTGTATGCTATTCCGACGGACTAAAACCGACGCTAGGGCAGCTATTGGCTACTGGCTATGAACTTCCTTATTCGAGTCCAGTCGTACGTCATCACGTTCGAATCCGTCGGAGTTTAGTGTGATTGTGTGTGGTCAAGTCCGCTCAGTCGAAAAGTCCGTCAGAACTCTGTCGGAACTCCGGCAGAACTCCGACAGAACTCCTTTGGAAGTCTGTCGGACATAAGTTCTCTCGTGTGTACGGGGCTTAAGAGTCTGGCTAACAATCTTTGACAGGGTTATCACCCCCATCCTCCTTTGTAGCAGTAAATTATGGTGCCCTATTACCTACCCAGACCAACCAAAATGGGGCTCCCGCTCAATTGAAATAGTTCACTCAGAAATCTACAAACCCCTCCTCCAAGTCCATTGGAGAACCTTCAGCAATGTTTGCCGGGCTGGGCTGGGAATATTCCCTTTACTACTTGCAGCACAGAAGATAGCAATGTCAGAGGGTCCACCTACAAAAGAGCAGCCCCCAACCCATATCATCAAAGAGCCTTACTGACCAACATGGGCCAGTCAAAACAACTCATCAACACCTTGTCTATCCAGAAATGCCAACAATACAGCCTGACCACATCTCAAATAAAGGACATAATGAACAATTCCAAATAAAAAGATGTCAGAGAATGGAGAAATAAAATAAACTCCCAGAAACTACTTACCAGTTACTACAGGGAGACTACAAACTGGCCCCATCATACCTGAAGGTCCTACAAAGACAGACAGACCTCAGAATATTAACCGAATCCAGGTGGCACAGACAGACCTAAAATTCCAGAGGTAGAAGACTGTGCCAGTGATGTGACCAGGGGGTCCTGGAGGATGGGGCCATCGTCCCGCAATGGGGTCCCAAGTACTCAGTAGAAAGAGACACTCACTTCCAGAGATACCCATCTCTCATTCCAGAATTCATATTCAGTTCAGCTATAGTAGAGAAGAAAAATCTCCACATTCTGTGGGGATAAGAGGGACCAATGATGAACATCGCCATTCAATATGTTACAAATGTCACATATGGATTTATAAATCTCACACCAGGACTCACCCCCCCCCCCCCATTATTTCATCATATAATCTAATAATATTCCTCAACTCACCCCCATCCCCCTTTATATCATCCAATAACCTGATAATATTCCTGGACTCACCCCGCCCTCTTTTATATAATCCAATAACCTAATAATATTCCTGGACACACACCCCATCCCCCTTTATATCGTCCAGTAACCTGATAATATTCCCGGACTCGCCCCCACCCCTCCCCCTTTATATCATCCAATAATCTGATAACATTCCTATACTCAACCCCACCCCTTTCTATCATCCAATAGCCTGATAATATTCCTGGACTCATCCCCCCCCCCCTCCATTTATATCATCCAATAACCTGATAATATTCCTGGACTCCCCCACCCACCCCCTTTATATTATGCAATAATCTGATAACATTCCTGTACTCAACCCCACCCCTTCCTATCATCCAATACCCTGATAATATACCTGGACTCACCCAACTCCCCCCACTCCCTTTTTTATGATCCAATAACCTGATAATATACCTGGACTCACCCCACCCCCCTTTCTATCATACAATAACCTGATAATATTCCTGTACTCAACCCCACCGCTTTTCTATCATCCAATACCCTGATAATATTTCTGGACTAAACCCCCACCCCTCCCCTTTATATCATCCAGTAACTTGATAATATTCCTGGACACACCCCTCCCCCTTTATAACATCCAATAACCCGATAATATTCCTGGTCTCACCCCACCCCCCTATTTATATCATCCAATAACCCGATAATATTCCTGGTCTCACCCCACCCCCCTATTTATATCATCAATAACCCGATAATATTCCTGGTCTCACCCCACCCCCCTATTTATATCATCCAAAAACCTGATAATATTCCTGGTCTCACCCCACCCCTCCCCCTTTATATCATCCAATAATCTGATAATATTCCTGAACTCACCCCACCCTCTTTTATATAATCCAATAACCTAATAATATTCCTGGACACACACCCCACCCCCCTTTATATAATCCAATCACCTGATAATATTCCTGGACTCCCCCCCCCCCCCCCCTTTATATCATCCAATAACCTGATAGTATTCCTGGACTCCACCTACCCCCTTTTATATAATCCAATAACCTAATAATATTTCTGGACACACACCCCACCCCCCTTTATATCATCCAATAACCTGACAATATTGCTGGTCTCACCCCACCCCCTCTTTATATCATCCAATAATCTGATAATATTCCTGTACTCAACCCCACCTCTTTCTATCATCCAATAATCTGATAATATTCCTAAACTCACCCCACCTTCTTTTATATAATCCAATAACCTAATAATATTCCTGGATACACCCCCACCCCCCTTTATATAGTCCACCAGTAACCTGATAATATTCCTGGACTCGCCCCCACCCCTCCCCCTTTATATCATCCAATAATCTGATAATATTCCTGGATTTGCCCCCCACCCCTCCCCCTTTATATCATCCAATAATCTGATAACATTCCTATACTCAACCCCATCCCTATCTATCATCCAATAACCTGATAATATTCCTGGACTCATTCCACCCCCCCATTTATATCATCCAATAACCTGATAATATTTCTGGACACACCCCTCCCCCTTTATATCATCCAATACCCTGATAATATTCCTGGACTATACCCCCCCCCCTTTCTATCATCCAATAACCTGATAATATTCCTGGACTAACCCCCCCCCCCCCCCCCATTTCTATCATTCAATAACCTGATAATATTTCTGGACACATCCCTCCCCCTTTATATCATCCAGTAACCATATAATATTCCTGGACACCCCCCCCCACCCCTCCCCCTTATAATCATCCAATAATCTGATAATATTCATGAATACACCCCCACCCCCATATGTATCATCCAATATCTTGATAATATACCTGGACTCACCCCACCCCCCTTTTATATCATCCAATAGCCTGAAAATGTTCCTGGACACACCCCCATCCCCCTTTTATATCATCCAATAACCTGATAATAAAATCTGATACTATTCCTGGACTCTCCCCCCACCATCCTTTACATCATCCCATCCAATGACTTGATAATATTCCTGGATTTCTGGACCAGATTCTGTGCACCAGTTTTAGTAATTTTCCCCCCGGAGTTCTTCTTTAAGTTGTCGCCATCGGGAAGACAAACCATCCATCTGAGCCGGAATCATGGCAGATGAAAGGTCCCTCTGATAAACAGGCAGGTTTTCTCCGCAGCCAACAATGTGGAATTGAATTATATTCTCCTGTATACGTCCCGGCTTAGTTCTGAGAACTTATTTTTGAGGCACAATAAAGAAATATGAAAGTTTTCCAAAACGGATGAAAGCAATCTTAAAGTAGAACTAGAAGCAAAACTTTCATTTTTTTATTTTTTTTATTTTGGATAGGTTAAGGGTGCATTTTAACCCCTGTCAGGTTATTATTTTTTTTGACATCCATGTCCCATTGGGGAAATTTACCCCCCACTTCCTGTTCCAAAAACGGTTTAACGAATTTTTCCCAATATTTGAAAATTCCTAAATTCGGAAATCTGAAAACCCGAAAATTCGGAAATCTGAAATAACAACTATTACATTTATAGGTATTGGAATTTCCTTTTAAATTTGTCTGTTAGTGAACGTAACAAAAACGAATTTATCCGAACTTACGAACGATCTGAAATAAAGAATGGCGTATCTAAACGAATGGAATGTAATCAATTAATAATAATAAATATAAAAAGTTTTTTTTTTATTACTATTTATTATTAACCACTTCAATACTGGGAATTTTCACCCCCCCCCCCCCTCCTGCCCAGGCCAATTTTCAGTTTTCAGCGCTGTCGCAATTTGTAAAAACAATTACGCGGTCACTGTACCCAAATTACATTCCCCCCCCCCCCACAAATGGTGGCATTTGATCGCCTCTGCGGTTTTTATTTTTTGCGCTATAAACAAAAGAAGAGCAACAAGTTTGAAAAAAAAAACAATATTTTTTACTTTTTACTATATCAAATATCCCAATTTAAAAAAAAAACAACACATTTTTTTCCTCAGTTTAGGCCGATACGTATTCTTCTACATATTTTTGGTTAAAAATTTTTTTGCAATAATCGTATATTTTGATAGGTTTGCGCAAAAGTTATAGTGCAGTGATGGCGAACCTCGGCTCCCCAGATATTTTGGAACTACATTTCCCATGATGCTCCACTACACTGCAGAGCGCATTAGCATCATGGGAAATGTAGTTCTAAAACATCTGGGGTGCCGAGGTTCACCATCACTGTTATAGTGTCTACAAAATAGGGGATAGATTTATGGCATTTTTATTATTATAATTTTTTTTTACTAGTAATAGCGGCGATCTGCGATTTTTATTGTGACTGCGACATTGCGGCGGACATATCGGACACTTTTGACACCATTTTGGGACCATTCACATTTATACAGTGATCAGTGCTCTACAAATGCACTGATTACTGTATAAATGTCACTGGCAGGGAAGGGTTTAACACTGGGGAGCGATCAAGGGGTTAACTGTGTTACCTAGGGAGTGATTCTAATCGGCTCTTGAGCGATGTGGCGGGGGCACGTGCACCCCTCCCCCAGACGGCTAGGAAGCCCAGGACATCATATGACGCCACTCAAGATGCGAGATCCCTCCTGCGGACGTCATATGAATATGGGCGGGATGGGAAGGGGTCAATTTGTTCCGTTCCATTTGTTTAGATGCGGCGTTCGTTATTTCCGATAATTAGTAACTTCGGATAAATTCGCATTCGTTATGTTCACTAACAGCCACATTTTTTTAAAGGAAATTCCAATACCTATAATTTAATTGTTAGCTGTTATTTCAAATTTCTGAATTATCAGGTTTTCAGATTTCCGAATTTTAGGAATTGATGAATTTTCTAATTTTCGAATATTCTGAAAAATTTGTTAAACCGGTTTTCGTTAATTCGGATGTTTTCACGAATTTTTCAAAGTGCCTATAATGTAATAGTTATGCCGCGTACGCGGACTATCCTGCGGATTTAGGACAATTCGATCGTGTGTGTGGGGGCTCCAGCGGAATTTTTCTTCCCAAAAGTCCGGCGGACTTAGAAATAAGACTGGCTTCAAAATTGTCCACCGGACTCGGCTTTTAGCAGACAATCCGTTTGTCTGTGTGCTGGTCCGGCGGACTAAAACCGACGCTAGGACCGCTATTGGCTACTGGCTATGAACTTCCTTATTCTACGTCATCGCGTTCGAATCCGCCGGACTTTTGGAGTGATCGTGTGTGGCTAAGACCGTTCTCTTGAAAGTCCGGCGGACCTCAGCTGCAAAGTCCACCGGATTGTCCGCCGGATAATCCGATCGTGTGTACGTGGCATTAGTTATTAATTAGAATTTTCAGATTTTCATTTTTTAAAATTTTTCAGATTTTCTTTCTTATTTTCGGATGTTCGTATTTTCGAATTTACGAACTAACGGATTTTCGAATTTACGGATTTTCGAATATACGAATTGCGATCATAGCTAATGACCCGAAAAAAAAAAAAAAAATGTAATGAAACGAAAACTAATGCCGCGTACACACGGGCGGACTGTCTGTCCAACTTAGTCCGCCGAAACACATTTCAGCGGACAGTCCGCTCGTGTGTGGGCTTCAGTGGACTTTTTCAGCGTGCAGTCTGGCGGACTAAGTATTTCGGAATTTCCGTAATATTGTCCGTCCAACTTTGGTTTCAGCGGACAATCCGCTCGTGAGTAGGCTAGTTGGACGGACTAAGTATGGCGCATGCTCAGAAAGGATTTACACGGCGGAAGGTTGCATTGCAGTGTATTGGACTTCCTATTTCTAGTCCCGTCGTACGTGCTGTACACGTCATCGCGCAAGCTTTCGACGGACTGTTTGTTCATCGTGTGTGGTCAAGTCCGTTCATTCGAAAGTATGACGGACTGTCCGTCGGATTGTCTGACGGACTAAGTAGGCCAGACAGTCCGCCCGTGTGTACGCGGCCTAACAAATTTTTCGGCGGTGCACATGTCTAGTCCTTATAGATATAACTATGGAAGTTTCCTTTCCCCACTTTTTGTACAGATTCTCCAGGGCTAGTTCTATTAAAGGTTGCTTTTCTTTTCTTTTACTTTTCATATTTCATATTTGGCCTTAAAGCGGGAGTCCGCCGTTTTTTTTTTTTTTAAAGCCAGCAGCTACAAATACTGCAGCTGCTGACTTTTAAAATAATGACACTTACCCGCCCAGCGCGCCCGCGATGTCGGCAACCCGAAGCCGATCTCTCGATCGTCTCTCGGGTGCTGCCGCCGCCATCTTGCGTATGGGAATCAGGAAGTGGAGCCTTGCGGCTTAATTTCCCGGGTTCCCTACTGCGCATGCGCGAGTCGCGCTGCGCGATAAGGATGGTCCCCGCTGTCTCTGGGATCTGTGTGTTTCCCAGCAGGCAGCGGGGGGACCTTCGGAAAGGGGCGTAGATTCTGCGGAAAAGGGGCGTAGCTTCTGCAGAATCTACGCCGGAAGTGGGTGCAGATACCTGTACTGTACAGGTACCTGCACCCCCTCCCCCCTGAAAGGTGCCAATTGTGGCGCCGGAGGGGGGGGGGAGGGTTCCAATGAGCGGAAGGTCCACTTTAGGGTGGACCTCCGCTTTAAATTGGCCGGTCTGTCGCATATTTGTAATGTGTATCGAATTGTATCATTTTCTGGTCATTTTCTGGTTGGATTTACTTGCTGCTTCACATTGCACTTCAAATTCCGCAACAATGTATATACTGTATTTGCTACAAATAAAGCCAAATCATTTTTAACTGTAAAGTCCATTAAAGTCATAAATGATTCCCCTTTATTTTCACTGGAGGAGAAAGTAAAAGCTTTCCGAATGCCCCCTGTCTCCCACCATGAAAGGGTTAACGATTGGCCGCCATGGTAACATATGTGTATATTCTTGCTCCATGTGGACGTGACGTGTTGACCCAGCAGAACAAAACATTCCTGCGTTGCTACAATGTTTCCATCACACTGCTGGGACAATGTCTCCAGATAGAGGGCGATGGGAACCTTGCATGGCGCCAATTAGCTGTGCCGCTCCGCCACCTGCCAGCTGCCAGTCAAACCAGGGTGATACCGAGCACCTTGTGTCAATCAAACGTGCCCTGGTATGTGCCACAGACTGGCTGCCATGGAGCCTCATTCAAGATGGAGCCGCTAAGCTCCATCCTGCGTCTTCTTCACCGGCGGATCCCACTGAGGGGACAGAGCCGGTGTCACCGTGCCAGCCAGGAGGAGACAAAGCTCGGTTTCCATGGATCTACATCATGGACTGAACAATGAACCCAGGCCTCATCTTCAAGAGCTCGCCCGAGCAACACATCAAAATCATTCAGTGACCTGAATATATTCTACGGGATGGGGTGATGGTTCTCGGCGCTGGCCCGCTTGTCTTTGGCATGGTGCCCTCAGTGTCGAAAACTAACATAGAATATATTAATAAAATATATACATAGTTACATAGTAGGCGAGGTTGAAAAAAAGACACAAGTCCATCAAGTCCAACCTATGATACAGCGCCTTAAAAAAAGTATTCATACCCCTTGAAATTTTCCACATGTTGTCATGTTACAGCCAAAAACGTAAATTTATTTTATTGGGGTTTTATGAAATGGACCAACACAAAGTGGCACATAATTGTGAAGGGGAAGGAAAATGATAAATGGTTTTCAATTTTTTTTACAAATAAATATGTGAAAAGTGTGGGGGAGGGGCATTTGTATTCAGCCCCCTTTACTCTGATACCCCTAACTAAAATCTAGTGGAACCAATTGCCTTCAGAAGTCACCTAATTAGTAAATAGAGTCCACCTGTGTGTACTTTAATCTCAGTATAAATACAGCTGTTCTGTGAAGCCCTTGGAGGTTTGTTAGAGAATCTTAGTGAACAAACAGCATCATGAAGGCCAAGGAACACACCAGACAGGTCGGGGATAAAGTTGTGGAGAAGTATAAAGCAGGGTTAGGTTGTAAAAAAATCTCCCAAGCTTTGAACATCTCACGGAGCTCTGTTCAATCCATCATCGGAAAATGGAAAGAGTATGGACACAACTGAAAACCTACCAAGACATGGCCGTCCACCTAAACTGACCGGGCCGGGCAAGGAGAGCATTCATCAGAGAAGAGCCAAGAGGTCCATGGTAACTCTGGAGGAGCTGCAGAGATCCACAGCTCAGGGGGGAGAATCTGTCCACAGGACAACTATTAGTCGTCTCTCCACAAATCTGCCCTTTATGGAAGAGTGACAAGAAGAAAGACATTGGAGGAAGAAAGTCATAAGAAGTCCTGTTTGTAGTTTGTGAGAAGCCATGTGGGGGAGGGGGCAGCAAACATGTGGAAGAAGGTGATCTGGTCAGATGAGACCAAAATTCAACTTTATGGCCTAAAAGCAAAATGCTATGTGTGGGGAAAACTAACACTGCCCATCCCCCTGAACACACCATCCCCACCGTGAGACATGGTGGTGGCAGCATCATGTGGTGGGGATGGTTTTCTTCAGCAGGGACAGGGAAGCTGGTCAGAGTTGATGGGAAGATGGATGGAGACAAATACAGGACAATCTTAGAAGAAAAGCCAGCAAAAGACCGATGAGAGCTTTTCGTCTGAAAATGTGACCGTGTGTACACTCCATCGGAATTTTGCTGGCCGAATTTCCGCCAGCAAAGGATTTCGAGCAGGTTCTCAATTTTTCTGACGGAAAAAGTTTCTATCGGAAATTCCGATCGTGTGTATGCAATTCTGACGTGCAAAAACTCATGCATGCTAAGATTCAACTACAAGACGGAAGGTATTGGCTACTGGCTATTGAACTTCCTTTTTCTAGTCCTGTCGTACGCGTTGTACGTCACCGCGTTCTTGATGGTCGGAATTTGGTGTGACCGTGTGTATGCAAGACAGCTTGAGCGAAATCAAAATTTTGATAGATACAAAGTGCATTTTATATACATCTATATAGATCAGACCAAAATGAGGGACAAATGAGGAGGAAAGAGGGACAGAGGGACATTTCTCCAAATCAGGGACAGTTGGGAGCTATGTATTCATGTGTTAGAATGACCCAGTCACAGTCCAGACCTAAATCCCATTGAGAATCTGTGGCAAGACTTGAAAATTGCTGATCACAGATGCTCTCCATCCAATCTGACAGAGCTTGAGATATTTTATAAAGAAGAAGAAGAATGAGGAGAAATGTCCTCTCTAGATGTGCAAAGCTGGTAGAGACACCCCCAAAAAGACTTGCAACTGTAATTGCATGGAAAGGGGGTTCTACATAGTATTGACTCAGGGGGGGCGCCATACAAATGCCCCCCTCCCAAACTTTTCACATATTTATTTGTATCATTTATCTTTCTCCCCCTCACTTCACAATTATGTGACACTTTGTGTTGGTCCATCACATAAAATCCCAATAAAATACATTTACGTTTTTGGTTGTAACATGACAAAATGGGGAAAATGTCAAGGGGTATGAATACTTTTTCAAGGCACTGTATAATATATGAATAAATATATAAATATACATAAAACGTAGTCTGACTTGCACCTTAAGACATATTAATTCCACTTTTGTTGAGAATGTAGAACTACTACTTACCCTCGAAGGAGCTGCTGTTTTCTCGGATGAACTGTCCTTAGAGCTCTGTAAGCAGCACTCCAATCTCCAACTATTTTTTGCAACAATATATATATAATACTATACCAGATATATGAAAATAGCAATAGCTTCTCAAACAAATATGCAAAACAGTAGCAAATAAAGCATACAGCTGGTAAAAAGCAAATGCACCAGAGAATGACCCCTAAACCCTATACTTGGGGAGGTTCTGTCTAAGGTAATTGCGAAGATTATAGCTTGGCCATCTTTGCAAAACTCTTTACCTTCTGGCTAGTTCTTTCGGGCCCAAATCTAGTGTTGGAGAGCTCAGATGTTCCTCCAAACCCAGGTATAGGAGCCTGCACTTGCAAGCAGTAGGGTTTAGCCAGCGGCCTCTCGCCAACTTGTGTTGACTTGTGCCTTCCTTTCTCTGTTGGCAGTTCAGCAAAGTCAGTGGCAGTGGTGTTCTTCCCAGGTGGTCAACAAAAGCGGTGTTCTCCCCACTGATCAGGCAGTGACACCAGTCTACAACAGCAGTGTTCTCCCGACGATCAAGTGGTGACACCAGTCAACAACAAAGGTGTTCTCCCCAATGATCAGGGGGTGACACCAGCCAACAACCGTGGCAACCAACCGAACAATGAGATGGTGACACAAGTCACCAACAGTGGTGTTCCCCCTAAGGATCAGGCAGTGACCTTAGTCAACAACAACGGTGTTCTCCCCAATGACGAGGCAGTGACACTAGTGAAAAATAGTGGTGTTCTCCCCAATGATGAGGCGGTGACACCAGTCAACAACAGGGGCATGCTCCTTAACATTTAGGCGGTGACACCAGTCAACAGTGGCATTCTCCCCAACGATCAGATGGTGACACCAGTCACCAACAATGGTGTTCTCCCCATTGATCAGGTGGTGACACCAGTCTACAACAGTAGTGTTCTCCCCAACGATCAGGTGGTCACACCAGTCACCAACACTGGTGTTCTCCCCATTGATCAGGTGGTGACACCAGTCTACAACAGTGGTGTTCTCCCCAACGATCAGGTGGTGATACCAGTCTACAACAGTAGTGTTCTCCCCAACAATCAGGCAGTGACATCAGTCTACAACAGTAGTGTTCTCCCCAACAATCAGGCAGTGACATCAGTCAACGACAGTGGCATTATCCCCAATGATCAGGTGGTGGCATCAGTCACCAACAATAGCATCCCCCCAATGATCAGGTGGTGGCACCAGTAAACAACAGTGGTGTTCTCATCAACGATCAGGCAGTGACATCAGTCACCAACAATGGTGTTCTCCCCATTGATCAGGTGGAGACACCAGTCTACAACAGTGGTGTTCTCCCCATTGATCAGGTGGTGACACCAGTCAACAGTGGTGTTCTCCCCAACGATCAGGTGGTGACACCAGTGACCAACAATGGTGTTCTCCCCATTGATCAGGTGGTGACACCAGTCTACAACAGTAGTGTTCTCCCCAACGATCAGGTGGTCACACCAGTCACCAACACTGGTGTTCTCCCCATTGATCAGGTGGTGACACCAGTCTACAACAGTGGTGTTCTCCCCAACGATCAGGTGGTGATACCAGTCTACAACAGTAGTGTTCTCCCCAACAATCAGGCAGTGACATCAGTCTACAACAGTAGTGTTCTCCCCAACAATCAGGCAGTGACATCAGTCAACGACAGTGGCATTATCCCCAATGATCAGGTGGTGGCATCAGTCACCAACAATAGCATCCCCCCAATGATCAGGTGGTGGCACCAGTAAACAACAGTGGTGTTCTCATCAACGATCAGGCAGTGACATCAGTCAACAACAATGGTGTTCTCCCCAATGATGAGGCGGTGACACTAGTCAACAACAGGGGCATTCTCCCCAACAATCAGGCGGTGACACCAGCCAACGGTGGCGTACTCCCCAATGATCAGGTGTTGACACCAGGGGTGTTCTCCCCCTATGATCAGGTGATAACATCAGTCAACAACAATTGACTCAATTCAACAACAGCAGTGTTCTCCCAACGATCAAGTGGTGACACCAGTCAACAACAAAGGTGTTCTCCACAAAGATTAGGGGGTTACACCAGCCAACAACAGTGACAACCAACCCAACAATGAGATAGTGACACAAGTCACCAACAGTGGCGTTCCCCTCTAATGATCAGGCAGTGACATCAGTCAACAACAACGGTGTTCTCCCTAATCACAAGGCAGTAACACCAGTGAAAAATAGTGGTGTTCTCCCCAATGATGAGGCGGTGACACCAGTCAACAACAGTGGCATGCTCCTTAACATTTAGGCGGTGACACCAGTCAACAGTGGCATTCTCCCCAACAATCAGAGGGTGACAGCAGTGGTGTTCTCATCAACGATCAGGCAGTGACATCAGTCAACAACAATGGTGTTCTCCCCAATGATGAGGCGGTGACACTAGTCAACAACAGGGGCGTTCTCCCCAACAATCAGGCGGTGACACCAGTCAACAGTGGCGTACTCCCCAATGATCAGGTGTTGACACCAGTGGTGTTCTCCCCCTATGATCAGGTGATAACATCAGTCAACAACAGTGGCGTTCTCACCAACGATCAGGTAGTGATACCAGTCAAAAGTGGCGTTCTCCCCAGTGATCAGGTAGCGAAACCAGTCAACAACAGGAGCTTCCCCCCCCAACGATCAGGTGGTGACACCACTCAACAACAGTGGCATTCTCTCCAATGATAAGGTGGGGACACTAGTCAACACCAGTGGTGTTCTCCCCAATGATCAGGTGGGGACAGCCATCAACAACAGTTGCGTTCTCCCAATGATAAGGTGGAGACACTAGTCAACAACAGTGGTGTTCTCCCCAATGATCAGGTGGTGATACCAGTCAACAACGGTGGGGTTCTCCCCAATGATTAGGCAATGACATCAGTCAACACCAGTGGTGTTCTCCCCAATGATCAGGTGGTGATACCAGTCAACAACGGTGGGGTTCTTCCCAATGATTAGGCAATGACATCAGTCAACAACAGTGTTGTTCTCCGCAACGATCAGGTGGTGAAACCAGTCAACAAAAATGGCATCCTCCCCAATGATCAGGCGATGACACCAGTCAACAACAGTGGGGTTCTCCCCAACGATCAGGTGGTGACACTAGTCAACAACATTGGTGTTCTCCCCAACGAACAGGAGGTAACATCAGTCAAAAACATTGACATCCTCCCCAGCAATCAGGTGGTGACACCAGTCAACAACAGTGGCATTCTTCCCAATGATAAGGTGGTGACACCAGTCAAAAAAAGTGGTGTTCTCCCCAGTGATCAAGCGATGACACCAGTCAACAACAGTGTCCCCAATGGTCAGGTGGCAACTCCGGTGAGCAACAGTGATAAGTAGAGTATTAGAAAGATGAGAGCACTACAATAATTTGCAGTTTCCCTATTGTTACTCACAGAAAGCCAACAGGTTTTGCGGGCTCAAGCCTTCCTCTTCATCTGGGCTAAAAACAAAGTGAAGATCCACAGAGACTTCTGGAGCTTAGCAGAAATCTACAAGAGGCAACAATAACCGAATACCACCTAATATATATCATTACAACAATAGGGGACTATTTAGAGTGTTTAATATATTGAACCATGATGATAGAAGTATGAGAAATGACTATTTCTATCAGTGGTCTCCAAACTGCCCTTTATTTGCCATTATCTTGCCCTTGGGGCACTATTCCTCCCACTGACACCAATGATGGGGCACTATTCCTCCCACTGATACCAATGATGGGGCACTATTCCTCCCACTGATACCAATGATGGGACACTATTCCTCCCACTGATACCAATGATGGGACACTATTCCTCCCACTGACACCAATGATGGGGCACTATTCCTTCTACTGTACCAATGTTGGGGCACTATTCCTTCTACTGTACCAATGTTGGGGCCCTATTCCTCCCACTGACACCAATGATGGGGCACTATTTACTCTCACTGATGCCAGGACATTTTCTACTTTCACTGACCACAGTCCGATAAAGTATAAAGGACAGTAAACTAGCCCTTTGTTTAGAATGTTTAGAGACCTCTGATATATAGTAACACTATGTCATAACACTTAGCCCTTGTACACACGGTCGGAGATTCCGACAACCAAATCTGTCGGATTTTGTCTGAAACTGTTGCATACACACGGTCGGACAAAGTTGTCGGAAAATCCGACGTGATGACGTTATTTCGTTACGACGGGACTGCGTTCAGGCTAGTAGCCATTAGCTTTGGTGTAGGGATTTGATCTGAGCATGCGTGGCACTTTGTCCGATCGGAATTCTCTACACATGATCGGAGTATGTCCGATCGGAGCATTTTGTTGGAAAATTTTACCAACAAGTTGGAAAAACTTGGTCCGTCTGATACTCCGACGGAAACAGTCCGATGGAGACCACACACAGTCGGAATATCCGACAAAACTGTCCGATCGGACACATTCCGTCGGAATCTCCGACCGTGTGTACAAGGGCTTACCGTATGTAACACATAACTATTGCTGCACTTCATGATGACAAAAAAAATGAAATGTATATTTTCTTGTCCCTTGCACTATATAATATGTCACATGTAACGCCTCTTTTTTTTTCTCTTCTGTAACTTACATTTTTTTTTATATATATATAAATAAAAAACAGATAAAAAAACAATACATGAAAACTTACGTATATTTCAGTGTTGTTTATACATGAGAATATACCTCCATTTATGTAGAGTTCTTGATTTATGGTGTATAAACCTAAAAAGGTTCACTTATTTCTTCATTATATTTATTACAGATATTTACATAGCTCTGACAATTCATAAACCAAAAAATAAGAAAATGATATCAATAATAATACTTTTGTGTGGTCGATATCCAGAAGTTGTCTGGGACTACCGGTGATAACCGAGAAGTAAAATATGTTGTAGGTGATTACATGACTAGAATGTGGAATGAATTACAAATACTGCAGCTGCTGACTTTTAAAATAATGACACTTACCCGCCCAGCGCGCCCGCGATGTCGGCACCCGAAGCCGGTCTCTCGGGTGCTGCCGCCGCCATCTTGGGTATGGGAATCAGGAAGTGGAGCCTTTCGGCTTCATTTCCCGGTTCCCTACTGCGCACGAGCGAGTCACGCTGCGCAATAGGGACGGTCCCCGCTGCCTCTAGGATCTGTGTGTTTCCCAGCAGGCAGCGGGGGACTTTCGGAAAGGGGCGTAGATCTACGCCCCTTTCCGCAGAGAGCTATCCCGGAAGTGGGTGCAGATACCTGTACTGTACAAGTACCTGCACCCCCCTCCCCCCTAAAAGGTGCCAATTGTGGCGCCGGAGGGGGGGGAGGATTCCAATGAGCGGAAGGTCCACTTTAGGGTGGAGCTCCGCTTTAAAGCGAATTTCCCCATAAGAAATAATGGAAAAATCAAATGATTCGTTCCACAACCATTTATTCATAGGTCCTTCAGTTTATAGGCCATATAAAAAAAGATTATAGCAGTGTCGATCATCTTACTTTAACCACTTAAGCCCCGGAAACCAATTTGCAGCTAAAGGACCAGGCCCCTTTTTTGCGAATTCGGCACTGCGTCGTTTTAACTGAAAATTGGCGTCCTTTTTTTCCCCCACAAATAGAGCTTTCTTTTGGTGGCATTTGATCCCCTCTGCGGTTTTTAGTTTTTGCGCTATAAAAAAAAAAATAGAGCGACAATTTTGAAAAAAATTCTATATTTTTTACTTTTTGCTATAATAAATATCCACAAAAAATATATATAAAATTTTTTTTTTTCCCTCAGTTTAGGTCGATACGTATTCTTCTACATATTTTTGGTATAAAAAAAAAATCGCAATTAGCGATTATTGATTGGTTTGCGCAAAAGTTATAGCGTTTAAAAAATAGGGGATAGTTTTATAGCATTTCTATTAATATTTTTTTTTTTTACTAGTAATGGCGGCGATCTGCGATTTTTATTGTGACTGCGACATTAGTTTCCTGTGTAAATGACACTGGCAGTGAAGGAGTTAACCACTAGGGGGCGGGGAGGGGTTAAGTGTTACGTGTGTGTTTTTTTTTACTGTTGGGGGCGTGGCTTGGCATGTGACGTCACTGATCGTCTTTCCCTATAACAGGGAACAGGCGATCGGTGACAGCCACACTAGGAAGCACAAAGGAGAGGTTTGTTTACACTTACCTCTCCTCGTTCTTCAGCTCTGTGACCCCCATCGCGCTCTGTTCGGCCTCTTCTCCCGGTGTCTGTCCTCTTCTCCCGCTCTCTCCGGTACTTCTTCTGGTGAGACCTGACGTCATAAGGGACGGGGTCACCGCGTGACATCACCCGGGGACCACGCGCCATTCCTATATAAGTGATCGCGCAGAGCTCACGCGGCATTACAGAGGGAGAGAGCGTTGTGTCAACATCGGAAGAAGAAAGAAGAGAGAAGATGGAAGAAGGAAGAAGGACAGAGGAGACCGCGCTCCTCCGCTAGTAAAAGAGCTGCAAGAAGATAGCGGAGGAGTCCAGAAGAAGTACCGGAGAGCGCGGGAGAAGAGGCCGGAGAGTGGGAGAAGAGGCCGGAGAGCGGGAGAAGAGGCCGGACACCGGGAGAAGACGACGGAGAGCGGGAGAAGAGGCCGGACACCGGGAGAAGACGACGGAGAGCGGGAGAAGAGGCCGGACACCGGGAGAAGATGACGGAGAGCGGGAGAAGAGGCCGGACACTGGGAGAAGATGACGGAGAGCGGGAGAAGAGGCCGGACACCGGGAGAAGAGGCCGGACACCGGGAGAAGACGACGGAGAGCGGGAGAAGAGGCCGGACACCGGGAGAAGAGGCCGAAAAAGAGCGGAGAAGTCGGAAGAAGACCCCCGGAGCTAATTAATAAATTAATTTAAATACCTGTGTTGTGTTTTTTTTTATTAACACTTTTTTCCCCAGGTGAATGGGTAGGGGTACATTGTACCCCATACTCATTCACATAGGGTGGGGGGGCCGGAATCTGGGGGCCCCCTAATTAAAGGGGGCCCCGGATTCTGATAAGCCCCCCACCCACAGACCCCGACAACCAACGGCCAGGGTTGTAAGGAAGAGGCCCTTGTCCTCATCAACATGGGGACAAGGTGCTTTGGGGTGGGGGGGCCACAGGGCACCCGCCCATGTTGAGAGCACGTGGCCTGGTACGGTTCAGGAGGGGGTGGGGGGCGCTCGCTCGTCCCCACCCCCTTTCCTGACTGGCGGGGCTGCATGCTCAGATAAGGGTCTGGTATGGACTTTAAATCCATCCCAGGCGGGGCTCACGAGGTGTCAATCTCGCCGATGGAGGCGGCGACATTCACTTCCCTCGCTAGTCCCGTCTACCTGGTCCCGGGCGGTAGATGTAATTGTGGTAACGCCGCCCAAGTAATGGGAACGGCCTTACCATGAGGGGAAGAGTAATCAGTTAGATTACTCGTTACCCTCTAAAGTAACTGCGTTACATAACTCCGTTTATTTTAACTCAGTTACTTACATCACTGGTGGCCAGGTTGTGTAACCATAAAATGTCCATCCACACATGGAAGCCTCCACAAGGGGATTAGAAGCAAAAATCAGCAGGAGCTCCAGAGTATAAAAGAGAAGAGAGGCGCCTCTAATGCTGTGTTCACACGGTCAGAAATTCCATCAGGAAAAACGTTGACGTTTTTGCCGACGGAATTTCGCTCAAACTTGCCTTGCATACACACGGGTCACACAAAAGTTCTCTGAACTTTTCGACCGTCAAGAACACGGCAACACTACGACGAGCCGAGAAAATGAAGTTCAATGCTTCCAAGCATGCGTCGAATTGTTTCCGAGCATGCGTAGGAATTTGGCGCGTCGGAATTTCTACAGACGATCGGAAATTCCGATCAGAACTTTTTCCGACCGAAAACTAGAGAACCTGCTCTCAATCTTTTGCTGGCAGGAATTCCGCCAGCAAAAGTCTGATGGAGCGTACACACGGTCGCATTTTCGCAGGGCTTAAGTGTAGCAATATGTTGCTAAATGTTGTATCTTCATTAAATGTAACCATATTGCTACACTTAGCCCCCATACACACACCGTCGGACATTCCGATGGAAAATGTCCGATTGGACCGTGTTGTCGGATAATCCGACAGTGTGTGGGCTCCATCGGACTGTTTCCGTCGGAATATTCGACGGACCAAGTTTTGAGAGCTTCGCTATAAAACTTTCAGACAACATTATCCGATCGGACTTTGTCCGATCGTGTGTAGAGATTTCCAATAGGACAAAGTGCCACGCATGCTCAGATCAAATTCCTAGACCAAAGCTATTGGCTACTAGCCTGAACGTAGTCCCGTCGTAACGAAATAACGTCATCACGTTCTGAACGATCAGATTTTACGCCAACTTTGTGTATGTAACACAAGTTTCGGACGAAATCCGTCAGACAAAATCCAACGGATTTTGTTGTCGGAATGTCCGACCATGTGTACAAGGGCTTAGAGGCGCCTCTCTTCTCTTTTATACTCAGTTGTGACATGACGCTACTTGTATATCAAGACATCGCTTGTATCGCTTGTCTTGCAAAACGCTCTCAAACCAAAGTTTTACTGTATGTATACAAAAATCTATAAGAATGCATAATAGGTGTGTAAAGCCCCATACACACTATCAGATTTTCTGCTGATTTTTGTCTTCAGATTTACCAAAAACCATATAGTGCGAGGTCCTGCCTGATTGCATATAAATTGAAACTCCTAAGGTTTGACCTCATGTTATATGGTTTTGGTAAATCTGAAGGAAAAAATCAGCAGAAAATCTGATAGTGTGTATGGGGCTTAAGCGTTATGCGGCGTACACACGATCGGATTTTCCAATGTAAAAAGCTGGATGTGAGGTTGTTGGCGGTAAGTCTGTCCGCGCGCACGCTCCATCGGACAATTGTTGTCAAGCTTTCCGCCAACAAATGTTGGTTGGCAGGTTCTCAAATTTTCCCGCCAACAAATGTCTGTTGTTGGACTTTCTGATCGTGTGTACACAAGCCCATCGGAACAAAAGTCCAAAGTACAAACAAGCATGCTCGGGAAGCAAGGACGAGCCGGAAGCGGTCGGTCTTGTAAACTAGCGTTCGTAATGGAGAATTAACATTCGTGACGCGGCAAATGATGAAATCTCCAAATGCAGCGCGCAATTTTCTTCTTTATTGGGATAATAAAGAAGCTGCTTTGCTGGTGATACTGATGGAGTTTTTGCAAACGAATTTTCAAAGGCTTTTTTTTTTCTAATGATATCAAGAATAATATTATTATGTTTTTTTTTATTATTATTTGTGCAAATTACCACACCACCATTATCCCGTCGTTTTTACGAACAAAGATACAACTATGTTGGTGTCCCTTGTCAATTTTACATTATATTTTTTAAAATTTAACTGCCAAACTGTCATTTGAAGTAAAACACACAGCCAAGTATTATTCTCCACATTTTTTTTTATTGTGCATTAAAAAAAGAAAACAAATACAATTAGACATGCTCTCTGCCAATAGAACTTAAAGCGGAGGTCCACCCTAAAGTGGAGCTTCCGCTCATTGGAACCCTCCCCCCCTCCGGCGCCACAATTGGCACCTTTCAGGGGGGAGGGGGTGCAGGTACCTGTACAGTACAGGTATCTGCACCCACTTCCGGCGTAGATTCTGCAGAAGGTACGCCCCTTTCCGCAGAATCGACGTCCCCTTTCCGAAAGTCCCCCGCTGCCTGCTGGGAAACACACAGATCCCAGAGACAGCGGGGACCGTCCTTATTGCGAAGCGCGACTCGCGCATGCGCAGTAGGGAACCGGGAAATTAAGCCGAAAGGCTCCACTTCCGGATTCCCATACCCAAGATGGCGGCGGCAGCACCCGAGAGACGATCTAGAGATCGGCTTCGGGTGCCGACATCGCGGGTGCTCTGGACAGGTAAGTGTCACTATTTTAAAAGTCAGCAGCTGCAGTATTTGTAGCTGCTGGCTTTTAAAAAAAAAAAAAAAAAACGGCGGACTCCCGGCGGACTCCCGGCGGACTCCTGGCGGACGCTATAACCAAAAAGTGCATTCTATGGATACAAAAATATAGAAAATACACCAAATCAAATCATTATTATTCAACCTAAAATATAATATCAAAGCAGTAACTCCAAGGCCAATAATAAATAACACATTATCTCCTCCGATTCCGCAACATGTCTGGTTGACGAACGGCCGTTCAGAAACTAACTGAAAAGCACGAAATGAAAAGCGCAAAATGAAAAACGCGAAAAGAAAAGCGTGAATCAAGACTCACCAAACTTCGCTTATTATATTATGAATTTTTTTTTACAAGACTGGTATTAATCATGTTTGTTGTACCTTGTTGCAATGAATTTTATTACAATATGACGTTACTAATCATACTTATTTCTTTTGTATCATATTCTTGAATTAAATATATATCAATTATTGAATTATGCCCATTGTTTCTACTATACAGTACCTCTCTTATCATGTTCAATGTCTCATCCTGCCCGAGTGGTGTGTTTCATATAAAGTCCCAATGTCTCTTTGTCCCTTATTTCTCCCCCTTTTTATATTTTACTCACCAAACTTCTACTAACACGAAATTAGCAGAAGGATCCCAAAGGGTGGCACTAAGGAGCTTAAAAACCACGTAGTACGTCACTATGTTCTAGACATGTGCGATTCGTTTCGTACGAATCTCAAATTCGTACGAATTTCCCAAAATTCGTACGTTCGGGAGGATCCGAAATACGAATTGTCGCGCGTCCAAATTCTGTACGCAATACGAATTTTTGTTTACGAATTTCGGATCAGTTGTCGTCACATCGACGACTCAGTCATTATGCTTATTATGAGGGGCTCCCACCATCCCTATGCTATGCTGACTTCCTCCTGGGGCTGCTTATTATGAGGGGCTCCCAGCATCCCTGTGCTGTGCTGACTTCCTCCTGGGGCTGTACCTCTGCTGTGCATATTATGAGGGGCTCCCACCATCCCTGTGCTGTGCTGACTTCCTCCTGGGGCTGCTTATTATGAGGGGCTCCCACCATCCCTGTGCTGTGCTGACTTCCTCCTGGGGCTGCTTATTATGAGGGGCTCCCACCATCCCTGTGCTATGCTGACTTCCTCCTGGGGCTGCTTATTATGAGGGGCTCCCACCATCCCTGTGCTGTGCTGACTTCCTCCTGGGGCTGCTTATTATGAGGGGCTCCCACCATCCCTGTGCTATGCTGACTTCCTCCTGGGGCTGTACCTCTGCTGTGCATATTATGAGGGGCTCCCACCATCCCTGTGCTGTGCTGACTTCCTCTTGGGGCTGCTTATTATGAGGGGCTCCCACCATCCCTGTGCTATGCTGACTTCCTCCTGAGGCTGCTTATTATGAGGGGCTCCCACCATCCCTGTGCTGTGCTAACTTCCTCCTGGGGCTGTACCTCTGCTGTGCTCAGTATGTCAGTACAGCACAGGAATGGTGGAAACCCCTCATAATATGCACAGCAGAGGTACAGCACCCGGAAGAAATCAGCACAGCACAGGGATGGTGGGAGCCCCTCATAATAAGCAGCCCCAGGAGGAAGTCAGCATAGCACAGGGATGGTGGGAGCCCCTCATAATAAGCAGCCCCAGGAGGAAGTCAGCACAGCACAGGGAGGGTGGGAGCCCCTCATAATAAGCAGCCCCAGGAGGAAGTCAGCATAGCACAGGGATGGTAGGAGCCCCTCATAATAAGCAGCCCCAGGAGGAAGTCAGCATAGCACAGGGATGGTGGGAGCCCCTCATAATAAGTATAATGATGCGACGACAACTGATCCAAAATCCGAAATTCGTAAACAAAAATTTGTATTGCGTACAGAATTCGGACGCACTGCAATTCGTATTTCGGATCCTCCCGAACGTACGAATTTTGGGAAATTCATACGAATTTGAGATTCGTACGAAACAAATCGCACATGTCTAGTTTGTGATTGTTGGCCAACATTTGTGTAGCAGTGTGTATGCAAGACAAGTTTGGGCCAACGCCCTTTGGACAAAATTCCACGGGTTTTGTTGTCGGAAAGTCCAATCGTGTGTACGAGGCTTTACAGTCGGTTAGGGTTAGGATTTCCCCTAGAAGAACATGGTTAGGACTCAGGGATTGGAATAGGGACCTCCCCAAAGGTCACAGGTCAGCAGATGAGTCCCCCAGAGGTCAAAGGTCAAGAGGTGGGGCTGACCCACCCCCACCAACATATTCCGCCTACCCCAAATAAGTTGGGGCATGAACAAATCGGGGCTTGAACAAGTCGGGGTAAGTGCTAACCCTAAACCCTAACTGTAACGGATACATTAAAAAGTGTGAAGGTATCACCACTCCTGCCGATCATCATACAAATTTTACAATGAAAGTCGAGTTTTATTTTTATTATATATTGTTATTATTATTATTATTATTATTATAATACAGGATTTATATAGCGCCAACAGTTTGTGCAGCGCTTTACAACATGAGGGCAGACAGTACAGTTACAATACAAATCAATAGAGGAGGGACTAGAGGGCCCGGCTCGTTAGAGCTTACAATCTAGAAGGGAGGGTCAAGTTGAAACAAAAAAGGTAATAACTGTGGGGGATGAGCTGATGGAGAAAATGAAAATACAGTTGTTGGGTGTGGGTGGGGTCGGCTTCTCTGAAGAAAAGGGTTTTCAGGGATCGCCTAAAAGCTAATAAAGTAGGAGATAGGCGGATAGATTGGGGTAGGGCATTCCATAGGATTGGAGAGGCTTTGGAAAAGTCCTGGAGGCGAGTATGGGAGGAGGTGATGAGGGCGCTAGAGAGCAGGAGGTCTTGAGAGGAATGAAGAGAACGAGTAAGTTGGTATTTAGAGACTAAGCTAGTGATGTAGCTGGGGGCAGATTTGTGGATGGCTTTGTACGTAGTTGTTAGTATTTTGAATTTAATTATTTGGCTGAGCAGAAGCCAGTGGAGGGATTGACAGAGAGGAGTAGCAGACACCGAGCGATTGGTAAGGTGGATGAGTCTGGCAGCGGCATTCATGATGGATTGAAGAGATGATAGACTATGTAGAGGTAAAACAATGACAAGGGAGTTGCAGTAGTCGATATATATAGATATATACACACAGGGCAGGACTTACCATTGGGCTTGACTGGGCTCAAGCCCATGGGCCCCGCCCAATAGGGGGCCCCGCCGAGATACATAGCCGAGTGTACTCGGCTCGGCTCTGCTCACAATCACGCCCAGTCCCGCCCTATGATAGACATAACACAGGGACTGGGCGTTACTGTGAGCCGAACCGAGTACACTTGGCTACTCTCGGCTCCGCTCAGGACTGCGAGAGGACCCGATAGACGCTGAGAGGACCCGAGAGCCGCCTAGAGGACCCGAGAGCCGTCGAGAGGACTGGAAAGCTGCTGAGAGGACCCGAGAGCCGCCGAGATACAGAGGACTCTGTATCTCGGCGGTGCAATTTTTAAACTTCAAGACTGCAATGACAAGGCTGCAAATGACACTGGACAAGTGTTATACGCCGATAAATTCGGTAATGTATAGAAAGTAGGGCCGGAAAGTGACTCAAGCCCAGGGGCCCCCACCACCCTAAGTCCTGCCCTGTATACACATTAAATGGCCAAATGTATGAGGCTCATCAGGCAGGGAGCTGTCCAGTGTCTCAAGTGGCTCAGCAAGAAGAGCCGCTGCCGGGTACAGCAGAGGTTGTGGGTCTAGATCCCGGTCATGCCATCAAGGCTCCATCCAGGAGACAGGAGGCCACCCGCCCAGAGGCCCGTGAGCCTGTGCAGAAGAGAACTGCAAGTTGAGAGAGGTACAGTTGCTGTCGATGAGAACAGGATTGCCGTAGGTTGGTCTGGAGAACCAAGACAAAAAGGCCTAGGCCAGTGATGGCAAACCTTGGCACCCCAGATGTTTTGGAACTACATTTCCCATGATGCTCATCCACTCTGTAGTGTAGTGGAACGTCATGGGAAATGTAGTTCCAAAACATCTGGGGCAGCCAAGGTTCACCGTCACTGGCCTAGGCTGAAGGCCCGAGCGGTGGTGCTGCAAGAGGAGCTTTAGGGAAATTCTCTGAGAGGGCAACTGCCTTGTTTGAACTTTGCTTTGGTTGTTAATAAAAGTGGCCCAATAAGCCCTGAAACCGTCTTTCTGGTTGCTGTGAATTCACTGGAAAGCCCTTTCTCAAACTTTTCAACACAGAGGAACCCTTGAAATAGTTCTCTGGTCTCGGGGGAACCCCATCTAAAAAAAAATTGAAATCTACAACTCATGATACATTAATTTGATGGTCAGTGGGAAGAATGGTCCTCACACTTGTGGTCAGTGGGAAGAATGGTCCTTACACTTGTGGTCAGTGGGAAGAATGGTCCTTACACTTGTGGTCAGTGGGAAGAATGGTCCTTACACTTGTGGTCAGTGGGAAGAACGGTCCTTACACTTGTGGTCAGTGGGAAGAATGGTCCTTACACTTGTGGTCAGTGGGAAGAACGGTCCTTACACTTGTGGTCAGTGGGAAGAACGGTCCTTACACTTGTGGTCAGTGGGAAGAATGGTCCTTACACTTGTGGTCAGTGGGAAGAACGGTCCTTACACTTGTGGTCAGTGGGAAGAACGGTCCTTACACTTGTGGTCAGTGGGAAGAACGGTCCTTACACTTGTGGTCAGTGGGAAGAACGGTCCTTACACTTGTGGTCAGTGGGAAGAACGGTCCTTACACTTGTGGTCAGTGGGAAGAACGGTCCTTACACTTGTGGTCAGTGGGAAGAATGGTCCTCACACTTGTGGTCAGTGGGAAGAATGATCCTTACACTTGTGGTCAGTGGGAAGAATGGTCCTTACACTTGTGGTCAGTGGGAGGAATGGTCCTTAGACTTGTGGTCAGTGGGAAGAATGGTCCTTACACTTGTGGTCAGTGGGAAGAATGGTCCTTACACTTGTGGTCAGTGGGAAGAATGGTCCTTACACTTGTGGTCAGTGGGAAGAATGGTCCTTACACTTGTGGTCAGTGGGAAGAATGGTCCTTACACTTGTGGTCAGTGGGAAGAATGGTCCTTACACTTGTGGTCAGTGGGAAGAATGGTCCTTACACTTGTGGTCAGTGGGAAGAATGGTCCTTACACTTGTGGTCGTTGGGAAGAATGGTCCTTACACTTGTGGTCATTGGGAAGAATGGTCCTTACACTTGTGGTCATTGGGAAGAATTAACTCCTTACAGAGAGCTAAAAAGATCAATGGTGTCGGTGGGAACTTATCCGAGAGGCAGAAATTGCCCGATGCTGAAGGAACCCCTAACAACCTCTGGAGGAACCCTGGTTGAGAATCACTGCTCTACGCCATTGAGATAATTACCTCAAACATCGCAATATTCTAGATATCTTTACCCAATCAAAAACATTGATTCCCAAAAAATAAATGAAGTGTAGATGTAGTGGAGATAAGCTGAGTCTTCGAGGGATCCATAGCTCAGTGATGTTCAGGGTCGCGGCTGTAGGTAAAAGGCTCTGGGATGCCGTGAAATGTATCTGATCGCAATGAAAACCTCAAGAATGGAGAGGAGATGTTTTTCGGCGCGCTTCCAAAGTCTGCCACCAATTACCTGCACACAAAACCATGTGTCAGGGGAGCAGGAAGGTCCCCCCCCCCCCATTGTAATGATACCTCCGCAATGGAGATAAACATCCCAGTCAAAGCCCAGAGCTCACGGTGCGCCCGGCGAGAAGCAGAGAAAGGCTGCGGCAGGTGCTAATGTCACCAGCACACCGGTAAGGAGCGATGGCCTTTGTCTCTGAGGAACTTCAAAGCTTTGATGGATACAATGAAGAGTTCCTCGGGCTTCTGAGGCTGTGCCCCTGCCTGGTCGGAGCCGAGAATCCCACAAGGAAGGAGCTCGCGGGTGATTAGGCCTGAGTTAAATAGGCCCCTTTCATTCCCCCTCCGAAGGCGGCTTTGAACTGTGCACACTTGTTGTTTTTTTTTTTTCGTTTTTTTTAAACGACCCCTCGCCATTCACGTCCTATCATGCAACATGATTACAAAATGATATTGTGCTTCCATAGAGGAGCTTTTCACTTCCATCGGGCCTTACAATAGCATTCAGGAACATGCATGCGGCCTCACCTTAGGAGGGGAGGGGGGGCACAGCTGGAGCGCGCACTACGCCCTGCAAAGTGCAAACGCTGCTAATAAAACAGCGGCGGGGATTAAAAGATTGCAGTAGAAACGGGGGCGACTTATTCCTAAATTACCCGACCGTTACAGGAGTAAAACAGGCACGCGCTTCAGCTGACCGTATGCTGGTAAAATTTCTCTTTAACCACTTCAGTACCGGGCACTTTCACCTCCTTCCTGCCCAGGTCAGCTTTCAGCACTGTCGCACTTTGAATGACAATTGCGCGGTCATGTAACACTGTACACATGTGACATTTTTATATTTTCTTTCACACAGATAGAGCTTTCTTCTGGGGGTATTTAATCACCACTGGGGTTTTTTATTTCTTGCTAAACAAACGAAAAATCGAAAAGTTTGAAAATAAAAAATGTTTTTTTTAGTTCTGTTATAAAATGTTGAAAATAAGTAATAATTCTTTTGCACTGATGTGCACTGTTAAGGCTGTACTGATAGGCACTGATGGGCACTGATGAGGCAGCACTGATGGGCATTGATAAGCTGCACTGATGGACACCAATGAGGCTGCACTGATGAGGCTGCATTGATAGGTGGTACTGATGGGCACTGATAAGCTGCACTGATGGGCACTGATGATCAATGCCCTGATTATTAGTGGAAATGTCCCATCACACTTCTAGGTTACCAGCTCTCCTTTCCTCATGTTATGACAGTGCGTTCAGGACTTTGAATGACAATTGCGTGGTCATGCAACACTGTATCAACCACTGATAGGCTGCTCTGATGGGCACTGATAGGTGGCACTGATGGACACTGAAAAGCTGTACTGATGGACACTGATGAGGCTGCACTGATGGGCAACGATGAGGCGGTACTGATGGGCACCGATAAGCTGCACTGATGGCCACAGATGAGGTGGTACTGATGGGCACTGATAAGCTGCACCGATGGGCACTGATAAGCTGCACTGATGGGCACAGATGAGGCTGCACTGATGAGGTTGCATTGATAGGCGGCGCTGATGGGCACTGATGATCAATGCCCTGATTATTAGTGGAAATGTCCCATCACACTTGTCTGTTTCCAGCTCTCCTTTCCTCATGCTATGACAGTGCGTTCAGCACTTTGAATAACAATTGCACGGTCATGCAACACTGTATCAATCTGAATATTTTATCATTTCTTTTACAAAACAGAGCTTTCTTCTGTAGGTATTTATTCACCACTGGGGTTTTTTGCTACAAATGAAAAAAGACTGAAAATTTTGCAAAAATAAAATTGCTTTTATTAGTTTCTGTTATAAAATTTTGCAAATAAGTCAATTTAATTTTTCAATCATGTTCGCTGATGAGACTGCACTGATGGGCACTGATGTGGCTGCACTGATGGGCACTGATGAGGCTGCACTGATGGGCACTGATGTGGCTGCACTGATGGGCACTGATGAACCTGCACTGATGTGCACTGATGAGGCTGCATTGATCAAGACCCCCCGAAGAGTGGGAAAAGACCCCCGAAGTCGGAAGAAGACCCCCCGGATGGCGTCAGAGACGAAGGAGAAAGCCAGGCTCCTCCACTAGTAAATGAGCTAGCAAAAGAGCAGAAGATAGCAGAAGAGTCCGGCGAGAAGACCCCCGAAGACGGAAGAAGAGAAGACCCCCGGAGCTGTCTAATAAAGTATTTTAAAAACCTGTGTTGTGTTTTTTTTATGTACACTTTTTTCCCCCCTGGTGAATGGGTAGGGGTACCATGTACCACTCATACACATAGGGTGGGGGGCCGGGATCTGGGGGCCCCCTTATTAAAGGGGGCTCACGGATTCTGATAAGCCCCCCGCCCGCAGACCCCAACAACCAATGGCCAGGGTTGTAGGGAAGAGGCCCTTGTCCTTCCCCAAAGCCCCCCCCATGTTGAGGGCACGCGGCCTAGTATGGCTCAGGGGGGGGGCTCGCTCGTCCCCTCCCCCTTTCCTGACTGGCTGGGCTGCGTGCTCAGATAAGGGTCTTCTATGGACTTTGGGGGGACCCCCACGCCGTTTTTTCAGCGTAGAGCTTCCCCTTTAAATCCATACGAGGTGACGGGGCTCACGAGGTGTCAATCTCGCCGATGGAGGCGGCGACATTGACTTCCTTCGCTAGTTCCGTCTACCTGGAGCCACGTTCAAAATGAATGGACTTTACTCCATGTGTGGGCAAGTCCGTTCATTTTAAAAGTCCGTACAAACGTTCAGAAATCTACTAGGGTATGGCCAGCTTCAAGAACATTCCAGGCCATATCTGCCCTTTATATTGTCCTCACCTGACCAGTGCCTAAGAGGCTCTCATGGGACCAATTCACACAAGTCACACCGGTTGCAGTATGGATGCCAACTAGACCTCTGAAGGTACGCTGTGTGTGCATCAGTAGTAGACCCCATGAATCCTATAAGGTGGGAGGTGGAGCCTCCATGGATCCCGACTTGTTTTTCCAGCACATCCCACAGATGCACGATGGATTGCGATCTGGAGAATTTGGAGGCCAAGTCAACACCTTTAACTGGTTGTTGTGTCCCTCAAACCATTCTTGAACCATTTTTGCAGTGTGACAGGGCACTTTATCCTTCTGGAAGAGACCACTGTCATTTTGGAATACCGTTTCCATGAAGGGGTGTACTCGGTCACCAACAATGTTTAGGCAGGAGGTACGTGTCAATGTAACATCCACATGAATGGGAGGAGCCAAAGTTTCCCAGCAGAACATTGCCCAAAGCATGACACGGCCTCCACTGGCTTGTCTTCTTCCCATACTGCATCCTGGGGCCATTTCTTCCCCAGGTAAGTGAAGCACCCGGCCATCCACGTGATGGAAAAGAAAATGTTGTTTATCAGACCAGGTTGCCTTCTTCTGCTCCAGGGTACAGATCTGATGCTCATGTGCCCATTGTGGACACTTTTGGCTGTAGATACGGGTCAACATGGGCACCCTGACCGGTCTGCAATTACACAGCCCCATCAACACATCAATTTCAGGGACAACATGTTTACTTGCTGCCTAGTATATCCCAGCCACTTTCAGATGCCATTGTAATGAGATAATCAATGTTATTCACTTCACCTGTCAGTGATCATAAAGTTGTGGCTGTTTGGTGTGTGTATATATATATATATATTTAAATCAAGAAAAAACAATCAACGCTCACATGTATAATACAAAACAAACTAATTGCAAGCTGAACACCTAAAGGAGCAATACAAAAAACACCTTAGTAACACATCAATTAATATAAATGGTGCAGCGCAAAATACAAAAGTCCACACGTATTGGTCATATATGACAACAGAAGAGCATGTAGAGCGGGAACACCACGTGGAAAGACCGCTAATTGCTTGTATGTGACACTCCTTCCACCAGTAGGAATAAACTCTTACCAGCTCTGATGGACCTCTGAATTCTCAGATGGTCAAATGCACGTGTTCACACTCTCGGTGTGCAGGAGTCTTTATTTCCACATGCGAATAGAGCAGTTGTCCGAATCGTTTGATCACCTGCAGCCGACTCCAGAAAAAACCCCAATGGATTCACTCCAGATGTAAGTAGGTAGGTATATATGAACAGAAAAGTCCAGGAACAACTCCAACGAAAGGAAAAAAAAAATATATATATATATATATATATATATGTATATATATATATATATATATATATATATATATATATATATATATATCATTTAGCACATGACTAAAGAGTGTATATGGATCTTCTAAGGAGATGGCACAGCAGGAGCTTCCATGCTCAAAATTCAATTTCTGCAAAGAGCTTTAGACTGAGTCCAGCGAGAGGCAGTCGTGTGAGTCATTCAATTCTTTGTATACACTCAGCTTGAGATATTGAGGTCAGTAAACAACATGCTTCTTTTTTTAAAACAACACAGCTGATGTGAGCCTGTAAATATGTAAAAAGGAGACTAAAGCACCACTTGTTGACTCAAAACAAGAATGAAAAATATTATTATACAATATTTCATATTAACATGATTTTTTTTTAAATAAAGTGTTATTTTTCAGTCCTGATTATGAAAAGAAAAGGAAATATGTACAAAATCACTATAATGTTTTAAGTGTGCACCACGCCTCTTTCTTTCTTTCTTTCTTTCTTTCTCTGTCTATTTATCTTCTTTTTCTGTTTCTCTTAGGCCGCGTACACACGCGGGGACTGTTCGCCCAACTTTGTCCGCTGAACAGTGTTTGGGCGGACAGTCCGCTCGTGTGTGGGCTTTCAGCGGACAGTTTCAGCGAACAGTCCGCTGAACAAGGTTTTTCGGAAATTCCGAAAAACTGTCCGCTGAAACTTTGTTTCAGCGAACAGTCCCCTCGTGTGTAGGCTTGTTCGTCAAACTAAGTTCCGCGCATGCTCAGAAAGGATTTACACGCCGAAAGTTATAATGCAGTGTATAGGACGTCGTATTTTTCGTCCCATCGTACGTGCCGTTCACGTCATCGCGCACGGTTTCAGCAAACTGTTCGTTCGTCGTGTGTGGCCATGTCCGTCCATGCTAAGTTTGAGCGGACTGTTTGCCGAAACTGTTTGACGGACAAAGTTGGGCGAACAGTCCCCGCGTGTGTACGCGGCCTTATTCTCTCCCTCTATCTTTCTTTTTTCCATTCCCATTTTCTTCTCTCTCTTTAGTTTTCTTTCATTCTCTCTTTCTATTTCCTGCTTACTTGTTTTCTCTCTCTCTTTCTTTCCCTCGTTCTTAATTTCCCTCTTTCTCATTCTATTCCTTCTTTCTCCTTGTCTTTTTTTTTTTTTTTGCTTCTCTCTCCCCCCTCTCTCTTTCTTTCTTTCTCCCTCGTCGTCTCTCTATCTTTCTTCTTTCTTTTTTTCTTTCTTTTTTTCTTTCTTTCTTTCTTTCTTTCTTTCTCCCTCTTCCTCTCTCTCTTTATCTTTCTTATTTATTTATTTTCATCTCTCTCATTCTATTTCTGGCTTACACTCTCTCTTTCTCTATCTTTCTTTCCCCCTTTTGTTATTTTTATCTCTCTCATTCTATTACTTTCTTTTTCTCCCTCTCTCTATCTTCTTTCTCCCTCTGACTTTATTTTTTCCCTCTTCCTGTCTCTCTTTATCTTTATTTCTTTAGCTTCCACCCCCCCCCCCCCCCTTCTTTCTTTCTCCCTCATCCTCTTTCTCTTTCTTTTTTCTTTCTCTCTCTTCCTCTCTCTCTTTATCTTTCTTCTTTCTTTCTATTTCCTGCTATCTCTCTCTCTCTATCTTTCTTTCTCCTTTTTTTCTTTTTATCGCTCTTATTCTATTTCCTTCTTTCTCTCTCTCTCCCCCCCCCTCCCCTTTTTCTCTCTTCCTCTCTCTCTCTCTTTATCTTTCTTCTTTCTTTCTTTCCTTCTCTTTCATTATATTTCCTGATTACACTCTCTCTCTATTTTTATTTCCCCCTTTTTTTTATCTCTCTCATTCTATTATTTTCTTTCTCTCTCTCGATCGTCTTTCTTTGTTTCTCTCTCTTCCTCTGTCTTTCTTATTTCCCTCTTCCTCTCTATCTTTATCTTTCTTTCTTTCTCTCTCATTCTATTTTCTGTTTCTCCTCTCTCTTCCTCTGTCTTTCCTTTTTCCTGTTTCCCTCTTCCTCTTTCTCTCTATCTTTCCTTCTTTCCTTCTCTCATTCTCCCTTTCTTTCTTTCTTTATTTCTTTCTCTTTCTCTCTTTCTCTCTCTCTCTTTCTTTATTTCTCTCTCTCTCTCTCTCTCTCTCTCTCTCTCTCTCTCTCTTTTTTTTTCTTTCTCTCTCTCTTTCTTTCTTTCTTTCTTTCTTTCTTTATCCCTTTCTTTCTTTCTTTCTTTCTTTCTTTCTTTATCCCTTTCTTTCTTTCTTTCTTTCTTTCTTTCTTTCTTTCTTTCTTTCTTTCTTTCTTTCTCCCTTTCTTTCACTCTTTCTCCCTTTTTTTCTTTCTCTTTCTCTCTCTCTTTCTCTCTCTTTCTTTATTTCTCTCTCTCTCTTTCTCTCTCTTTCTTTATTTCTTTTTTTCTTTCTCTCTCTCTCTCTCTTTCTCTTTCTTTCTTTCTTTCTCTCTTTCTCCCTTTTCTTTCTTTCTCTTTCTTTCTCCCTTTCTTTCTTTCTTTTTCTTTCTTTCTTTCTTTCTTTCTTTCTTTCTTTCTTTCTTTCTTTCTTTCTTTCTTTCTTTCTTTCTCCCTTTCTTTCTTTCTTTCTTTTTCTTTCTTTCTCTCTTTCATTTTTTCTCTCTATCTTTCATCCTCTCTCTTTTTTCCCTGCTCGGATGCAGTTTTGCAATATACATATGAGTGGAACGTGATCTCTTGTTTGTTCCTGGTCCAGAAGTAAATCCTGGTTGCAGCACAATCTCGCTCTCGTTTACATCTACATTTGTATGTGACAACTTACTTACTGCCAGGCTGGAAACAAAGGCGCTGCGCAAATCCTGTTATACAATATTATCCGCCGCCTTAAAATAGGACACGTTACAAAACGGTGAGATGGAAATTCTATATTGTTCGCTGCTTGTACAACTGTGTCTGTGCGAGTTCCAAGCGGCTATTAGAGAAAGTCTCCACGCGGGCCGTACAGGCACAAAGATTCTCATTGTCACACCTGCCAGCATGAAAAAGGATTAACTTTACTAGAATTTGAGAGACAAAGGGAAAGGCTTGCCGGGCCGTGGCTCTTTGGAAGTGAATGTGTTAAACCGCCATTCAGAGGGGGCTCCACCATCCTAAACGGGGGAAAAAAAATAATAAACAGAATTTCTGGTTTAAATCATAAGACAGGCGGCCCTGGGGTCACTATCTGCTTTATTTGTGTGGCCCCAACTGGAAACCCCCCCCCCCCCAAGTACACAAACAAGATTCTCCCACTGGGGACGGCCAGGAATACTTTGGATTTGAAGGGAAGGTATTTCAAATAGCAAAATCCACCTAAAACTGACATTTCTGGGTTTGATCCATGCTGTAGGATTGAAAAAATAACTGACATTTAATCTCGTGCCTCGCCCTCGCGGTCTCACTTCTCCGCCATCGTTTTAAAGATCTTGTATGTGTTGGAGACCACACTGGATTGACTGGTCCTGGGTGGGTGGTTATGTGGGCCCCTTGGATGGATTTCTTCCAGTAGGAATGTGCCGGGTTGGTGTAGAGCAGTCATAGACCCTCTTGAGTATTGGGCTGATGCATTTTAGGTACGGCCTTAAGGTTGTTTCAGCATGTAAGACTGAGAAGAAATGAGTAAGTGTCCGGTATCCAAAAGAATTGCTAGTATTGGAAGTAATTTTTATTGAGAGTAGCAACAAGTACATCAATCCAATGCTTTTCGGGAGAATCCAGCAGGACTTGACCCAGCTGCTCCTCTGTCTCAGGCCTCAGTCTATTTATGAGCGCTTCTACCCCCTTCTGGGCACACCTCCCCAGGGATTGGCCCAGAGACCTATAAATACTCAAGCTGCTTACTCTGTTCTTACACTATAATTCTTGAATCCTCTAGAACCAGGGTCTCCAAACTTTCTAAACAAAGGGCCGGTTTCCTATCCTTCAGACTTTAAGGGGACCAGACTGTGACTCACTTCTCTGCTATAAATTTTAAGGACCTTCTATGTGTTGGAGACCCCCGCTAGATTTACCGAATCGGTCGCTGGTCCTGTGTGGGTGGTCATGTGGGATGCTTGGAAGGATTCCTTCCGGTAGGAATGTGGCAGATGGTGAAAAGTGGTCGTAGACCCTCTGAAATCTTGGGCTGCTGCCTTTTTGGTACGGCCTTAAGGTCGCTTCTGCATGTAAGATTAAGAAGAAATGAGGAAAGGAGGAGCCATAAGAACTGCAAGTTTGAAAGTCAATTCAACATTTTTTATTGAGAGTAACAACAAGTTCATCAAGCCAACGAGTTTCATCGAGAATCCTTTCTCCAGAAACAGGTTGGCTTGATGTACTTCTTGCTACGCTCAATCAAAATTCTTGAATCAATTTCCAATCTTGCATTTCATTTGGATACCGGGCCCTTCTGCTTTCCTCATTTCTTCTCATTATTTTAAGGAGAACTTCCAACCATGGGATGTTGGGGGTACTTGGGCTCAGGGGGGGATATAAGGCCCCTTTCACACTGGGGGCGGTTTTCAGGCGTTACAGCGCTAAAAATAGCGCCTGTGTAGCCAGGGGCGTAACTATAGGGGGTGCAGCAGTCGTGACGGCAACTGGGCCCTGTGATGCAGGGGGCCAATGCAGCCCCCTTTACATATGGCCAGCAGCAGTATAGGCAGCTAGCACACACTATTACATACCCCTTCCATATCCCCCTGGGGACAGGGACCCCTTCTCACGTGGGGGACAGGGACCCCCACCTCCCCTGGCGACAGGGACCCCTTCTCACCTGGGGGCAGTAACTTCATCTGTCCTGGAGAAAAGGACCTCATCTCTTCTGGGGACGGGGACCCCATCCTGCCTAGGGACAGTCCCCCAATGGGGCACCTAAAAATGTAAAAAAATAAATAAATAAAAACTACTGATACCAGTGGTGGAACTACAGGGCTCACAAAGGTCATACCTGTGACCACGCCCTGGAGTTCCACCACCGGACTCGGAGGGAAGGGCCCTGGCTGGGATTCAGGGGGGCCCTTCATGGTTTCTTGCATCAGGGCCCTGAAGGTTCTAGTTACGCCACTGTGTGTAGCGCCTGAAAAAAACGGTGCACTGGCAGGACGGTGAAAAAAGTCCTGCTAGCCGCATCTTTGGAGCGGTGAAGGAACGGTGTATTCACCGCTCCTAAACCGCTCCTACCCATTGAAATCAATGGGACAGCGCGGCAATACCGCCGGCAAAGCGCCACTGCATCGGCGCTTTGCGTGAGGTTTTAACCCTTTTTCGGCCGCTAGCGGGGGTCAAAACCACCCCGCTAGCGCCCGCAGACCGCCGCTAAAACGACAGTAAAGCGCCGCTAAAAATAGCGGCGCTTTACCGCTGGCGGCCGCACCGCCGCAGTGTGAAAGGGGCCTAAGTGGGAGGGTGGGTAGGGTTTGGTGGACCCCCCCTCATTGGGGCGGGATAGCCGACACATACTTTTATGATGTTTTGGCAAAAATTTTAGATTTTCAATAAATATACTGCAATCAGTAGCTTTCGAGGTGCTCGATCCTTGTGGGGTTTTTTTTTTTCTTTTGACTTCCAACAATGGCAAACTTTATCAGTAGGGTTGAGCTTAAATACCCAGGGTTTGATTTAAGCAGAGTTCACCAAAAAAGTTTCTATTCTGAACCCAAAACTCATTGAAATTGATGGGAGTTGAATCTGTCAAATTAAAAATTGCCTATTTTCTGATCTAAGAGGAAAGGGGGTGTCAAAAATAGCATTGGGTACCAATGCACCCTACTCCTTCACAAAAAAAAAAAATCACAAAAAAGCCCCTCATTGTAAATCTATTGTAAATAACAATGAATGTGGTTGTAGCATACCCCCTGAAGAACCGCCGCTAAACTTGGCCTTCTTCCCCCAGTTGGGACACACACAGGCAGGCGCATAGCATTTTCTCCATTCTTTCTTTTCATCATAGGACAGCTGGGCACTTCTCCTCCAGCATCCTCCTGGTGCTCTCTCTCCAGTGAGCTTCTCCAGACCCAAACGAACTCCAGGACTAAGCTTTTGTGAATTAAAAACCTCAGCTGAAGCCTCAGCTGGGACCTCAATGTCTTCTAGATCAGTGGTCCCCAACCTTTTTGGCACCGGGGACCGGCTGTGTGGATGAAAATTGTGCCAAGGCCAGATTTTTCACGGGCAATGGCTGGTGTTAGTGATTCAATCATCACGGCACCATGCTTGATATGGTGTCAGGGTGATTGAACCGTATTATTTCTATTATTACATTGCAGTAATAAATGAAATAGTTCAACTCGCCATACTGTAGAATCAGTGGGAGCCTTGAGTGTGTCACTTACTACTGTCGCCTGCTACTAGATGTGCATAGTCACTTGCCACGCTGCCGGTCACTAGAAGCGGAATGTCACTTGCCACACTGCCTGCCACAAGATGTGGATTGCCACCTGCCACGTTGCCTGTCACCAGATGCGGAGTGAGTGGAGCGCCCCTTGTGGTATGTCAGGCAGACAGCTGAGGGGGTGAACTACAGGTCCCAGCACACCTCACCTGTACTCCCACACACAGCTCACCTGTCATTGATGATGTCACATCTCTGTGGGATCGCCCCTCTGGATGTTGCAGGGTGTCTCTCTCCTCATGCTGCAGCTGGTCTCATCTGGCAGAGGGGGGTCCGGGACTCCTTCGGCTCTCAGTCTCTGGCTCCACCCTTCTGCCACCCCTGATTAGCTGTCTGGGGGGCAGGCAATCTGCACCACTGAACAAGGAATCAGCATAAGTTTTCACACACGAGGAGCCGGGGGAGAGCGGCGATGCAGGCAGTATGAGATGATGTCATCTCTCTGCTCCCCGCTGCACCTCCGACACAGACTGGCTTTGAGGGCGGAAGACAGGTGATGCAGAGGGGGCGGAGAGAGATATCATCTCTGCTTGCCCGCCCGCTCGCTCGCTTCTTCCATCCACCGCTTTCATACCCATAGCCCAGCATGTGTCTTGCGGCCGCCCGCACCCGCGGCCCACCTGCAGAAGGGCCACGGCCCGGTAGTGGGCCGGGGACCGGGGGTTGATGACCCCTGTTCTAGATGACACCTTCAAAGATCCTGCACAGGGGCTCTTCTCCAGCAGGAGTGGACCGGGCTGCTCCTCTGCCTCAGGCCCACAGTCTATTTATGAGCTCTTGTACCACCTTCTGGGACACCTCCCCCCAGGGATTGGCTGGAGACCCAAAAATACTCAGGCTGCTTGCTCTGTTCTTCCTCCCACTATAATTCTTCCTCCCACTATAATAGCTACCATTAATGCTCTTCATCTTACTAAGGCTGGTCTCAAATCAGAGTGCTCATACAATGAATAGGCTTGTGCAATTCGTTTCGTAACGAATCGAAATTCGGCCGAATTTTGCATCTAATTTGTTGTTTTTTTTATTCGGACATTCGGATGCATCCGAATGTCCGAATAAAAAAAAAAACAAATTACAACGAATACGAAAGAAATATAACAAATGAATTCGAACGAATTCGACAAGATTCGAAATGATTTCAACCGCATTTGAAATTATTTCAACATGATTCGACATTATTTCAACTGCATTCGAAACTATTTTGTGACCCGACTTTAGGGCCATGTATCTCGGGGTCACTTGGAGCTAGAAACTCCAAATTTGGATATGTTGTAGTGCTAGTACTGTTGTGTTTGCATACCAAATTTGGGGTTTCTAGCTATAAGTGACCCCGAGATATGTGGCCCCAAAATCGGGTCGCAAAATGTTATTAGTTATTAGAGCAGAGAATGACATTTTGCGACCCGATTTTGGGGCCACATATCTCGGGGTTACTTATAGATAGAAACCCCAAATTTGGTATGCCAACACAATGGTACTAGCACTACAACATATCCAAATTAGAAGTGTCTAGCACCAAGTGACCCCGAGATACATGGCCCTAAAGTCGGGTCACAAAATATTTTCAAATGCGGTTGAAATAATGTTGAATCATGTTTAAATAATTTCGAATGCATTCGAAATTATTTCAACATGATTCGACATTATTTCAACCGCATTCGAAAATATTTTGTGACCCGATTTTAGGGCCATGTATCTCGGGGTCACTTTGTGCTAGACACTTCAAATTTGGATATGTTGTAGAGCTAGTATTATTGTGTTTGCATACCAAATTTGGGGTTTCTAGCTATAAGTGACCCCGAGATATGTGGCCCCAAAATCGGGTCGCAAAATGTCATTCTCTGCTCTATTAACTAATAACATTTTGCGACCCGATTTTGGGGCCACATATCTCGGGGTCACTTATAGCTAGAAACCCCAAATTTGGTATGCAAACACAACAGTACTAGCACTACAACATATCCAAATTTGGAGTTTCTAGCACCAAGTGACCCCGAGATACATGGCCCTAAAGTCCGGTCACAAAATATTTTCGAATGGGGTTGACATAATGTCGAATCATGTTGAAATCATTTCGAATCCGGTAGAAATATTTTCGAATTGCGTTGAAATATTTTCGAATGTGGCCGATTTTTCGAATTCGGTAGAAAACTAAACGAAATCCGAAAACGAATTTAAGGAAGTTAACGAATATAACTAAACGAAATTAATGAATTAACGAATTAAAACGAAACGAAACTAAACAAATTTTTTCCTTTTGCACATGTCTAACAATGAACCCAAGCTGAGTTCACCGTAGCATCCACAGCCTGCATTGCCTGCAATGATAAACAACTTGTGGGGGGGGGGGGGGGGCAGTCCCATAGTAGTACTTACAAATTGGTCTGCTGTGTATACAAGGCATGGATTAAAACGCTGGACAAGCGGGGGCCCACCAGTAATGTCCGGCATGGGAACTGAGGGGGCGTGTAAAAGAGCGGCCACCCAAGCCCAGGACCGTGGACGTGGGTCCCTCCTCGGCAGGGTTTTATGCTTGGGTCGCCTCTCTTTTACACGCCCCCTCAGTTCCCGTGCCGGACATTACCGGCGGGCCCCCGCTTGTCCAGCGTTTTAAGCCATGCCTTGTATACACAGCAGACCAGTTTGTAAGTACTACTATGGGACTGCCCTCCCCCCCCCCCCCTAAAGTTGTTTATCATTCCTTCTACTATATGTCAATTATTGGATAAATATGTATCTCATTAAAGATTGTCATCACGTGCTTGCTCCTGATGAGTGGTACTACCAAACCACGAAACGCGTTGGGCTTATATGAGTTATTTGAAGCTGACATCTGGATTTATATATTATATTTTTATCTTTTATATTTAATCTTGGTATAGGATTGAGATACCATACCAGAGTCTCTCTCCTAGAAATATATGGCGGACTAGCAAGTTTGGAGATTTTTTTCCATTATTGTCAATACTGTTTGATATGTAATTGATTGATGTGTATATGGATGAATTTAGGGGTTATGCCACCACTAGGGATGAGCTTCGAGTTCGAGTCGAACTCATGTTCTACTCGAACATTGCCTGTTCGCCTGTTCAGCGAACAGTGAACAATTTAGGCTGTTCGCAGCAAATTCGAAAAGCCGGAACACCCTATACAAGTCTATGGGAGAAATCTAAAGTGCTCATTTTAAAGGGTAATATGCAGGTTACTGTCCTAAAAAGTGTTTGGGGACCTGGGTCCTGCCCCAGGGGACATGGATCAATGCAAAAAAAAGTTTTAAAAACGGCCGTTTTTTCAGGAGCAGTGATTTTAATAATGATTAAAGTGAAACAATAAAAGTGTAATATTCCTTTAAATTTCGTAGCTGGGGGGTATCTATAGTATGCCTGTGAAGGGGCGCATGTTTGTGGTGCTTAGAACTGTCGCTGCACAAAGTGTCATTTGTGCAGGAAAAAAAGTCTTTTAAATTCACTTGCGGCTAAATTGTCGGGTCTCCGTAATACAGAGAACACTCAATGAGTGTTCTCTGTATTAGCCGACAATTCATTCATTCATTGATTAAAAAAAAAAAAAAAAAAAAAAGCGTGGGGGTTCCCCTAAATTCAATCAAAAGGCCCTTCAGGTCTGACATGGATATTAAGGGGAACCCCGTGTCAAATTAAAAAAAAAAATTGACGTGGGGGTCCCCCCAAATATCCATACCAGACCCTTCAGGTCTGATATGGATATTAAGGGGAACCCCACATCAAATTTTTTAAAAAAATTGACGTGGGGTCCCCCTAAATATCCATACCAGACCCTTTATCCGAGCACGCAACCTGGCAGGCCGCAGGAAAAGAGGGGGGGACGAGAGAGCGGCCCCCCCTCCCTCCTGAACCGTACCAGGCCACATACCCTCAACATTGGGAGGATGCTTTGGGGGTCTGTGACCCCTCAAAGCACCTTGTCCCCATGTTGATAAGGACAAGGGCCTCATCCTCACAACCCTGGCCATTGGTTGTGAGGGTCTGCAGGCGGGGGGCTTATCAGAATCTGGAAGCCCCCTTTAACAAGGGGACCCCCAGATCCCGGCCCCCCCCCCTGTTTGAAATGGTAAGGGGGTACAAAAGTACCCCTACCATTTCACAAAGAAAGTGTCAAAATGGTTAAATAAGACAAACACACTTTTGAAAAATTCCTTTATTAAAAATAAAAAAAATAAAAAAAAAATTCCAGCGGTGCTAATCCACTCTTGCTATCCAGCGACGGGTCTCCGGGGTCCAGCGATGGATGATCATATCCAGCGACGGGGGATCTCTCAGTCCAGCGCTGTCCATACCTCCTTCTTCTGTCTCCACTGCGGAGACACTGCAGAGAGCCGAGCGCTGACATTTCTTATATTGGGAGGGCGGGGCCACCCGTCACCTGACCCCCGCCCCTCTGACGCAGGAGAGGGAAGCCAGGGGTTCCCCAGTGACGTGTGGGTGACCCCGCCCCCTCTGATGTAACGGAAACCTGCGTTACATCAGAAGGGGCGGGGTCACCCACACGTCACTGGGGAACCCCTGGCTTCCCTCTCCTGCATCAGAGGGGCGGGGTCAGGTGACGGGTGGCCCCGCCCTCCCAATATAAGAAATGTCAGCGCTCGGCTCTCTGCAGTGTCTCCGCAGTGGAGACAGAAGAAGGAGGTATGGACAGCGCTGGACTGAGAGATCCCCCGTCGCTGGATATGATCATCCATCGCTGGACCCCGGAGACCCGTCGCTGGATAGCAAGAGTGGATTAGCACCGCTGGAATTTTTTTAAAATTTTTTTTATTTTTAATAAAGGAATTTTTCAAAAGTGTGTTTGTCTTATTTAACCATTTTGACACTTTCTTTGTGAAATGGTAGGGGTACTTTTGTACCCCCTTACCATTTCAAACAGGGGGGGGGCCGGGATCTGGGGGTCCCCTTGTTAAAGGGGGCTTCCAGATTCTGATAAGCCCCCCGCCCGCAGACCCTCACAACCAACGGCCAGGGTTGTGAGGATGAGGCCCTTGTCCTTATCAACATGGGGACAAGGTGCTTTGAGGGGTCACAGACCCCCAAAGCATCCTCCCAATGTTGAGGGCATGTGGCCTGGTACGGTTCAGGAGGGAGGGGGGGCCGCTCTCTCGTCCCCCCCTCTTTTCCTGCGGCCTGCCAGGTTGCGTGCTCGGATAAAGGGTCTGGTATGGATATTTAGGGGGACCCCCACGTCAATTTTTTTTTTTAATTTGATGCGGGGTTCCCCTTAATATCCATATCAGACCTGAAGGGTCTGGTATGGATATTTGGGGGGACCCCCACGTCAATTTTTTTTTTTAATTTGACACGGGGTTCCCCTTAATATCCATGTCAGACCTGAAGGGCCTTTTGATTGAATTTAGGGGAACCCCCACGCTTTTTTTTTTTTTTTTTTTTTTTAATCAATGAATGAATGAATTGTCGGCTAATACAGAGAACACTCATTGAGTGTTCTCTGTATTACGGAGACCCGACAATTTAGTCGCAAGTGATTTTAAAAGACTTTTTTTCCTGCACAAATGACACTTTGTGCAGCGACAGTTCTAAGCACCAGAAACATGCGCCCCTTCACAGGCATACTATAGATACCCCCCAGCTACGAAATTTAAAGGAATATTACACTTTTATTGTTTCACTTTAATCATTATTAAAATCACTGCTCCTGAAAAAACGGCCGTTTTTAAAACTTTTTTTTGCATTGATCCATGTCCCCTGGGGCAGGACCCGGGTGCCCAAACACTTTTTAGGACAGTAACTTTCATATTACCCTTTAAAATGAGCACTTTAGATTGTGAACGTTCGAGTCCCATAGACTTTAATAGGGTTCTAAAGTTCACACGAAGTTTAGGTCTGTTCGCAGGTTCTGGTGCGAACCGAACCGGGGGGTGTTCGGCTCATCCTTAGCCACCACTATTAAAAACTGTTTTTCATTTTACTAATCTTGGTCCTACTGTATTTTAATAACTACAATTACATCATTACCATTGATAGTAGGTTTTCCCTGAGATGGTGGGCTATATATATGCTTAGGCATTTTTAGAGGTTAGAGTACCACTATCATTTATTTATGTTACTTTATTGAATAAGGTCCCAATGTATGTTTTTTTTAAAATTACACTATTGATAGTTGGTTGCTCCTGGAGACTACATGCTTCATATAAAGTCCCAACCTTTCCCTCGCCCCTTTCCCCTTATGACAGTCTCAAATGATGGGGCACTATCCCTCCCACTGATACCAATGATGGGGTACTATTCCTCCCATTGACACCAATGATGGGGCACTATCCCTCCCACTGATACCAATGATGGGGCACTATTCCTCCCACGGATACCAATGATGGGGCACTATTCCTCCCACGGATACCAATGATGGGGCACTATTCCTCCCACGGATACCAATGATAGGGCACTATTCCTCCCACTGACACCAATGATGGGGCACTATTCTTCCCACTGACACCAATGATGGGACACTATTCCTCCCACTGACACCAATGATGGGGCACTATTCCTCCCACTGATACCAATGATGGGGCACTATTCCTCCCACTGACACCAATGATGGGACACTATTCCTCCCACTGACACCAATGATGGGGCACTATTCCTCCCACTGATACCAATGATGGGGCACTATTCCTTCCACTGATACCAATGATGGGACACTATTCCTCCCACTGATACCAATGATGGGGCACTATTCCTTCCACTGATACCAATGATGGGGCACTATCCATCCCACTGACACTAATGATGGAGCACTATTCCTTTCACTGACACCAATGATGGGGCACTGATGGGGCAATGATGAGGAGTTTATTGTTCCTCTCTGATCTCGTTACAGTGAAAGGGAACTCTGCGAATTCAGATGTAAAAGGGGAACTATGTGGACTCTGATGTAAAAGGGACTCTTGTTATTAACTTCATATGATTAGAAATGTTATTTAAAGCGGGAGACCACCGGGACTCCGTGTTTTTTTTTTTTTTTTTTAAAAGCCAGCAGCTACAAATACTGCAGCTGCTGACTTTTAAAATAGTGACACTTACCCGTCCAGCGCGCCCGCGATGTCGGCACCCGAAGCCGATCTCTAGATCGACACTCGGGTGCTGCCGCCGCCATCTTGGGTATGGGAATCAGGAAATGGAGCCTTTCGGCTTCATTTCCCGGTTCCCTACTGTGCATGCGCGAGCCGCGCTGCGCAATAAGGATGCTCCCCGCTGCCTCTGGGATCTGTGTGTTTCCCAGCAGGCAGCGGGGCACTTGCGGGAAGGGGCGGGCACTTGCGGAAAGGGGCGTAAGTTACGCCCCTTTCCGCAGAGAGCTATCCCGGAAGTGGGTGCAGTTACCTGGATTATCCAGGTAACTGCACCCCCCTCCCCCCTGAAAGGTGCCGATTGTGGCACCGGAGGGGGGGAGGGTTCCGATGAGCGGAAGGTCCACTTTAGGGTGAACCTCCGCTTTAATAGGAAAATACATGTATAGTTTATACCAGGGGTCTCCAAACTTTCTAAACAAAGGGCCGTATTGACTGTATAGACTTTAGGGGGGCCAGACTGTGGCCATCAGGAGTAGAAAAAGCCCCCAACATCAGTAGGGAAGAACAATGCTCCATCTTAGGTGTCAGTGCGAGGAATTGCGCCCCATCATTGGTGTCATTGGGAGGAATTGTGTCCCATTGTGTGATTGGGCCCCATTATTAAAGTCATTGGGAGAAGTTGTGCCCCATCATTAGTGTCAGTGGAGAGAATTATGCCCCTTAATTGATGTTAAAAGTGGGAATGATGCCCCATTGCTGGTATCAGTGGATGAAATAGTGCTCGACACTGGTTTATACTATAAAAAGAAAAAATTCCTGTGTGCTGTTAAAGTGTTCGGGTTTGACTTGAAGAAAAGGTGGCACCCCGTATGTATACAGTGGCGAAAAATAATGATTTGATCCCCTGCAGATTGTGTAAGTTTTGCCCACTTACAAAGAAATGAAGGGTCTATCATTTTTATCATAGGTGTATTTTATATGATAGAGACAGAATATCAACCAAAAATCCAGAAAAAAACACAAAATACAAATGTTATAAATGGAGTTGAAGTTCAGTGAGTAAGGCCTCATGTACACGAGACGCAGGTGAAAACTCTGCTCAAAAAAAGCTGAAACGCGCGTTTTGCCACGTTTGCATGCCGCGTTTAGCCGTGTTTAGCCGCGTTTGCGTTTATAACCGTTTATAAAGATAACATCATGTAGACCCTCCCCAAGCTCTCAAAGCATGTTTTTTTTAACTATTTCTGCTATTTTGATCAGAGTGAGCAGCAGCAACTTGCATTTGCCTCTCTTTCTGTGGTATATATTTTGAAATGGATCCCATATTGAATATATGTCAGGAAATGCTCCTGATGTTGCTCTTGATGAGACAGCAACGTCGTTGCAAATTTCGTGAGAGGTCCAGAGTCAGAGCTCGTCGATATTGGACCCATCCGTTGATGGGACAGCGAATGTCCGTTGGATATTTTACAAACATGTATGTGCAGCTGCGTACCTACCCTGCGTACCTACCCTGCGTACCTACCCTGCGCACCGACCCCGACAAGTTTTTTAATTTTAGCCGTTTAATTTTGTCCATTGTCACATTTGATCTGCTCTTAGAAAAAGTACGACCTGGTCTGACGTTCATGGGACACCAATATGAGAAACAGTGTGTCACCAGAGGAACGTCTGTTGGTAACGATCAGGTATGTGTATATATTTATAAAATATATTTATCTATAGATGTACAGATTCATTTTTTTCTCTGTCCTTTATTTTTTTTAAAAAATAATGTCTATTTATAGCAAATTATCCAATTTTTTTAAATATCTAAAATTTTCTTGTGGCAATTTTTAAAATGTTTTCATTATTTCTAATATAAAACAATATTAAAATAGTTTTTTTTTTTTTTTTATCTTAATATATTTTTTTATTCATTTTTTCTAGTTTCAAATTGTTTTATTTAAAAGCAAATCTATGTTAATTAGATTTTTTATAATTATTTTAAATTTATTTGGCCAATTTTTTTATATATTTTTATCGTGAAATATGTATTGATTAATATATTTAAATTCTTTGCTGCTGTATATGGTAGTATAATATTTTTTAATGCCTTATTAAAATATCCAGAATCCTAACCCTAACCACTAACCCAACCCCTAACCCTAACACTAAGCACTAACCCTAACCCCTAACACTAACCCTACCCCTACCCCTAACACTAAGCACTAACCCTAACCCCTAACACTAACCCTACCCCTACCCCTAACAGCTAACCCTATCCCTTACACTAACCCTAACCCTAAACCAACCCTTAATCCTAAACAATAACCCTAACTCTAACGGATAACCACTTACCATAACACCCAACCCTAATGACCAAATTACATTGCCGCAGATGGTCACAGTTGACTTTGAGGCCATGCATCTCTGATGCAGAAAAGTGCATGACATTTTGCGACCCGATTTTGGGGCCCCCTATCTCGGGGTCACTTGGTGATAGGAACCTCAAATTTGGATATGTTGTAGTGCTAGTTCCACAGTGTCTGCATACCGAATTTGGGGTTCCTGGCAACAAGTGGCCCCAAGATATGGGCCACCCAAAGTCGGGTCGCAAAATGTCATTCTCAGATCATATTTCTGAGTTTTCAGGTCCAAAATATTGTGTTCCTTTAAAAACGCTTATAAACGCAAACGCGGCTAAACGCGGGTGCCGCGTTTTGCAGCGTTTTGCGTCTGAGACATGGAAATTTTTGCGTCTGAACCAATTTTTTTGCTTCTGGAAAAACGAGGTTAAACGTAACTGCATAAATACAGCAAAAAACAAGACTGTGTGCATGGACACATAGGATAACATTGAATGAGTTCAGGGGCAGTTGAAAAAAGTGTCCAACTGCATCTGAACACGCGTTTAACAGCGTCTCGTGTGCATGAGGCCTAAAATAAGTATTTGATCCCCAAACAAAACATGACTTAGTAGTTTGTGGAGAAACCCTTGTGGGCGATCACAGAGGTCAGACGTTTCTTGTAGGTGGTGTTCAGGTTTGCAGACATCTCAGGAGGGATTTTGGTCCTCTCTTCTTTACAAGGCATGGTCCCGATGTTCGAAACGAACATCAGGTGTTCATTTGTCTGCAAACTAACCGAACATAGGAGGCGTTCGCATCAAATTCAAGCGCCGTGGAGTGCACCATAATGCACTGTGAGATCACAACACATTGACAGCTGCTGATTGGCTGAAGCATGCACCTGACCAGCTTGCTTTGGCCAATCACAGCATGATCTGCTGAGAAAGCCATGAGTCATGGCTCAGGGGGGTAAGTCCATGTCCCACCCTAAATATATATACAGTGCAGACAGTCTAGTGTATATATATATATATATATATATATATATATATATATATATATATATACTGTATATATGTATATACATACAATATCTCACCAAAGTAAGTACACCCCTCACACTTATGTAAATCTTTTCTTCTATCTTTTCATGTGACAACACTGAAGAAATTACACTTGTCTACAAAGTAGTGAGTGTACAGCTTGTATAAGCCCTTGTACACACGGTCGGACATTCCGAAGGAAAATGTCCGATCGGACCGTGTTGTCGGATAATCCGACCGTGTGTGGGCTCCATCGGACTGTTTCCGTCGGAATATCCGACGGACCAAGTTTTCCAGCTTGCCTATAAAATTTTTCGACAACATGATCCGATCAGACTTTGTCCGATCATGTGTAGAGAATTCCGATCGGACAAAGTGCCACGCATGCTCAGATCAAATTCCTACACCAAAGCTATTGGCTACTAGCCTGAACGTAGTCCCGTCGTAATGAAATAACGTCATCACGTTCTGAACGATCGGATTTTCCGACAACTTTGTCCGACCGTGTGTATGCAACAGTTTCGGACAAAATCCGTTGGACAAAATCCATCAGACAAAATCCGACGGATTTGGTTGTCGGAATGTCCGACCGTGTGTACAAGGGCTAACAGTGTAAATTTCCTGTCCCCTCAAAATAACTCAACACACAGCCATTAATGTCTAAACCGCTGGCAACAAAAGTCAGTACACCCCAAGTGAAAATCTCCAAATTGGGCCCAATTAGCCATTTTCCCTCCCCGGTGTCATGTGACTCATTAGTGTTACAAGGTCTCAGGTGTGAATGGGGAGCAGGTGTGTTAAATTTGGTGTTATCGCTCTCACTCTCTCATACTGGTCACTGGAAGTTCAACATGGCAACTCATGGAAAAGAACTCTCTGAGGATCTGAAAAAAAGAATTGCTGCTCTACTTAAAGATGGCCTAGGCTATAAGAAGATTGCCAAGACCCTGAAACTGAGCTGCAGCATGGTGGCCAAGACCATACAGCGGTATAACAGGACAGGTTCCCCTCAGAACAGGCCTCGCCATGGTCCACCAAAGAAGTTGAGGTCACGTGCTCAGCGTCATATCCATAGGTTGTCTTTGGGAAATAGACGTATGAGTGCTGCCAGCATTGCTGCAGAGGTTGTAGGGGTGGGGGGTCAGCCTGTCAGTGCTCAGACCATACGCCGCACACTGCATTAAATTGGTCTGCATGGCTGTCATCCCAGAAGGAAGCCTCTTCTAAAGATGATGCACAAGAAAGCCCGCAAACAGTTTGCTGAAGACAAGCACACTAAGGACATGGATTACTGGAACCATGTCCTGTGGTCTGATGAGACCAAGATAAACGTATTTGGTGACAAGCGTGTGTGGGGGCAACCAGGTGAGGAGGACAAAGACAAGTGTGTCTTGTCTACAGTCAGGCCCGGTGGTGGGAGTGTCATGGTCTGGGGCTGCATGAGTGCTGCCGGCACTGGGGGGCTACAGATCATTGAGGGGACCATGAATGCCAACATGTACTGTGACATACTGAAGCAGAGCATAATCCACCCTCTTCAGAGACTGGGCCGCAGGGCAGTATTCCAACATGATAACCACCCCAAACACACCTCTAAGCCCTTGTACACACAACTGATTTTTTCAGACGAATTTTGCCTGAAACTGGTGTTGCATACACACGGTAGAACAAAGTTGTCGGAAAATCCGATCGTTCAGAGCGTGATGACGTTCATTCGTTACGACGGGACTACGTTCAGGTTAGTAGCCAATAGCTTTGGTCTCGTAATTTGATCTGAGCATGGGTGGCACTTTGTCCAATCGGAATCCTCTACAAACGATCGGATCATGTTGTGGGAAAATTTTATAGCCAAGCTCTCAAACTTTGTCCATCGGATATTCTGACGGAAACAGTCCGATGGGGCCCACACACTGTCGGATTATCCGACAACATGGTCCAATCGGGCATTTTTCCGTCTGAATATCCGACCGTGTGTACAAGGGCTAAGACCACCACTGCCTTGCTAAAGAAGCTGAGGGTAAAGGTGATGGACTGGCCAAGCATGTCTCCAGACCTAAACCCTATTGAGCATCTGTGGAACATCCTCAAACGGAAGGTGGAGGAGCGCAAGGTCTCCAACATCCACCAGCTCTGTGATGTCGTCATGGAGGAGGGGAAGAGGACTCCAGTGACAACCTGTGAAGCTCTGGTGACCTCCATGCCCAAGAGGGTGAACGCTAGGGTTGCCACCTGTCCAGGATTCACCCGGACAGTTCGGGTTTGGGTTCATGTGTCCAGGTTTCAGACTGTCTGAAACCCGGACACATTATTTAGACTGGACTATGGCTTTTCAGCAAAATTGCTGGCAGTGGTTGTCTCAGCTGAGAGTGTCTGTTACACTCTTTCACAGCCCCTAAAGCCAGCACTAACAAACCACCCCCCCCCCCAAACACATACAGATGGGAGAGGAGAGAGGGCTCGACCCCTACCCCTCTGTGTCTGCCTACACTCCAATCCCCGGCGCTGTGCCTCAGAAAAGGAAAGTGGGAGCCAGAAATTTGAAGTCCAGCAGCCTCAGATCCATCTGGTGCTGACTGCTAAGGGGTGAGTGGGCTCACCATCCATCCATCCCTGTCTGTGATTGAAGTCTCCCCCCTTCTCTCTCTTGCCTTTGAGTAAGTACACAAAGGTAAATTAGGGTTCTCAGAGCACCCCTTACATCAGAGTTCCCCTTTACACCAGCGGCCATAGTGTTTCCCCTTACATTAGAGTCTTCTTCGTACATCAGAGTTCTCAGTGTTCACCCTTAAATCAGGGTTCCCAGTGCATCCCTTATGTTAGAAGCCCCAGAGGTCTCCCTTACATCAGAGTCTGCAGAGTCCTCCCTTAGCCCTTGTACACACGATCGGAGATTCCGACGGAATGTGTCCGATCGGAGAGTTTTGTCGGATATTCCGACTGTGTGTGGTCTGCATCGGACTGTTTCCGTCGGAATATCCGTCGGACCAAATTTTCCAACTTGCCGGAAATATTTTCCGACAAAATGCTCCGATCGGACATACTCCGATCATGTGTAGAGAATTCCGATCGGACAAAGTACCACGCATGCTCAGATCAAATTCCTGCATCAGAGCTATTGGCTACTAGCCTGAACGTAGTCCCGTCGTAACGAAATAACGTCATCACGTTCTGAACTATCGGATTTTCCGACAACTTCGTCCGACCGTGTGTATGCAACAGTTTCGGACAAAATCCGTTGGACAAAATCCGTCGGACAAAATCCGACGGATTTGGTTCTCGGAATCTCCAATCGTATGTACAAGGGCTTACAGTGAAAAGGAACTCTGTGAGTTCAGATGTAAAAGGGGAACTCTGTGGACTCTGATGAAAAGGGGGACTCTTGTTATTAACTTCATATGATTGGAAATGTTATTTAGTAGCAAAATATATGTATAATTTATACAAAAAAATTGCTGAGCACCACAAAAGTGTTCGGGTTTGACTTGAAGAAAAGGTGGCAACCCTAGTGAAGGCAGTGCTGGAAAATAATGGCGGCCACACAATATATAGACCTTTTTTTTCCCAATTTGGACATTTTCACTTAGGGGGTGTACTGACTTTTGTCGCCAGCGGTTTAGACATTAATGGCTGTGTGTTGAGTTATTTTGAGGGGACAGGAAATTTACACTGTTATACAAGCTGTACACTCACTACTTTACATTGTAGACAAGTGTCATTTCTTCAGTGTTGTCACATGAAAAGATAGAAGAAAATATTTACAAAAATGTGAGGGGTGTACTTACTTTTGTGAGATACTGTTTATATATATATATATATATATATTTTTTTTTTTTTTACCATAAAATAAATCTGATAAATTTGAATGGGTTAAAGCGGAGGTCCACCCTAAAGTGGACCTTCCCCTCATTGGAACCCTCCCCCCCCCTCCGGCGCCACAATTGGCACCTTTCAGGGGGGAGGGGGGTGCAGGTACCTGTACAGTACAGGTATCTGCACCCACTTCCGGCGTAGATTCTGCAGAAGGTACGCCCCTTTCCACAGAATCTTTGCCCCTTTCCGAAGGTCCCCCCCCCGCTGCCTGCTGGGAAACACACAGATCCCAGAGACAGCGGGGACCGTCCTTATTGCGCAGCGCGACTCACGCGAATGCGCAGTAGTGAACCGGGAAATTAAGCCGAAAGGCTCCACTTCCTGATTCCCATACCCAAGATGGCGGCGGCAGCACCCGAGAGACGATCGAGAGATCGGCTTCGGGTGCCGACATCGCGGGGCGCGCTGGGCGGGTAAGTGTCATTATTTTAAAAGTCAGCAGCTGCATTATTTGTAGCTGCTGGCTTTTAAAAAAAAAAAAAATGGCGGAACTCCCGGCGGACTCCCGCTTTAAGCCAAGTTGTAAAAAAAAGGAACTCCATAGATCTGGGGGCCTGAGATGGTCCCTTTGCATCGTTTGGCTCCTACATCGGCACATGGATATCCTTGTTGCATACATGATGTCGATTTTTCTGTTCCTCCACAAAATGACATCAGCCCCTCGGAGTCTCTCTTCTCGGTGTCCCCACGGGGGGAGTTCGTACCTTTAATAATGGATGGAGAGAGGTGGGTGGAATCGCTCCATCAAATCTTTTTTTTTTTTTTTTAAATCCATCTACAGTAGGTTCTCTTTGTTCTTTAAGATTAAGTCGAGGTGGCAAACAGCCAAACACGCTTGCTTGATTGCCTTTGGCCAAAGCAGCCGCAGTCGTCAGCCATCGGGGCCCGCAGGCTTCGTTAATTAACTCATCACATGCTGGGGTGCTGGAATCCCGATTCCCCCCCCCCCCCACCCCTCCGCGCTGTACGGCTGATCTCACTGAGTCAATATTAGTTTTCGGCAGAGGATGAGCCTATGAAAGCGCCTTTCATGGGACGCGCTAAGGACAATATTTGAACCCCCGCCATGTGCATTGAGCAGCTGCTCCAGTATTTGTTCAGGTTACTGACACCAATAACGCTTTCCGTATGGCGATCTGACGGGGCTACGTTTTTATACATATCCCCCCCCCCCCACCTGTGCTATTCTTCTGGGGGGGGGGGGGGCGCACGATGGCGAATCTTTCAAAATGTCCCTCTTCTGGTCCCCAGTCCCTCCGTCACCTCCAGTCTCTTATCCCGCCTCTTCTTAGAGATGCAAAATATTTACGAGGGGAAAAACGTAGGCTCTCCACGTCACGTGAACGCACATTTTATCGCGCCCATTAATTTGAACACAACAATCGTGTCTTTTTGGGCGTTGAGGTTTGCACGTTTTTTTGGTGCGCTTGTCACACCTTTTTTTTAATGTGTCTTCTGCATGCATTTAGGGCGCCGATAACAGTGACTGCGTTTACGGAAAACACGCTCCAAAATGTGTGTTATTGTGCATGCTTACGAGTCTCGAAGTGGTTATAAAGGCTCAAGGTTGCATTCTATGCATGAAGGTAAAAAATCTTCTGTGTGCTCCCCACCCACAGCCCCCCCAATATGCTCCCCACCCACAGCACCCCCCAATACTCCCCCGAGCCCCCTCTCGATCCAGAACTGTGCACAGGAGCCTCAGCTGTCCTGGCACTCCTTCACTTCACTGGCTGAAACACAGCAGCTGAAGCTATTGGCTCCCACTGGCTCCTTGTGCAGGGTGACTGGATTTGTCTCCGCCCCTTCTGTAGTTTTCTGTAGTGGGTGGAGCCTGCTTGGCCCCTCCCACAGCTCTGCTCTCTCTCCTTGTGCAGGGTGACTGATCTTATCTCCGCCCACTCCTGTAGTTTCCTGTAGTGGGTGGAGCCTGCTCGGCCCCTCCCACAGCTCTGCTCTCTCTCCTTGTGCAGGGTGACTGGTCTTGTCTCCACCCACTCCTGTAGTTTCCTGTAGTGGGTGGAGCCTGATGGGCCCCTCCCACAGCTCTGCTCTCTCTCCTTGTGCAGGGTGACTGGTCTAGTCTCCGCCCACTCCTGTAGTTTCCTGTAGTGGGTGGAGCCTGCTGGGCCCCTCCCACAGCTCCGCTCTCTCTCCTTGTGCAGGAGGACTGGTCTTGTCTCCGCCCACTCCTGTAGTTTTCTGTAGTGGGTGGAGCCTGATGGGCCCCTCCCACAGCTCCGCTCTCTCTCCTTGTGCAGGGTGACTGGATTTGTCTCCGCCCACTCCTGTAGTTTTCTGTAGTGGGTGGAGCCTGCTGGGCCCCTCCCACAGCTCCGCTCTCTCTCTCCTTGTGCAGGTTGATTGATCTCGTCTCCGCCCACTCCTGTAGTTTTCTGTAGTGGGTGGAGCCTGATGGGCCCCTCCCACAGCTCTGCTCTCTCTCCTTCTGCATGGTGACTGATCTTTACTCCGCCCCCTTTTGTAGTTAGTGGGTGGAGCCTGATGGGCCCCTCCCACCGCTCTGCTCTCTCTCCTTGTGCAGGGTGACTGGTCTTGTCTCCGCCCCTCCTGTAGTTTTCTGTAGTGGGTGGAGCCTGCTGGGTCCCTCCCAAAGGTCGCTTCAGCACCCACTTTTACAGGAATATGTGCATTGGGAATAGTGCAGTTGGATTTGATTTTAATGCAACTTTGGACGAGTGCGACTTTGTGGCGACTTTGGCTTTGACCACGTGACTGAGCATGCTCTACAAAGTCGCACACAAGTTGCATGCATATCATTCAGATGCGACTTTCATGCAACTTTTGGCGGCTTATCTTGAACTCTATGGCCCTTATCTTGCATGAAAGTCGGACCAAAGTAGTGCAGGAACTACTTTAAGGCCTGGTTCACACTGTTCTGACTTTGGAGCACTGGTCGCATCAGAAGTCGGATCCCTATTCAGTGTAAACCGTTATAATTGGTGTGACTTGAGTCGCTCTGACTAAGAAAAAGGTTCCTGCGCTACTTCTGGAGTGACTTTGGTACGACTTGCATTGACTTCTGTTAAAGAAGTCGCATGCAAGTCGTGCGGACGTCGCTCTGGGGTTCCGACTTCAAAGTCGGAGCGCCCTCTCCTGTAGCTTCCCGTAGTGGAAGTTGTGCAACTTCGAAAGTCGTGGGCAGTGTGAACCCGGAGCTAAGATCTGAACGGTACTCTAGGGGTTGCGACCTGTCATGCGACTTTAGGGGTCCAAAGCCGCATGACCAGTCGCACACGTGTGAAGAAAGGATTAGGATGCCGGCCCCCTGGAACCTCCCTCCTCTCTGTCTTCACGGCGGCACAAGCCCCGCGGCATCCGTCTCTCGCGCCGATGAGATCTAACAAGCCCGAAGCACTCGGGGGGGGGGGGGGGTGAACAAGCAAAATGTGTGCAAAAAACGTGTGCCCTGTAAATCAGAGTTTCTGAACGTACGTCTGGTCCAGGGAGCCCCCAAGATTTGCATGGCTCTGCCCTCTCCAAAAAAAAAAAGAAAACGGCGAGGAATACACTCGCCTTTCTCTGGACATGTAAGGAGCGGAAACAGATTCCGAATGACTTGCAATGATTGACTACTGGTTAAAAAAAAAAAAAAAAAGTAATAGAGTGGAACCTTTTCTCGCGAAAAAAAAAAAAAAATCTCCGCACAACGCGGTTTTCGATTACCCTGGGAGACGTGGCAAATCCCGGATCCCAGGCCCCTCCCCCTGCCACATTTAATCAGCGGTGGATTGGAGCTGCACAATGACTCACTTAGCCCGAGTCAAGGACGGGGGTGGGGGGGGGGGATAAAAGCATGGGAAATGGGGGGGTGAGGACTTCCTGCGCTCCGTGGGCACGGCGCTGCCTGTTTGTTAGGCGAAGGAGGGCCGGGCAAGATGAAGCAAAGTGGCACAGATTTTTTTTTTTTTTTTTTTTTTTTTGCTTTTTCGCTATTCACCGGCGGGGTCAGAGGTCAGAGTGGAGTCACACAAGGTTGCCACAGCCTCCGGGAGGACAATTTCATGCTGTGAATGAGAACGCTGTGTCCGGTGCCCAGCAAAGCCAACCAAACAAACACTGCAGTTTCACACTCTGATTAGCAACGTCAATAGACAGTCCGCGAGTAAATACATGTTGTTTTTTAATGTGTCCACAACACGCCCCCCCCCCCCACCCCCTCCCACCGAAATACTCCGCTTTAATGAGTTTGTTGTCGGAAGTGTCTACAATGTAACGATTTACCCAAAACAGAGGGGGAGAGGGTCCTATAGGGTCATCTATAGAACCTGCCGCCAGTCGGTAACCAACTTAGAATGAACAAGGGGCTATTTAACCACTTGCTTACTGGGCACTTAAACCCCCCTCCTGCCCAGACCAATTTTCAGCTTTCAGCACTGATGCACTTTGAATGACAATTGCGCGGGCATACAACACTGTACCCAAATGACATTTTTATCATTTTTTTCCCACAAATAGAGCTTTCTTTTGGTGGTATTTAGTTACAGCTCGGAGTTTTATTTTTTGCTAAACAAACAAAAAAAGATGCAAAAAAAAAAAAAAAAAAAATCATGTTTAATAGTTTGGTATAAAATTTTGCAAACGGGTCATTTTTCTCCTTCATTGAAGTGCGCTGATTAGGCGGCACTGATAGGCTGCATTGGTGGGCACTGATGGGCTGCATTGGTGGGCACTGATGGGCTGCATTGGTGGGCACTGATAGGCTGCACTGGTGGGCACTGATAGGCATAGTTAAGGCGGCACTAATAGGCACAGATAAGGCGGCACCGATGGGCACAGATAAGGCGGCACTGATGGGCAAAGATGGGCACAGATAAGATGGCACGGATGGTTGGCACGGATAAGTGGCACGGATGGGTGGCACGGATGGGCACTGATAGGTACCACAGATAGATGGGACTGATGGGCACTGATAGGTGGCACTGATAGGTGGCTCTGATAGGTGGCACTGCTGGGCACTGATGGGCGGCACTGCTGGGCACTGATGGGCGGCACTGCTGGGCACTGATGGGCGGCACTGGGGTGCAGCACCTTTGAGGCAGATTTTGGGTGGCACTGTGGGTGGCACTGTGGGTGGCACTGTGGGCACTGCTGGGTGGCACTGTGGGCACTGCTGGGTGGCACTGTGGGCACTATGGGCACTGCTGGGTGGCACTGACAGGGGGGCACTTACTTTATTTCAGGATGGCACTGCGGGTGGCAGGTGGGCACTGGCAGGGGGCAGGTGTCCGCTGGATATGCTGGCCGTGATCGGGACTGATGTCCCGAACACGGCCGCCGGCGATCGGCTTTTTTTTTTTCTCCTCGCGCTGTCAGCGCGAGGAGGAATACTAGCCGATTACCGGCTCCGTTTTATCACATGATCAGCTGTCATTGGCTGACAGCTGATCACGTGATAAGGGGTCGGGATCGACCCCTTACACGGATCGGTGATCAGGCGAGTCTCACGGACTCGCCGATCACAGAGCGCGCCGCGCGCGCCCCTCAGGGGGCGCGCAGGCCGCTCGTAACCGGGACGACGTCAATAGACGTAGTCCCGGCAATCTAGGTCCGCGCTAATGCCGTCATTCGGCAATAGCGCGGTACCCAAGTGGTTAAAGGGGAACTTCAATTTGTTTTTGTTTTTTTTGTTTTTTTGTTTGTTTTTAATTTGGCAGCTACAAACGCTGTACAAAATATCTAGGTAAGAATTTGCGGGAGTGGGATTGGGTGCCAAGAAAAAAAATAAAGGGGAACGTCACCCCCCTACCCAGTTCTTTTTATTTGTATTGGCTGGAAATTGTTCCTGTATGTAAATAAAAGAAAATGTACCAGTCCGGGCGTTGTCATCTGCAGAACCTGCCTCCAGTCTGCAACCACCTAAGAATGAACGGGTGGATATGTAAAGGGCAACTTCTCCCCGACCCAGCTCATTTATATTTTTTATTCCCTGAAAATTGTTCCTGTATACACCGCACATCCGGAATGTATTCACAGCGCTTCACTTTTTCCATATTTTGTTATGTTACAGCCTTATTCCAAAATGGATTAAATTCATTCTTTTCCTCAAAATGTTTCAATCCCCCATAATGATAACATTAAAGAAGTTTGAAATCTTTGCAAATTTATTAAAAGTAAAAAAAAAAAAAAATCTTATGTACATAAGTATGACAGACTCCTCCCATGTACATAAATATCACAGACTCCTCCCATGTAAATAAGTATCACAGACTCCTTCCATTTACATAAGTATGACAGGCTCCTCCCATGTACATAAGTATCACAGGCTCCTCCCATGTACATAAGTATCACAGGCTCCTCCCATGTACATAAGTATCACAGGCTCCTCCCATGTACATAAGTATCACAGGCTCCTCCCATGTACATAAGTATCACAGACTCCTCCCATTTACATAAGTATCACATGCTCCTCCCATGTACATAAGTATCACAGACTCCTCCCATTTACATAAGTATCACAGGCTCCTCCCATGTACATAAGTATCACAGGCTCCCCCCATGTACATAAGTATCACAGGCTCCTCCCATGTAAATAAGTATCATGGGCTCCTCCCATGTACATAAGTAACACAGGCTCCTCCCATGTACATAAATATCACAGACTCCTCCCATGTAAATAAGTATCACAGGCTCCTCCCATGTACATAAGTATCACAGACTCCTCCCATGTAAATAGGTATCACAGGCTCCTCCCATGTACATAAGTATCTCAGGCTCCTCCCATGTACATAAGTATCACAGACTCCTCCCATGTACATAAGTATCACAGGCCCCTCCCATGTACATAAGTATCACAGGCTCCTCCCATGTACATAAGTATCACAGACTCCTCCCATGTAAATAGGTATCACAGGCTCCTCCCATGTACATAAGTATCTCAGGCTCCTCCCATGTACATAAGTATCACAGACCCCTCCCATGTACATAAGTATCACAGGCTCCTCCCATGTACATAAGTATCACAGGCTCCTCCCATGTACATAAGTATTGCAGCCTTTTCTCAATACTTTGGTGAAGCTCCTTTGGCACCAATTACATCCTCCAGTCTTGGTGAGTATGATGTATGATGAGTATGATGTATGATGAGTATGATGTATGATGAGTATGATGTATGATGAGTATGATGCTACAAGCTCGGCACTCCTATTTTTGGGAAGTTTCTCCCATTCTTCTTTGTAGGAACCTCTCAAGCTCCATCAGGTTGGATGGGGAGGGTCGGTGTACAGCCATTTTCAGATCTCTCCAGAGATGTCCAATCGGGTTAAAGTCTGGGCTCTGGTTGGGCCACTCAAGGACATTCACAGAGTTGTCCCGAAGTCACTCCTTTGTTATCTTGGCCTTGTGCTGAGGGTTGTTGTTCTGTTGGAAAATGAACCTTCTTCCCAGTCTGTGGTCCAGAGCGGTCTGGAGCAGGCTTTCATCAAGGATGTCTCTGTACATTGCTGCATTCATCTTTACCTCAATCCTGACTAGTCTCCCAGTTCCTGCTGCTGAAAAACATACCCACAGCATGATGCTGCCGCCACCATGCTTCACTGTAGGGATGGTATTGGCCAGGTGATGAGCGGTGCCTGGTTTCCTCCAGATATGACGCTTGCCATTCAGGCCAAAGAGTTCAATCTTTGCTTCATCAGACCAGAGAATTTTGTTTCTCATGCTCTGAGAGTCCTTCAGGTGCCTTTTGGCAAAAAATACGAGGTGGGCTGTCATGTGCCTTTTACTGAGGGGTGGCTTCCTCCTGGCCATTCTACCATACAGGCCTGATTGGTGGAGAGCTGCAAGATGGTTGTTCTTCTGGAAGGTTCTCCTCTCTCCACAGAGAAACACTGGAGCTCTGCCAGAGTGACCATCGGGTTCTTGGTCATCTCCCTGACTAAGGTTCTTCTCCTCCGATCCCTCAGTTTGGTTGGGCAGCCCGCTCTAGGAAGGTCCTGGTGGTTCCAAACTTCTTCCATTTACAGATGATGGAGGCCTCTGTGCTCATTGGGACCTTCAATGCTGCAGAAATGTTTCTGTACCCTTCCCCCGATCTGTGCCTCCATACAATCCTGTCTCCGAGGTCTACAGACAATTCCTTGGACTTCATGGCTTGGATTGTGCTCTGACATGCACTGTTACCTGTGGGACCTTCTATAGAGAGGGGCGTGCCTTTCCAAATCATGTCCAATCACCTGAATTTACCACAGGTGACCTCCAATCAAGTTGTAGAAACATCTGAAGGATGATCAGTGGAAACAGGAGGAACCTGAGATCAATTCTGAGTGACATGGGAGGAGCCTGTGATACTTATGTACATGGGAGGAGCCTGTGATACTTCTGTACATGGGAGGAGTCTGTGATACTTATGTACATGGGAGGAGTCTGTGATACTTATGTACATGGGAGGAGCCTGTGATACTTCTGTACATAGGAGGAGCCTGTGATACTTATGTATAGGGGAGGAGCCTGTGATACTTATGTACATGGGAGGAGCCTGTGATACTTATGTACATGGGAGGAGTCTGTGATACTTTTTTTTTGTTTTTTTTTTGCTAAATAAAAAAAAAAAAGGACCGAAGATTTTGAAAAAAAAAAAACTGTTTCATAGTTTGTTATAAAATTTTGAAAACAGGCAATTTTTCTGCTTCACGTATGGTCACAGATAGGCTGCACTGATGGGCACTGATAAGGTGGCACTAATGGGCACTGATAGGTGGCACTGATGAGGCAGCACTGATAGGTGGCACTGATGGTTGGCACTGATGGATGGCACTGATTGGTGGCACAGAAGGGCACTGATGATCACTAATGAGTGGCACTGATGGGCACTGGTAGGTGACACTGATAGGCAGCACTGATCTGTAGCACTGATTATGAGATACTGCTGGGCATTGCTTGGCAGCACTGGTGGGCATTGATGGATGGCACTGTGGGCACTGGTAGGTGGCACTGGTTGGTACTGATAGGTGGCAATGATAGGTGGTACAGCTAGCTCTGGCAGCTGACACTGGTTGGCACAGAAAATGCAGCCGAGGCTTTCTGTGTGAGGGACCGATGTCCCTCTGACAGAAGCTGACGATCGGATTTTTTTCCGATTACCGAGCTTCTGTTTACATTCCGTGATCAGCCGTCATTGGCTGACAGCTGATCACATGGTAAGGGGCCAAGATCGACCCATTACTTGGATCTGTGATAAGCCGAGTCTCATAGATCTTTTGATCACAGAGCAAGCCACGCACGACCCGCAGGGACGCACAGACATCGCTTGCTCGGGAGGACCTCCATGGATGCCCTCCTGGCAATTAAGGCCCGCGCTGTAGCCATTTTTTGGCTATAGCGCAGATGGCAAGTAGTTAATATATTTGCAAAGATTTTAAACAAACTTCCTTCATGTTGTCATTATGGGGGATTGTTTGTAGAATTCTGAGGAAAATAATGAATTTAACCACTTGCCGCCCGCCCTATTACAAATTGACGGCGGCAAAGTGGTTTCATTATCCTAACCCGACGTCATATGACGTGATTAGGATAATAAGCCGCTGCGCGCCCCCGGGGGCGCGCATCGCGGCGATCGTTGTTGCGGGGTGTCAGTCTGACACCCGGCAACTACGATCTCGGTAAAGAGTCTCCGACGGAGACTCTTTACCATGTGATCAGCCGTGTCCAATCACGGCTGATCACAGTGTAAATGGGAAGAGCCGGTGATCGGCTTTCCCTCACTCGCGTCTGTCAGACGCGAGTAGAGGAGAGCCGATCGGCTGCTCCTCTGACAGGGGGGGTCTGTGCTGATCGATTATCAGCACAGCCCCCCCGAGGATGCCCACACTGGACCACCAGGGACACCACTAGACCACCAGGGAAAAGGTAATAAAAATACATAATCCTCCCTAGACCACCAGGGTGCCAGTCAGCACAATGGGTGCCAATCAGTGCCCATAATGGATGCCAATCAGTGGCCACAATGGGCATCACTGATTGGCATGCATTATTGTTTGGCACTGATTGGCATCCATTACTATAACACCGATGCCGCCTATGAGTGCCCACCTGTGCCGCCTATGAGTGCCCACCTGTGCCGCCTGAGTGCCCACCTGTGCCGCCTGAGTGCCCACCTGTGCCGCCTATCCATGCCCACCTGTGCCGCCTATCTATGCCCACCTGTGCCGCCTATCTATGCCCACCTGTGCCGCCTATCTATGCCCACCTGTGCCGCCTATCCATGCCCACCTGTGCCGCCTATCCATGCCCATCCGTGCCGCCCATCCGTGCCAGCTATCAGTGCCAATTTGTGCCACCTATCAGTGTCCGTCCGTGTCGCCCATCCGTGTCGCCCATCCGTGTCGCCCATCCGTGTCGCCCATCAGTGCCGCCTATCAGTGCCGCCTATCAGTGCCACTTCATTGGTGCCACATTGGTGCCCATCAGTGCCACCTTATCAGTGCCCATCAGTGTAGCCCCATCAGTGCCCATCAGTGAAGGAGAAAACATACTTATTTACAAAGTTTTGAAACTGAAACAAAAAAAAAACATTTTTTTTTTCAAAATTTTCGGTATTTTTTTATTTGTAGCGCAAAAAATAAAAACCGTAGAGGTGATCAAATACCACCAAAAGAAAGCTCTATTTGTGGGAAAAAAATGATAAAAATTTCATTTGGATACAGTGTAGCATGACCGCGCAATTGTCATTCAAAGTGCGACAGCGCTGAAAGCTCAAAATTGGTCTGGGCAGGAAGGTGTTTAAGTGCCCTGTATTGAAGTGGTTAATTCAGTGTGGAAAAAGGCTGTAACATAACAAAATGTGGAAAAAGTGAAGCGCTGTGAATACTTACCGGATGTGCTGTAAATAAAATAAAAAATACATGCTCACCAGTCCATAGAGTCCAGCGTTGTCATCTATAGAACCTACTCCTGGTCGGCAACCAACTTAGAATTAACAAGGGGGGATATATATATATATATATATATATATATATATTTATATATTCACCCTTACCCAGCTCTTTTTTATTTTAGGCTAGGTTCACACCATAGCGATGCGGGAACGCCGCGAATCCGCGGCGTTTTCCCGCATCGCATGCCTCCCGCCGGCAGTTCACACTGCCCTATGCGGACGGCTGGGAGTGTCAATGAAATGTTAATGACACCCCCAGATCCGTCCGCATATCGCAGTGCGATCTGCACACTCGCACAGGAATCGGATCGCATGGTGTGAATACCCATGCGATCCGATTCTGCTGCGGACCAAAAAAAGGGTCCCGTGCGAGTTTGCGGCGGGAGCGATTCGAATTCAGCCATACTATCTGTATGGCTGAACTCGCATTGCTACGGAGATCGGATGTGATTTGCACTGCAGTGCGGTGCGAATCACATCCGGATCTCTCACCCGCAGCGGTGTGAATCGGACCTTAATGTCCTGGAAATTGTTCCTGTATGTAAATAAAAAAAATGCACACTCACCAGTCCATAGATACTGGGGATGAGCTTGGTGTTCGTGTCGAACGGCGGCTGTTCGCACGTTCCGCGAATGCCGAACGTTATGGGCCATTTGCGCCAAATTCGTGTGGCGCTCATGGCCCACAATGCCCTGCGCCATCGCAGTGCATTGCTGGCTCATGATTGGCCAAGCATGCACTGTGACCCCGCATGCTTGGTCAATCACAGCGCCGGCAGTGAAGAGAGCCATAATTGGCCCCAGGCAGGATGCGTGTGGCCAATTATAGCTCAGGTGATTTAGTACACGCCCCACACTATATAAGGTCGCCAGCAAGGCGGCCTTGTGTTGTGTGTTCCGGCATCCAGGGAAAGAGCAAGATAGTCAGGGACAGCGTGTTCTTTTCTCAGGCATTTGCAGGAGTTAGTGGGTGTTGCGTGCCTCCAGCACAGCACAGTATATACCTGTATCTACCCTTTATTGCTGTTTTTCTCTAACACAGCCATCTGCAGGAGTTAGTGGGTGTTGTGTGCCTTCAGCACAGCACAGTATACACCTGTAGCTACCCTTTTTTGCTAGTGTTCTCTAATACAGGCATCTGCAGCCTTTACAGTGGGTGTTTTGTGCCTCCAGCACAATATACACTACCCAATTGCTGGTTTTCCCATCTCCCTGCAGGCCATTACTATGCCTGGAAGGCCAAAAAGGAGAGTCAGACAGTCACAAGCCAATAAAAGAGGGCAAGCAGGCTCTGTGTCTAGAGACAACAGTTCTGGTCGTGGACGCCGTGCATCGTCATCAGCATGTGGCCATGGGACAAGCTTGTCCTTATTTTTGGCAGCTGGACGTGTTGAGCCGCATCATGCCGAAGACTTGGTAGAGTGGATGACCAAGCCCTCTTCATCCTCCTCATCCTCTCTCACCCAAGCTCAGGGTACTAGCAAAGCAGCTGCCAACGCATCCTCTTCCCTCATCTCAATGTCATCAGTCACTCCTTCCTCAGACCCACCACGTCCTCCTGAGGATTCCCCCGAACTCTTTGAGCACAGTGTTGGGTACATACTCCAGGAGGATGCCCAGCGTTTTGAAGGCTCTGATGATGATACCCAGCTAGAGGAAGGCAGTAGCGTGAGCGCAGAGATAGGGGATGCTCAAGAAGGACAGCAATCTGGCAGTCATGTTCCACCGGTTGCAGCATACTGCCAGGTTTGCTCCAGTGATGAAGAGGGAGGGGATGATGAGGTCACTGACTCCACGTGGGCGCCTGATAGGAGAGAGGAGGAGGACGAGGAGGAGGAAGAGGCACATCTCCAACAAGGCAGGATGCCCTCCGGGGGCCAGCTTAGAGGCAGCACACCGACTGAATCACACCGCAGAGCTCCGCCTGTGCAGGGGGCTGCCTCTGCTCGTTATTCCAAAAGTTCTTTGGTGTGGGCCTTTTTTGAGACCAGTGCATAAGATCACACCACTGCTATTTGCAATATATGTCTCAAGCGTATCTCACGTGGCCAAAACATCAGCCGCTTGGGCATCACATGCTTGACCAGACATATGTTGACCTGCCATGCAGCTCGTTGACAAGCGAACCTTAAAGACCCACACCAAAGAACAAAGCGGGCCTCTCCTTGCTCCTCATCAGCTGGGATCTCCAACCCCACTAGATCTTCAGTCCTCTCTGAAACCTGCACTGAGAGGAATGAGTACTTGTGGGCACCTTGCTAGCAGTACACCGACGTCCGATTGTAGCAGGCAAATTTCCCTGCCCTCAGCTGCTGGACCGTTGAAAGACGTTCACTCCCAGCCATCCACATGCCCAGCGGTTGAATGCTAGCTTGGCTAAATTGCTAGCACTTCAACTGCTGCCTTTTCAGTTGGTAGACTCGCCCCCCTTCCGTGAGTTTATGCAATGTGCGGTTCCTCAGTGGCAGGTCCCCAAATGTCACTTTTTCTCACGGAAGGCGATTCCGGCTCTCTATCGGCATGTGGAAGGTAATGTCCATGTCTCGCTGGACAGGGCAGTCAGCGGTAAGGTGCATATTACCGCTGACTCATGGTCCAGCAGGCATGGACAGGGACGATATCTTTCACGTACCTATCTTTCACGGCCCATTGGGTCACGCTTCTGGCAGCTGGGAAGGATGCAGGACAAGGCACACTAGTGTTGGAGGTTGTTCCGCCACCACGCCTCCAAAATGCTACTACTGGTTGTGACACACCTCTCTCCTCCACCCCTCCTCTTCTTCTTCCTATATGGCCTCTTCCAGTGCTCTGTCCTCGGAACCAGCGATGCTCCGTAGGCGTTCAAGGGGCTACAAAAGTACGCAGGCAAAAAGATGCCATGCCGTGCTTGCGCTAGTTTGTTTGGGGGACAGGAGCCACACTGGGGCAGATATTTTGTCAGCTCTGCAGGGGCAGGCCAAGAGGTGGTTGATGCCACGCCAGCTTAAGCCAGGAATGGTGGTTTGTGACAATGGCACCAACCTCCTCTCCGCCCTCCAACAGGGACAATTGACCCATGTGCCCTGTGGGGCTCACGTCCTTTACCTGGTGGTGCAGCGGTTCTTGGGCAGGTACCCGGGCTTACAGGATGTCCTGAGGTGGGCCAGGAAAGTCTGTGTGCATTTCCGCCGATCATTTAATGCCTGTGCTCGGCTGGCTGAGCTCCAAAAGGAGTTGAACCTGCCCAAGAACCGCCTTATATGTCACATGCCCACCAGGTGGAACTCAACGTTGGCCATGCTGCAGCGGCTGCACACGCAGCAGAGGGCCATCAATGAGTCCCTGTGCGACTACGGCACCAGGACAGGGTCAGGGGAGCTCGGGTTTTTTTCACCACGCCAGTGGGGCATGATCAGGGATGCATGCACTGTTCTATCACCATTTGAGGAGGCCACGAGGATGGTGAGCAGTGACAGTGCATACATCAATGACACTGTACCTCTTGTCCACCTGTTGGAGCATACGCTGCTTGGAATAATGGACAGGGCACTTGAGGTAGAACAGAGGCAGGAAGAGGAGGACTTCCTTGCCTCTCAAGGCACCCTTTATCCAGACAGTGTTCCTGCTGTCCCACCCATCACACAGGAAGAGGAGGAGGAGGAGGATTGTGTCAGCATGGAGGTGGAGCCTGGCACTTAACATCAGCAGCAGCAGTCTTGTAGGGATGATTTACAGTCCCAAGAAACCCATGGACTTGTACGTGGCTGGGAGGAGGTGGCTGCGGATCATGTTGTCCTTAGTGACCCAGAGGACTCCAGACCGAATGCCTCAGCTAACCTACTCTGCATGGCCTCCCTGATCCTGCAAAGCCTGCGGAAGGATCCTCGTATTCTTCGGATCAAGGAGAGGGATAATTACTGGCTGGCCACTCTCCTTGATCCACGGTACAAGGGTAAGGTTGCAGACCTTATCTTGCCATCACAGAGGGAGCAGAGGATGAGAGGCCTAGCAGAAAGATCTGTGCAACGCGTTCCCAGAGTCTGGGAGGTTAAAACTCCTGGTCCTGGACAACATTTTGCTGAGGCTTTCGGTCAGTCACAGAAGGAGCGGTGGAGAAGGTGGCCGCCTGACCGATGTGTTCAGACAATTTTTTAGTCCGTACCCCTAAGGTATGATCGGTTCCAGCAACCATCGCCAGCATCTAATTTACATGGTGCAGGAATACCTAGGGGCAAGGTCAGACTTGGACACATTTCCCACCGAAAATCCTCTGGCTTACTGAGTCTTGAGGATGGATCACTGGCCAGAGCTTGCACAGTATGCAATTGAGCTACTGGCCTGTTCTGCATCCAGCGTTCTTTTGGAACGCACCTTCAGTGCTGCTGGTGGCTTTGTAACCGATAACAGGGTGCGCCTGTCCACCAACTCGGTTGATCGACTGACCTTCATAAAGATGAATCAGTCTTGGATCACCACCAGCTACCAAGCACCTGAAGCTGATGTAACCGAATATTTTTTTTTGAAATGTCACATCCCTTCAAGACTGCCTATGCTGATGCTGAGTGACTGTCCTGTTATGTTGACTGACTATCCTCTTCCTTCTCAATGATCCTGCTGATATCTTGGAAGAACATTTTTGGTTCTGGGTGATTCCACCAGCCCAATTTTTCAGCCCCTGTTTAACAGGGGCGTTTAATTACAATTTTTGATGCAATGCTTTGCAGCAGGGCTCATTCCTGCACTCCAACTAGAGTATCTGGGAGAGGTTGCAGTGTCGTGGCACCAGCAAGCAGTGCCTAAGGCCCAATTTTTCAGCCCCTGTTTAACAGGGGCATGTAATTACAATTCTTGATATAATATTTCACAGCAGGGCCCGTTCCTGTGCCCACCAAGAATAACTGTGAGGACTTATAGTGTTTTGGCACCAGCACCACAACCACCAAAGGCCCAGTTTTTCTACCACTCTTCAACAATGGCATTAAATTAAAATTCTTAATATAATAGTTCACAGCAGGGCGCTCCAGCGCCCACTAAGAGTCACTTTGAGGGCTTACAGTGTTAACTTCTGGCAACACCAACACCTTAGAGCCACATTTCTGCAGAGCATATAGGGCAGGCCCCTACTTTCAAATATCCAACTTACAAACGTCTCCTACTTGCAAATGGAAGGAGACAACAGGAAGTGAGATGAAAAAAGACAGACGGCCAAAAAAAAAATTATACAGGGGTGATAACCCTTCCCTATTTTTTCCAAAAAGCTTAAAAATAGATTTTTTTGACTGGAGCTACACTTTAATAATGTACCAGTTCAAAATTACAAACAGATTCTACTTAACACAACAAACCTACACAGTCCCTGTCTTGTTTGCACCGCCTGTATACTGCTGTTCTGAGTATATAGGACCTGGGGGCCCCACGCCTTTCCTTTTTTTAATTTGGGTACGGGGTTCCGCTTAATATCCGTACAAGACTCAAAGGGGTTGGTAATGGGCAGGGGGGGGGCTACCCATGCCATTTTTCTCAATGATTTTCATCAGTATTGCCGGAACCAGATATTACATTAAAACCGCAAGCAGTTTTAAATGACTTTTTTTCCGTTAAATGTCATTTTGTGCAGGGACTTCACAGGCATACTACAGACACCCCCCAGGCACGATATTTAAAGGAATATTTCACTTTTTTTCACTTTAATTGTCATTAAAATCAGTGCTCCCGAAAAAACAGCTGTTTTTAAAAACATTTTAGGCATTGACCCATGTCCCCTGGGGCAGGAGCCTGGTCCCCAAACCCTTTTTAGGACAGTATCTTGCATATTAGCCATTAAAATTAGCACTTTTTTATTTCGAACGTTCGAGTCCCATAGACTTCAATGGGGTTCTAAAATTCGCACAAATTTTTGGTCCATTTGAAAGTTCTGGTGCGAACCGAACCAGGGGGTGTTCGGCTCATCCCTAATAGATACAAAAGAAAAACAAAGAATGATCATGGACTTTAAATTGGTAGCCACCAGTAGACCCAAATGAAAGACCCAAATAAAAGAGAGAGCACTCAAATGACTACAAATTTATTGTAACAGCATTGTAAAAAAACATTTAAAATCAGAAAATGGATTCAAAACAGATAATTTCAAAAATCTACATACAGTATGATATTGTCCCAAACGTGTGAACACAAAATAACCCGTAGGTATGCCCATAGATATGGTGGACTTGTAGCTGGTATTAGAGAAGGTCTTTCATAGAGTGGACTTCCCCTTTAATTGAACAAGCTGAAGTTTGAAGCTGATTGGCTACCTTGCACAATTGCATCCGATTTTGCACTCTCCAGTTTTAGTAAATCAACCACAATGAACATGGAAGGCATGGGGAGGGTCTAGGTGAAAATAAACTAACTAGCCCTGAACAGGAGGGGAGGATGAGGGAAGATACCAAAATCACATTAGTAAACAAGTTGTAGTGGCCCAAAACCCCCACTAGATTTCAGCATACTACAAAAAAAAAATTATAACAGCACGCAGTTTAATACAAGACATAAAAATTACAAAAAAAGTGGAACAGAACAGGGGAAGATGGTGGCATGGGGGGGGGGGGGGGGTTTAAGCCAAAATGTTACCAAAATGTACCAAAACATGAATTGAGGGGTAATCTTCCAGTGGGGATACCTGTTTCAGTGACAAATGTCTACGAGGGAGTAATTCTGCTGTATCTACTGGAAAGGAAGTGAAGGGAAGTCAACCTAATGGGACACAATCACCGGAAGAAGAGCCAAGAGTGGCTCCAAACGTTTCCTACACCATCCAAAACTAAAAAACATTTGACTTTAGAAAAGTTTATTTAATTGCTATGGATAACGGGACAGGAGCAGTGGAAAGACTTCGAAAAAATCTTTAAAAAAAAAAAAATAGAGCGACTCCAGGATCGGTAGGGAAGTGCCAGAAGTCCTTGTGAAGCCACCATACTCCACCTATAACTTTGATATCACTTAAATGTGGGCCTTGGGCACAACTTCAGGGATCATTTGCACCTCTGGGAACCATCACTGGACTTCAAACCTCATGCCGATACCACATCAAGCACTGGAGCTAGTTGGTGAACCCATGGCGGTTCCTTCGACTTCATGAGAAGGTTCTTATTTTTCTGAAATTGTGCAGTGGGGTTTATTTCGCCTCATTTCACGTGAAAATAAAATGCCACACAAATGCCTCCAGCTGCCCCTTTACCATGAAAAACAGTTGGCGTTATTCCAGGCCTAGCGCTCTTCTTGGGTACGCGGTTTCACGTGGCTTGCTGCCGCAGGCTCCCATTCATTCATAACACAGGTGCAATTGTATCAGGTGAGATGATGGAATGTACGATGTGACCTTTCAAATGTAGAAAAAACGTTAACAATGTTTGCCGAGGGCTTAAGAAAGCCGCCGGAGCTTATTTCAGGGGAACCGGGCAACGCTTCGTTGTCACCCTGCCGTGCCTGAGGCCAGAAATCCACGCTCTTGTAAGTAGAGATCACTATCATCACCGGCTATAAAACCTCCTTCTTCAGAAATAGCTGGAGATCAGCTGACGGTATCTGATTCCAGAAATATTCAATCTGAAATATTAGCAGACTTAGTAGACTTACGTTTCAGGGGGGGGGGGGGGCTCCTGCACATGAGAACTGGAGGCAACTAAGGGACTCCGGATAGCGCAATCTTCTGCCCGTGTCACACAAGCCATTTGTGGCAGTTACACAATGGTTCCCCGTGCAATAAACAGTCCAAGTTGCAGAAAATACTAGCTGATCATATGATAACCAATCAATTGTGATCATATGAGGTTTGTTTACAAACAAACCCAGCCTCTGCAGCTGGCCCTGGGGATTATTGTGCCTTCAAAAAATGAATTTTAAACTTTTTTTTTATGCCACTGTAATTTCATTTGATTTAATAATTGAAATGTTAGCATAATCATAAAATTTTAGGTATCTAGGTTTAACCACTTGCAGACCGGACCATTTTGCTGGTCAAAGACCAGACCACTTTTTGTGATTCGGCACTGCGTCGCTTTAACTGACAATTGCGCGGTCGTGCGACGTGGCTCCCAAACAAAATTGACGTCCTTTTTTTCCCACAAATAGAGCTTTCTTTTGGTGGTATTTGATCACCCCTGCGGTTTTTATTTTTTGCGCTATAAACAAAAATAGAGCGACAATTTTGAAAAAAACGCATTATTTTTTACTTTTTGTTATAATAAATATCCTCCAAAAATATATAAAAAAAAAACATTTTTTTTCCCTCCGTTTAGGCCGATACGTATTCTTCTACATATTTTTGGTAAAAAAGATCGCAATAAGCGATTATTGATTGGTTTGCGCAAAAGTTATAGCGTTTACAAAATAGGGATAGTTTTATAGCATTTTTATTAATAATTTTTTTTTTTTTTTTTTTACTAGTAATGGCGGCGATCAGCGATTTATTTATTTTTTTTTATTTATTTTTTTATTGTGACTGCGACATTGTGGGGGACCCATCGGACATTTTTGACACATTTTTGGGACCATTGTCATTTATACAGTAATCACTGCTATGTAAATGCAGTGATTCCTGTGTAAATGACACTGGCAGTGAAGGGGTTAACCAGTGGGTGGCAGTGTAGGGGTTAAGTGTTCCTAGGGGTGTGTTACTAACTGTGGGGGGGTTGGGCTTTCATTTAGTGAACACTGATCTCTGCTCCAATCACATGGAGCAGAGATCAGCATCACTAGTTGCTAGGCAGAATGGAGAAATGCTGTTTACACAGCATTTCCTCCATTCGGCCGCTCCATGAGACGATCGCGGGGATGCCCACGGCGATCGAGTCCACGGGTCCTGCGACCGGACTCACGGGGGTCCCAGCCGGCGGCGCGCTCCTGATGGCAGGGCGGCATTGAATATTGGACGTACCTGTACGCCAATATGCCTGCCCGTGCCATTCTGTCGCTGTACATCGTCGTGCGCTGGTCGGGAAGTGGTTAATTGACCTCTGGTCATGAAGGGTTCAAGCATAATTCCTGGGCAAAAATAATATACATAGCCCACTAAAATATTAGATAAAATAGCAACAGCAACCCCAGCCTGGTGGCCAGCATCATTCAACCCATTTTCTCTGATCCCAGGTAATCCCGGGGATAAACCCCCAACTGGTAACTGGAGAAGTTGCACAGAGAAGAGCCCATCTCTCTGTAACTCTGCTTCAGTGGTGGCTGGTGCTCAATATTTTGGAGGAGGGGGGTGGTAAACATACCTGCCCCTAACCCCCTCACGCGCATGGGAGACGGGCAGCGGCACTCCCCCCCCCCCCCCATGCTGGAGACAGACAGCAGCGATCAGTGGCCTTACCTGAGGAGGCCAATGCTTCTCCTCGCTCCAGCTTGCCAAGGAAAGAGCCGAGGCCGTTGCTTCTTCTACCAGCCGAACAGGCAGTGAGTTCTGAGACCCGATTGACAAGACTGCCAGCCAATTGGATCTCAGGACCCGCTTCCTGATTGGTCGGGAGGAGAATCAACGCTTGTTCAGCCAGGAGGAGAAGCGACGGCCCTGGCTCTTTCCTCAGCAAGCTAGAGCGAGGAGCAGCATTGGCCTCCTAAGGTAAAGCAAGTGGGTGGACTCAAGGCGCAGTGCTCTGCGCCCCGAACCCACCCGTTTTTTTAAAGCCAATTCGAGCCTCAGGATCTAATCATATGCTTAAAAAACCCCATTGAAATCCATGCATCCAGCGCCCTTTATGTAGATCAGGGAGGAGCAGCGTTTTTTTTTTTTTCTTTGAGCCCTGGTTCACACTAATGCGATGTGGGAATCACACGAGATTTTGCTGTGTTTCTCTGCATTGCATTGCACTCCAAAGTAATCGCAACGGTGCCCATGTGATCTGCTGCGGGTGTCAACATTATCTTAAAGCGGAGTTCCTTCCAAAAATGGAACTTCTGTTTTATTTTTTTGGAGGGTGGAAGCGGGTACCCTGTTTTTAGAGGCACCCAGCTCCCACTTCGTCCCCTGGCATCGGCAGGAGGATCACCTCCCTCCCAGAAGATTGCCCGGCCATTCACAGCATGCAGCACTGTGACGCATGCATAGGGTGCGCCCATGAAGCCACAGCCGGCCACCCACAGTTAGAATGCCGGTGCCACGGAGAGGAAGGGGAGATAAGCGGGGCTTCATGTGCCCACATCCCTGGACCGTGGGACAGGTGAGTGTCTGATTATTAAAAGTCAGCAGCTACACTTTTTGTAGCTGCTGACTTTTAAATGGGTGGAACCCGACTCCCTTCACTGCAACCAGAGAGGAGATCTCTGCCTCAGCTTAGAGTAGCACTGCAGGTTTCATTTTGATTACCAGGGGCTAATCTGTGTCAGACATTTGTGAACTCAATCATGAACTGCACAGACACCGGGATTTACATGACTGAGGCCGCGTACACACGGGCGGACTGTTCGCCCAACTTTGTCCGCTGAACAGTGTTTGGGCTTTCAGCGGACAGTTTGACGGACAAGGTTTTTCGGAATTTCCGAAAAACTGTCCGCTGAAACCTTGTTTCAGCGAACAGTCCGCTCGTGTGTAGGCTTGTTCGTCAAACAAAGTTGCGCGCATGCTCAGAAAGGATTTTCACGCCGAAAGCTATAATGCAGTGTATAGGACGTCGTATTTTTCGTCCCGTCGTACGTGCCGTTCACGTAATCGCGCACGGTTTCAGCAAACTGTTCGTCCGTCGTGTGTGTGGCCATGTCCGTCCATGCTAAGTTTGAGCGGACTGTTTGCCGAAACTGTTTGACGGACAAAGTTGGGCGAACAGTCCGCGCGTGTGTACGCGGCCTGAGTCTTCTCTGAGCCGGCATCTCAGTCCAGGAAGATGATGGGGACCCTTGGTGATGCCACAACAAAAATGGTGCCTTCCCTCTGGATAGAAAAGTAGATAAAGGCATTGTCCTGGGGGAGGACTGTGATGTAATGTGAGAGGTAATAAATACCTGGAAGAGTTACACTGACACCCTACTTAGTATTCTGCAGCAATCATGAAAATATATATCTGATGACATGTTCACTTTAAAATAACAAGCCGTTCTTTCAGGACTGACAAGGTGCAAAATGTAAGAAGTCTACAAAGCCGGGAACTGCGTGCGATAATGGTGCGGTATTCACCCAGGAAAGCACCCAGCGTGTTTGTAATCTTTTATTTATGAAGAAATCAGGTTGGAAATTCCAGGAAAGACACACACAAAGCTGGAACCGAGAGCCAAACGTGCAAAATGTCAGCCATGATAGCTTTTGTTTGTGTACGGAAGGAGCAGAGCTCTTTAGCCGAGACACGTGAGGCCAGAGGAACAAAGAATGGTAGGTACAAGTCCACCACTCCATGTCCACCTACAATGATCCACCACTCCATGTCCACCTACAATGATCCACCACTCCATGTTCGCCTACAATGATCCACCACTCCATGTCCACCTACAATGATCCATCACTCCATGTCTACCTACAATGATCCACCACTCCATGTTCGCCTACAATGATCCACCACTCCATGTCCACCTACAATGATCCATCACTCCATGTCTACCTACAATGATCCACCACTCCATGTTCGCCTACAATGATCCACCACTCCATGTCCACCTACAATGATCCACCACTCCATGTCCACCTACAATGATCCACCACTCCATGTCCACCTACAATGATCCACCACTCCATGTCCACCTACAATGATCCACCACTTCATGTCCACCTACAATGATCCACCACTCCCTGTCCACCTACAATGATCCACCACTTCATGTTCGCCTACAACGATTCACCGCTCCCTGTCCGCCTACAACGATTCACCGCTCCCTGTCCACCTACAATGATCCATCACTCCATGCCTGCCTACAATGATCCACCACTTCATGTTCGCAATGATCCACCACTCCATGTTCGCCTTCAATGATCCACCACTCTTTGTTCGCCTTCAATGATCCACAACTCCATGTCCACCTACAATGATCCACCACTCCATGTTCACCTTCAATGATCCACCACTCCATGTCCACCTACAATGATCCACCACTCCATGTCCACCTTCAATGATCCACCACTCCATGTTCACCTACAATGATCCACCACTTCATGTCTACCTACAATGATCCACCACTTCATGTCTACCTACAATGATCCACCACTCTTTGTTCGCCTTCAATGATCCACAACTCCATGTCCACCTACAATGATCCACCACTCCATGTCCACCTTCAATGATCCACCACTCCATGTTCACCTACAATGATCCACCACTCCATGTTCACCTACAATGATCCACCACTCCATGTCCACCTACAATGATCCACCACTCCATGTCCACCTTCAATGATCCACCACTCCATGTTCACCTACAATGATCCACCACTTCATGTCCACCTACAATGATCCACCACTCCATGTCCACCTTCAATGATCCACCACTCCATGTCCACCTACAATGATCCACCACTCCATGTCCACCTGCAATATCCCATCACTCCATGTCCACCTACAATGATCCACCACTCCATGTCCACCTACAGTGATCCACCACTCCATGTCCACCTTCAATGATCCACCACTCCATGTTCACCTACAATGATCCATCACTCCATGTCCACCTTCAATGATCCATCACTCCATGTCTACCTACAATGATCCACCACTCCATGGACCCTGGTAGTTCCACCACTGGTGTCATTTTTTTTTATTTTTGTTGTTTAATTTGTTATTATTATTTTTTACCATTTTATTTTTTTATAATTTTTATTTTTTGTTATTATATATTATATTATTTTTTACATATTTTGTAAGACCCTTATTGGGATGGCTTTGGTGCAATCCACTGGTGTCAGTAGTGTTTTTACTTTTGTTGTTTTTATTTTTTAGTTTTAATTATTGTCTTTACTTATTTAATATTTATTTATTGTTTTTGCAATTATATTTTTTATTTTATTTTTTACATATTTTTTAGGACCCCCATTAAGGGGCTTTGGTGAAATCCACTGGAGTCAGTCGTTTTTTTTTTTTGGGGGGGGGGGTTCATTTTTTTATTACTTTTTTACCATTTTATTTTATTTTTATTTTTTATAATTTTTTACATATATTTTAGAACCCCCACTGTGGGGCTGTGGTGAAATATCAGGGATCTAAACAGACTCCCTGATGCCTCACTTTTGAGACAGAGAAAGGGACTGAGGACAGATTAATTAATCCCTTTCTCTACAGCCTCCGCTGCACAGACTGAATGAACAGGAATAGCTCTGTATAGAGGCTTACTGTTCGTTCATAAACTGAAGCATAGTAAACACAGTTCACTATGCCTCATCTCTGAATACATAAAAAAAACAGGGTCAGTGATTGGTATTAAGACAAGGAAGGTGTTGGTAAATAACACATTTACCGGCCCCTTTCCCGCTCTCCATCCTGACAGATATCCCACAGCAGCCAGCGAGCGAGGGGCAGAACCTGGCAGTGCTTCAAGGGGGGATGGGCAGGGAAGAACACAGGGGCCCGGGGCAGCAGGACAGGGATAGGGAAGCCGTGGGAGCGGAATGTAGAGAGACCGATGCCCTCCATTTACCTCCTGCAGCCGCTGAATATCTGCGGGAGGGAGAGGAGGAGAAGCAGGCATTTGGCGGCTACATGGAGGGATTGTCCTCCTATCCATGCGTACAGGGGAACCGCATGGGCCCCCTGGAGCAAGGGGCCAGGTCGCAATGGCAGTCACTGTATGTACACCCCTGCTGGGACCCTCAATCACCAGACATGTATATAAAGATCGTAGAGGCCAACTGTGCCCCATTTTGGCCCTCGGTTCCATTGCTACTGGGTCCTGGGCCATGTCCCCGAATCACAGCATCAACCCTATTTGAGTTACTGCACAAGCGTAGTACCGTATATACTCGAGTATAAGCCGAGATTTTCAGCCTCTTTTTTGAGGCTGAAAGTGCCCCCCTCGGCTTATACTCGAGTCATCGCTGTCTGCCCGCTCGATCAGCGTGTCGAGCAGACAGACAGCGGCCATTCTATTCAAAAGCCGCGCCTCCGGCTCCGCCTTCGCCTGTGATAGGCGGAACACTGAATTTCCCAGCAGCCTGTGTTCCGCCTATCACGGACATCGTATCATCCTCGTACTACGGACGAGGATGATACGACGTCTGTGATAGGCGGAACACAGGCTGCTGGGAAATTCAGTGTTCCGCCTATCACAGGCGAAGGCGGCGGCGCAGCTTTTGAACTTTACAATGGCCGCCGACGAAGAGGGCACGGGACGGAGGCAAGGGAAGGCACGGCACGGGACGGGACGGGACGGGACGGCGGCGGCAAGGCACGGCACGACACGGGACGGATGCAAGGAGGCAAGTCACGGCACGGGACGGAGGCAAGGAGGCAAGGCACGGGACGGAGGCTCGGGACAAAGGTAGGCTGGACACACACACACACACACACACACACACACACACACACACACACACACACACACACACACACACACACACACACACACACACGGATGGAGACACACACAGGGATGGATGGATGGATGGATGGAGACACACACACACACAGGGATGGATGGATGGATGGATGGAGACACACACACACAGGGATGGATGGATGGATGGATGGAGACACACACACACAGGGATGGATGGACGGACACACAGGGATGGACGGACACACAGGGATGGACGGACACACACACAGGGATGGACAGGCATGTCTCACCCTCGGCTTATACACGAGTCAATAAGTTTGCCAGTTTTTTTGGGGGTAAATTGGGGGCCTCGGCTTATATTCGGGTCGGCTTATACTCGAGTATATACGGTAACTCTAAAAAGGCATTAATAGTGAGGCTCAGGGCAGCAAGTTCTGCTAGAGGTGGATGTGGGGGAGTCAAAGCCATAAAGTGGGCCTGATGTGAGGCCTCCACATAGGTAGAGGTGGGGTCTAGGTGGGACCAAGGGACATGAGAAGCCAATCCATTCATTGGGTGAATATTGCTTTGGCCCACGCCTTGGCAAACTATAAATCCAGCTGTCAGAGCAGGGCCGCCATCTGGGCCTTATGTTGGCTAATCCCCGGGCCCCTCCAAATGCCAAAAATATTTACAAAGTTTATAGATGCAAACAGGATTACCTGAGACAGTCCCTCATCTTGGTCCTCTGTACCATTGATGCTGTTGCCCAGGCCATGTCCCGAAATCAACTTATTTTTTTTACTGTACTCAGGCATTAAGGGCATTAATTGCAGTCCTGCATATTTAGAGGCGGGGTCTGGGTGAGACAAAGCCGTGAGGTTGGCATGATGGGTGGTCATCCGGTTTTTTGGGGGTGGGGGGCAGCAAACAAACTTTGATAATAAAAAAAAATTTAAGGAGATATCCATTACCATTTTCCATCAAATGAAATTGACCATTGGAGGGGTATTTATAGTTCCATTATACATATTTTTTCTTTTGCATTGATAAAAGATGGGTGTCCAGTGCCCGGCTTCCATTTTTTTCTTGGAAATGTAGACCATGAGAAGGGCTATTAGTATCCTAGGGCCATAATATTGGTAAGTATGCTGGTGAGGTCATCGTGTTCACGCAATAGTACGAATAGACAACAGGGTGTAGACTACAGGGGTCCTGAGAGTCAACCAAGGCCCATGAGACATGGGTGCCAAGGCTTACGGGGTACATGCACCAATGGGAACCCTTTGTATAACCAACAAGCAGGTGGACCCTCCTCCCTAGGCCCCCCACTTATTTATAATCCAAGGCCCATGAGACAAGGGCACCTGGGCTTACTGGGGACTTGCACCCGGGGGACCCTCCCTACCACCACCAAGCAGGTGGACCCTCCTCCCTAGGCCCCCCACTTATTTATAATCCAAGGCCCATGATACAAGGGCACCTGGGCTTACTGGGGACTTGCACCCGGGGGACCCTTCCTACCACCACCAAGCAGGTGGACCCTCCTCACTAGGCCACCACTCATCCATGACCAAAACGGGTTGTAATATTCAAACACCCCAGGTATTGTCTGTACTGTAAACCTCTCAGAAAGTATAAACATATACTCTGGCACATATAGCGGCTGCCTTAACCGTTACCTTATAGCTGCAAGTTTCTCACCACACCAAGCTTTTCTTACTAGTGCTGATAGTCCCCACCAAACACATCACAGGGGCTTATAACTACCTTTTTCTACAGAGCTAATCACATTAATGGTTGATTACATCCATAGCCTTTTTTCCAGAAATATGGAGAAAGTAAGTACTATATGTACATTGGAGTTCATCTACAGTCCGTCTCGTTATTGGGTGATCACAACACTGTTCTCAATATCTCTTGCCATAAATGAACCTCTTCATTCTTATCTGAGGGTCTGACTGAGTTCCAGCTTTTCCACAAAGTGGAAAGTGTATGTGCATGTCGCGTGGCCACCACATTTTGGGGGTCCTCATTAGGGTCCAACAGATATCTGGTTTATTTGCAGAATTAAAAAAAAAAAAAACTTCTTTGGACTTTGGACATTGGTGATCAGTGAGAAGAATGTTCCTTACATTGGTGATCAGTGGGAAGAATGTTCCTTACATTGGTGATCAGTGAGAAGAATGTTCCTTACATTGGTGATCAGTGAGAAGAATGTTCCTTACATTGGTGATCAGTGAGAAGAATGTTCCTTACATTGGTGATCAGTGAGAAGAATGTCCCTTACATTGGTGATCAGTGAGAAGAATGTTCCTTACATTGGTGATCAGTGAGAAGAATGTTCCTTACATTGGTGATCAGTGAGAAGAATGTCCCTTACATTGGTGATAAGTGAGAAGAATGTTCCTTACATTGGTGATCAGTGAGAAGAATGTTCCTTACATTGGTGATCAGTGAGAAGAATGTTCCTTACATTGGTGATCAGTGAGAAGAATGTTCCTTACATTGGTGATCAGTGAGAAGAATGTTCCTTACATTGGTGATCAGTGGGAAGAATGTCCCTTACATTGGTAATCAGTGGGAAGAATGTTCCTTACATTGGTGATCAGTGGGAAGAATGTCCCTTACATTGGTAATCAGTGGGAAGAATGTTCCTTACATTGGTGATCAGTGAGAAGAATGTTCCTTACATTGGTGATCAGTGAGAAGAATGTTCCTTACATTGGTGATCAGTGAGAAGAATGTTCCTTACATTGGTGATCAGTGAGAAGAATGTTCCTTACATTGGTGATCAGTGAGAAGAATGTCCCTTACATTGGTGATCAGTGAGAAGAATGTTCCTTACATTGGTGATCAGTGAGAAGAATGTTCCTTACATTGGTGATCAGTGAGAAGAATGTTCCTTACATTGGTGATCAGTGAGAAGAATGTTCCTTACATTGGTGATCAGTGAGAAGAATGTTCCTTACATTGGTGATCAGTGAGAAGAATGTCCCTTACATTGGTGATAAGTGAGAAGAATGTTCCTTACATTGGTGATCAGTGAGAAGAATGTTCCTTACATTGGTGATCAGTGAGAAGAATGTTCCTTACATTGGTGATCAGTGAGAAGAATGTTCCTTACATTGGTGATCAGTGAGAAGAATGTTCCTTACATTGGTGATCAGTGAGAAGAATGTTCCTTACATTGGTGATCAGTGAGAAGAATGTTCCTTACATTGGTGATCAGTGAGAAGAATGTCCCTTACATTTGGTGATCAGTGGGAAGAATGTTCCTTACATTGGTGATCAGTGAGAAGAATGTCCCTTACATTGGTGATCAGTGGGAAGAATGTTCCTTACATTGGTGATCAGTGAGAAGAATGTTCCTTACATTGGTGATCAGTGAGAAGAATGTTCCTTACATTGGTGATCAGTGAGAAGAATGTTCCTTACATTGGTGATTAGTGAGAAGAATGTTCCTTACATTGGTGATCAGTGAGAAGAATGTTCCTTACATTGGTGATCAGTGAGAAGAATGTTCCTTACATTGGTGATTAGTGAGAAGAATGTTCCTTACATTGGTGATCAGTGAGAAGAATGTTCCTTACATTGGTGATCAGTGGGAAGAATGTTCCTTACATTGGTGATCAGTGAGAAGAATGTTCCTTACATTGGTGATCAGTGGGAAGAATGTTCCTTACATTGGTGATCAGTGAGAAGAATGTTCCTTACATTGGTGATTAGTGAGAAGAATGTTCCTTACATTGGTGATCAGTGAGAAGAATGTTCCTTACATTGGTGGTCAGTGGGAAGAATGCTCCTTACATTGGTGATCAGTGAGAAGAATGTTCCTTACATTGGTGATCAGTGAGAAGAATGTTCCTTACATTGGTGATCAGTGAGAAGAATGTTCCTTACATTGGTGATCAGTGGGAAGAATGTTCCTTACATTGGTGGTCAGTGGGAAGAATGTTCCTTACATTGGTGATCAGTGGGAAGAATGTTCCTTACATTGGTGGTCAGTGGGAAGAATGCTCCCTTGCAGTGGTGGCCATAATGAAACCCATACTAACTCTGTCATGTGGCATTGGTCCTAGAACTATGTTGGCACCAGTAACTGGGAAGTCAACCAACCACAGCACAAGGAACCCCTATCGCCCTCTGGAGGAACCCCTATGTTTCCATGGGACCCGGTTGAGAATGGCTGCTTTGTTGTAACAAATAAAATGAGTTTAGTCCATAAGAGAAGGATCTGGAGTCCCGAGTACGTTTTACGAGCCTTGTTTTTGTCCTTCCAGGTGTGCTTGGACAAAACAAAAGAAAAAAATCCTACAATGGCGCTGATTTAATAAAAACATTAACACGAGCTCTAATGACAGGAAGGGACGAGGATTAATAATACTGAATAGAGTTAAACACACAACAGAACCGAGGAGCCGGCCTCCCTATCTCTGCATGCCATAGTCCCCCCCCCGGTGAGGCACAGCCGGTTTATACAGCGCAGGTTACGGAATGCGCACCTCTTCATGCTCTATTATCCTCAAAGTACATCACTCAGGCGGACGCACACCTCCATCACGGGGCACTTCCAACCTTCAGTCAATAACTCCGTGCTCCACTGGAAGCCTCGCATTCCCCTCATTGTGTCGAGTCCTTCTCATTTCCAGCAGTTTGACGGATGCCTGGACGCCTGCCAGCAGCCATTTTTCCATGTCAGTTTGCAAACAGTTATTATTTACATCAGGCGTTTCGGTGGCACGGGGGGTCAGCGGCAACTCACAAAGCAGCTGACGTGCGCAGTCAGAGGCAGCGCGGGGACCTGGCGCCCGCTTATTTGCTCCACGCAGGACCTGTCACGTTTTTTAGATGAGATCATAAAGTGGTGGCACTATGCGGTTAATTACCCTTTTCATTCCGTTGTGCCACCTGCCTTTTAACCAGGGGGTGGCCTGAAGTCTCATTCATTTTGTGGAAGGAGTGACAGCGACTTTTTTTTTTTTTTTCTGGTGATCTTCTTGGGCCAGATTTAGGTTTATTTCAGGCATATCAACACAATCTCCATGACGGAGGACAGATACCTCCAGTTTTACCCAACCTATTAGCCTATAACCACCAACCCCCCCCCCCCCCCCCAATTTCCCGATAAATGACGTGACAAGGTTTTGGAGTAAAATGGCCTTACGGACTTTTATTTAACAAATAACGTAACTTAAAGGGGTTGTAAAGGTTCGTTTTTTATTTTCTAAATAGGTTCCTTTAAGTTAGTGCATTGTTGGTTCACTTACCTTTTCCTTCGATTTCCCTTCTAAATGTTTTTTTTTCTTTGTCTGAATTTCTCACTTCCTGTTCCTCCTCAGTAAGCGGTTCTGGCTGACTAAACACCGCTCGGATGATGGTGTGAAGTTTACTGAGGAGAAACAGGAAGTGAGAAATTCAGACAAAGAAAAAAAAAACATTTAGAAGGGAAATCGAAGGAAAGGGTAAGTGAACCAACAATGCACTAGCTTAAAGGAACCTATTTAGAAAATAAAAAATTAAGGTTTACAACCCATTTAAATAAATTACATTTAAAATAACCATCAACCAAAACTTCTCTATACCTTGGTGGTCTTCGAGGGCAACGCCAACGACACACAACTTGGCCACTGCGACAAACTTCTTTAAAAACGTAGGCCTCTGTCATGGTTATGCAGTGATCTTCCTGTGTTTGCTTACCTCCCCTCATGTGTTCAGACTAAGAGGCCAGCCACTTCCACCTGGTGGTTTTTATAACCTCTCCTTTAAGCATGGCTCCACCCCAGGCCCTATCAGGGAACCTTATATTAACCTGTGCACTGCAGGCCAACAGTGCTGATCAACCATTGTGTATTCCTTTGTGTGTTAGCGTCCTGTTACCTGCCGTGTGCTCTTCTGTTGTTCCGTTACCGACTTTGGTGTGTCCTTGACTATCCCTGTTTGCCTGTGATCCTGACCTTTTGGCGTGTCCCTGACTATTCCTGTCTGCTTGTCGCCCCGACCTTGGCTTTGTCCCTCACTATCCCTATCCTCCTGTTGCCTACTGTGGGTGTGAGCTGGGGGACCCTGGGGGACGGGACCTGGGGCCAGTTGCAGCCAAGTCCATCCTCACCACTAGAGGCGCTGGTGAACACCTGCTGGCTCTTAGACTCCGTGCCCCAGGGAATCTTACGCTCTAACCCCAGTGGGATCTGTCCCCCGTCTGCAGCAGTCAGCCGTAGGGTCCACAACCTTGCGGTGCACTCCTGATCCCTACGGTGTGCATCTGTCACCTCGCCTCAAGGTGACCTGACAGCCTCTAGTCGCAAGACACCGACTCGGAGACGGTACTCGACATCTGCAGTGACCTACGTTTTTACCCCTTCCTGGTTAAACCCCTCGTTAACCGGAAAGGGGTAACCCACGAACCCCGTATCACAGATGTGTCCCAACCATGTTATATACCAGCCTTCTTCTCTTCCACCACTGCCGGGCCGTCATCATGACAGCCTCACTGTACTACCGATCAAAACATCGGGAGGGTGGGTGGCAAGCTTCTCGACTGATGCAACTACTTCCTCACTAAACTTCCCCAGGACCCCTCCCTGCCCTTAACCACCCCCCTTTCCTTAAAGGGGCAACAGTTCCTAAACTACCCCTGCCTGTCCTACTGTCCGCCTATGTCATGCCGTCCCTCCGCCTATTCTTTTCTATTCTTTTTACACCGGGACTCCCTTTAGGTTCAATTCATTTTTTGCCAGATGTCCACTCCGCTCCACTGAACAAATGAGCCAAATCAAATTTCTGCCGAAATTTCGATATTTTGATGAAATTCTTGCCATTTGGCACAATTCTTTAGAGTCAATGGGCAAGGCAAATTGAAAGGAAATTTTTGGTGTTTTTTTTGTAACGCCCACCCCTCTTGGCGCCAAATTGGGAGGCAGCTCTTCCGATTGGCGCCACCTTAAATGGCGAAGCATCGATTGGCCCTGCATTCAAGCAATGCGCCACTGCAGCTTAGCCAAGCCCCCTACTGTGGTACCGCCGCCTTAGACAGGGGCAGAACGAAAAAATGTATTTTGTTTCGTTTTGGATTCGTTATTTGCATAAATTCGTTTAGTTAAATTCGTTTTTGGATTTGCGTTTCGTTGACTTGTTTTATAATTTTTTTTTTTTTTTTTTTCATTTGAACTCGGATCGATTCAAATTTTTCGAATTCAGATCGTTTCGAAACGTTTTCAAATCAATTTTGAATAGTTTTCAAATTGTTTTCCAATTTCCAAAGGGAATAAAAGAGAATAGAAAGTAAAGGAATAGAATAGAAAAAAAAATGAGATAGAAGAGAAAATAATATAGCAAGAAAATAAAAGAATAGAGTAAAACAGAGCAAACTAGGATAGAAAATAAAAGAACAGAATAGCATAGAAAGGAATAGAATAAAAAAAGAATATAATAAAACGGATTAGAACCTTCTTATGAATTCAAATAGAATAGAAAAGAATAGAATAAAAAAAAAAAACAATAGAATATATATAATATAACCATTTTCCAAAATTCAAATAGAATCAATTCAAATTAGAATAGAATATCGTAGAATAGAAAATAACACAATAGTATAGAAAAAAAAAACAACAGAATAGAATGAATATAACCATCTTCCTTTTCTAATCTATTCTTTTCTATTCTATTCAAATTTGAATTGATTCTATTTGAATTTGGGGAAATGGCTATATATGTTCTATTCTATTCTATTCTATTGTTTTTTTTTAATTATATATTTTTTTGTTTATTCTATTCTTTTCTATTTTATCATTTTCTATTCTAGTCTTTTCTATTCTATTCCATTCTTTTCTATTCAAATTCACATTTATTCTATTTAAAATTCACATTTCAAAAGAAGGTTATATTCTTTACAATCTATTCCATTCTGGTGCTTTTTTCTATACTATTCTGTTATTTTCTATTCTATTCTAATCTATTCTTTTCTGTTCTATTCACATTCTAATTGATTCTATTTGAATTTTGGGAAATGGTTATCTTCTTTCTATTCTATTGTTTTTTAATTCTATTATCTGTTTTATTCTATTCTTTTTTCTATTCTATTATTTTCTATTCTTTTCTCATGTATTCAAATTCAAATTTATTCTATTTGAAATTCAAATTTCAGAAGACAGTTATATCCTTTCTATGTTATTCTGTTTGTTTCTATTATAGTCTATTCTGTTCTTTTTATTTTCTATTCAATTTTGTTCTGTTTTACTCTGTTAAATTCTATTCTTTTATTTTCTGCTATATTTTTTTTCTAGTCTATTATTTTTCTATTCTATTGCTGTATTTTCTATTTTATTTTATTCTCTTTGGAAATTGGAAAATGATTCGAATGTGAAAACTATTCGAATTCGAAAACTTTTCGAAATTCTAATTTGAAAAATATTTAAATTCGAAAACGAATCGAAAGCTATTTGAATTTTGTCCGAACTTTATTTTTCCCCCGTTATTTCGGATTCGTTTAAATTTGGTACTACATCCGAATTTCCGAAAAAATAAAATTTGCCCGCACATGTCTACCTTGCCTGTTTTCTTTTAACACCTGTGTGCCGGTGAGAGTTACAGAAGCTTTTTTCAACTATCTTGGACTTGTTCTTGTGCCAAGAGCTTTACATTTTTTAACCGGTTCCCGACCGGCGCACGCCGATGTACATCGGCAGAATGGCACGGGCAGGCATATTGGCATACAGGTACGTCCAATCTTTAATGCCGCCCTGCCATCGCGAGTGCTGGCGGCGCACTCGCGTGCTGGTCGGGACCCCCGTTAGTCCGGTCGCGGGTCCCGCGGACTCAATCGTCTCACGGGGCGGCTCACAGGGCGGCTGAATAAGGAAATGCCGTTGTAAACAGCATTTCTCCATTCTGCCTAGCAACTAGTGACGCTGATCTCTGCTCCATGTGATTGGAGCAGAGATCAGTGTTCACTAAATGAAAGCCCAACCCCCCCACAGTTAGTAACACGCCCCTAGGAACACTTAACCCCTACACTGCCACCCACTGGTTAACCCCTTCACTGCCAGTGACATTTACACAGGAATCACTGCATTTATATAGAACTGATTGCTGTATAAATGACAATGGTCCCAAAAATGTGTCAAAAATGTCCGATGTGTCCGCCATAATGTCGCAGTCACAATAAAAATCGCTGATCGCCGCCATTACTAGTAAAAAAAAAAAAAAAAATGAATAAAAATGCCATAAAACTATCCCCTATTTTGTAAACGCTATAACTTTTCCGCAAACCAAAAATATGTAGAAGAATACGTATCGGCCTAAACTGAGGGGAAAAAATGTTTTTTTATATATTTTTGGGGATATTTATTATAACAAAAAGTAAAAAATAATGCGTTTTTTTTCAAAATTGTCACTCTATTTTTGTTTATAGCGCAAAAAAATAAAAAGCGCAGAGGTGATCAAATACCACCAAAAGAAAGCTCTATTTGTGGGGGAAAAAAAGGACGTCAATTTTGTTTGGGAGCCACGTCGCACGACCGCGCAATTGTCAGTTAAAGCGACGCAGTGCCGAATCGCAAAAAGGGGTCTGGTCTTTGACCAGCAAAATGGTCCGGGGCTGAAGTGGTTAAAGAGAAAGGGGGGGGAAAAAAAAAGACATTGCCAATGGTAAAAAATAATAAAAACACAACCACACAAATAGATTCTTCTCAATTTTCAAGCAACTATCGCCTAAGCAGCTCTGTGAGCGAGACTCTAATGGTGAAATCAATTTGTTAGAATTCACTCTGGTCCTCCCTGAAGAAGGGCCACACCCAGGAGCCTGCAATGGGCTGAACCTCTTGAGAATACTATTGGTGGTGTTCTTCGGTTGTGGGCGGGGCTTAAAGCGCCCTCGTGGGGACACGGGGCTTGCTAATGCCTGTATTACAGGCCGGAGCCACGGTCATGTGAGTTCAACTTTAAGGTGGAACTCCAGACTTAGAAGCAAACCAGGCACTCATCCGCAGATAACACGTTTTTTAATTCGTAAACTTCTGTATGTTACTATTAGATAACAGGGAACACTTATTTCATAACTTCACTCTTGTTCTCCTCCTGTGGCACCTTCAACAGTACTGTGTGCCATGTGATCAAGCCCAGTATATGGGGTGGCGGTCACTAGGGAAGGGGCCAAACATACCACCCCTTTGCTACCAGAATATCTGTCACGTCACCCATTTCCTGACTGGTTGGTTGCTTTAGCAAGTGACAAAAACACGTTAGCCATTAACGGCAATATAGCCTCCTTAAGACAGCTTCTCTGCTAGTTAGACCCATGTACTGTATCCTCTCTAATTTCCCTTCAGTCCCTTGTTGTAAGCCCCGTTCTTTTGTTATGCCTTGCTTTCGCCCCTGTAAAGACTTCAGACCAGGCAATTTAGATGAACAATAAAGATCTTTTACTGAGGTCGTTAAAGAGGAGGGCCGGTTAAAAAAAAAAAAAAATTTAAAGTCAGCAGCTGCAAACACTGTAGCTGCTGACTTAATAAGCCGACTTACCTGTCCAGGGCGCCCGCGATGTCGGCCGCCCGAGGCCGACCCGTCCCTCGGCTCTTGGGTCCCGGCGCCGCCATTCGATCTAAGGGAAACAGGCAGTGGAGTCTTGCGGCTTCACTGCCCGTTTCCTACTGCGCATGCGCGAGTCGCGCAGCGCTTTGTGAACACAGCGCGACCCATTACCCAGAAGACGCCGCACGGAGGAAAGAAGAAAGAAGATCTCCGCGGAGCAGGAAGAGGCAGATTAGGATGATGTGCCTAGCAACAGGCATTTCTGGTAAGTAAAAAAAAAATTATTTTTTTCTTTTTCTTTTTTTTTAATGATTTTTTTCAAATTTTTAATGTATTTTTTTTTTCAGGGTGGCCCTCCACTTTAAGTGAGACAACTGAGCAGTACTTGATTACATCTTCAACACATCCCTGAGAAAGTTTTCCAAGTGCCTTTGAATATAGTGACCCATGTGGCAGTCATACCTTGTTTAGGTAGTAAAGTCCATACAAGAGTCCTTTCCATTGCAAGAATCCATAACTGTCAGTAATTCCAGATGATGTAGCAAGGTTCCACAAGCAACAGGTAGCACAAGTCCATGCAAGTCCAGAGGCTTGTTACCTCATTGGGAACCCCAACTGGGCTACCCTCAAGGGGTGGTAAAGTTAAGGACACTAATGAGCCCCTTTTTATACGAAAAAGAGCTGTAGGGAGGCAGTTACCTTCTTGAAAGGGCACAAAAACCTGGCCAGCAACATTGACCCTTCCATCTCAGGAACCACCAACTCACAGGTCAACCAAGCAAGCACACAGTGTAATACGCAAAGATTGTAACAAATTACCTTTACACATAAACCTGCACAGTTAAAATGAGCAAACTCAAGAGCATATTGTATACCCAAGTAGAAGAAAAGCCTTTTAGCACTAGGGCATTTTGGAAGCACCTGCTTAGACTCCTCTTTGGGATTAGAATCCATAAGAACAGACTCGGTGATGAAGATCTAAGCCCTTGTACACACGGTCGGACATTCCGACAACCAAACCCGTTGAGGTCCTGCTCTCAAATTTTTTTCCGTCGGAAATTCCCAGAAAAAGCCCACACACGATCGGATTTTCCGACAATATAATCCGATCGGACCTTTTCGGCCTGAATTTTCTACCGTGTGTACCGGGGGCTAACTATCCAACACTCCCCCCCCCCCCCCCCTTTTCCCTGCTGCAGCCCCCACTACCAGACAGAGGGTGTAAGCCCTTGTACACACGGTCGGACACTCCGACAACCAAATCCATCGGATCGATTTTGTCCGACGGATTTTGTCCGAAACTGTTGCATACACACGGTCGGACAAAGTTGTCGGCAAATCCGATCGTTCAGAACGTGATGACGTTATTTCGTTACGACGGGACTACGTTCAGGCTAGTAGCCAATAGCTTTGGTGTAGGAATTTGATCTGAGCACACGTGGCACTTTGTCCGATCGGAATTCTCTACACATGATCGGACAAGGTCCGATCGGATCATGTTGTCGGAAAGTTTTATAGCCAAGCTGGAAAACTTGGTCCGTTGGATATTTTCCGACAGAAACAGTCCGATGGAGCCCACACACGGTCGGATTATCCGACAACACGGTCCGATCGGACATTTTCCGTCGGAATGTCCGACCGTGTGTACAAGGGCTTAAATGTGATGCATAGTCGGTAATCCTTGAAGGAATTTTTCCACCAAAGTCCACATAATTTTCTATCTTGTTGTGTTTCAGAGGTAAAAAAAATCTGCTGAATATTTTTTGTGGTCATTAAAGATCCTCGCACTCTGACAAGGTTGTTGCTTCATGGAGCTCCTTTCATTAGCGTTGGACACCAAAACATTCCCATTTATAAGAGTGCTAAATGTGCACCTTCTGGAGTTTTACTCACAAGGAGAACATTGGCATTCAGGCCACATACGGCATTTGGTTTCTCCTTTTTTTGTTCCTTTGAAAAGTAAGTTGTGAATCCCAGCCATTGCAGCTCCACTTCTTGTCCCCCCCTAGACAACAGAGGTGTAGAATTTCTGATTGTTCTTCAGAGTTATCAAAAAAACATGAGGCTTGAACCAAATTATTCATAGTTTTGGGCCTCCCATCTATAGTGCAAATAAGCCCCACCTGACCCTGTGCTCCAGCCGGCCTCACAAAGGCTTAGCATTTGTCAGTGCCGGATGTTCTAACAGTTGCCAAGGTCACAAACTTTGCGATTAGAATCTGTCGGACCAAACTCAATGATGAAGTTCTAGCTTGATGACTAGTCATCAAAGCCTTTAAGCATTTTGCCACCAAAGTTCATATCATTTCTATGTTATTGAGCCTTAGAGGCCAAAGAACCCATCAGCTGGACTTTTTTTTGCAGTCGTAAAGGATCCTCAATCCCTGACAGGGTTGTTGTTTTCTTTAGTTGCGTTTCATGATCCTCCTTTCATTGGCTTTGGACACAAAAACCTTCCCATTTATAAGATTGGTAAATGTGCACCTTCTGGAGTTTTACTCACAAGGAGAACATTGGCATTCAGACCACATACGGCATTTGGTTTCTCCTTTTTTTTGTTCCTTTTGAAAAGTAAGTTGTGAATCCCAGCCATTGCAGCTCCACTTCTTGTCACCCTAGACAACAGAGGTGTAGAATTTCCGATCGTTATTTAAAATGATCAAAAAAGATGAGGCTTGAATGGCCCTCGAAAATAGCGAGCCATGAGCGGAACTGACGAAGACAAAATTAGTCGAAGTTTTGGGCCTCCTGTCTATAGTGCAAATAAGCCCCACCTCACCCCACGCTACAGCCGGCCTCACAAAGGCTCCTCATTTGTCAGTGCCGGATGTTATAACAGTTGCCAAGGTCACAAACTTTGCGATTAGAATCTATCGAACCAAACTCAATGATGAAGTTCTAGCTTGATGACTAGTCATCAAAGCCTTTAAGCATTTTGCCACCAAAGTTCATATCATTTCTATGTTATTGAGCCTTAGAGGCCAAAGAACCCATCAGCTGGACTTTTTTTTGCAGTCGTAAAGGATCCTCAATCCCTGACAGGGTTGTTGTTTTCTTAAGTTGTGTTTCGTGATTAGTGATGGCCGAACGGTTCGCCCGGCGGTCGTTTCGCTGCGAATTTCGGCCGTTCGCGGTCCGCTCGTTCGCTCGACTATTGGCGTCGTTCGCCCCGGCGGACTTACGTGTTTAATGTGTAAAAGAACTTTGACCTATGATGACACATCCATCATGGGGTACAGGACAGCCAATTGAGACATGACAGCACATGGATACTTGGACATTCCCCCTAACTTATAAATACACCCGATCCGGCGGCCATTTTACATTCTTTCTTCTGTCACTATAGGGAAAGGTTGCTGTGTGGAGTAGGGAGAGATAAATCGCTAGCTATTTGGTACACAAAAGTTCTTTTCAGGACTGGTATAGGTGTTAGGTGTATGTAGGTTTGCTGTGCTACTGATTGTTGCAGCAGCCTGAGTGTCTTTTGTCAGTTTAGAGAAAGGGACAGGACGGTGTGTGCTGCAGGGAGAGTCAGTTTAGTCATCATCATCATCATCATCATTAGCTGTTACTATCAGGTCCACAAAAGAGCTATTCCAGTAACCAGTAATTGTTCCAGGCTCCTCTTTTTTGCCAGTTTGTATAGGGACAGGAAGGAAGCAGTGTGTCAGGCAGTGAGGGTCAGTTTAAAGAGTTGCTGTTACTATTAGTTCCACAAAGGTTCTTTTCAGGACTGGTATCAGTGGTACGGTAATAGGCTTGTACACGTATAATATTCTTTCTTCCAAATATAGAAAGAATATTATACTTGACTGCTGCCCTTCTGCTGCAGTCTGCTAATCATTCACAACTCACTTGTTCCACAAAGCTCTTTATCAGGACTGGTAACTTGGTCTGTGTAGGGTGCTACAGTACATAGGGTTGAGTGAGGTACAGTCTGCTGTTCTGTAAGGACCGCTATCGGTCCACAATAGATAGGGTTGAGGTGCACCACTGCTGACCGCTGCCCTATACTGCAGCAGTCCTTCATTGGTATAGGGACTGAAGTACAGTCTGCTAATCACTAACACACAACCTGCTTGGTCCACAAAAGTTCTTATAAGGACTGGTAACTTGGTCTAGGGTGCTACAGTACATAGGGTTGAGTGCGGTACAGTCTGCTGTTCTGTAAGGACCGCTATCGGTCCACAATAGATAGGGTTGAGGTGCACCACTGCTGACCGCTGCCCTATACTGCAGCAGTCCTTCAGCGGTATAGGGACTGAAGTACAGTCTGCTAATCACTAACACACAACCTGCTTGGTCCACAAAAGTTCATATAAGGACTGGTAACTTGGTCTAGGGTGCTACAGTACATAGGGTTGAGTGCGGTACAGTCTGCTGTTCTATAAGGACTGTTATCGGTCCACAATACATAGGGTTGAGGTGCACTACTGCTGACTGCTGCCCTATACTGCAGCAGTCCTTCATTGGTATAGGGACTGACGTACAGTCTGCTAATCACTAACACACAACCTGCTTGGTCCACAAAAGTTCTTATAAGGACTGGTAACTTGGTCTAGGGTGCTACAGTACATAGGGTTGAGTGCGGTACAGTCTGCTGTTCTGTAAGGACCGCTATCGGTCCACAATAGATAGGGTTGAGGTGCACCACTGCTGACCGCTGCCCTATACTGCAGCAGTCCTTCATTGGTATAGGGACTGACGTACAGTCTGCTAATCACTAACACACAACCTGCTTGGTCCACAAAAGTTCTTATAAGGACTGGTAACTTGGTCTAGGGTGCTACAGTACATAGGGTTGAGTGCGGTACAGTCTGCTGTTCTGTAAGGACCGCTATCGGTCCACAATAGATAGGGTTAAGGTGCACCACTGCTGACCGCTGCCCTATACTGCAGCAGTCCTTCAGCGGTATAGGGACTAAGAGTTTTGTCACAGGGTGATTTAAAAAATGACAGGCAGAGGAAGAGGCAGGCCCTTCCACAGGGGTGGTAGGGGTAGGGCAGGAGCAACAGCCTTGAGCCAAAGTGGGAAGTTGCAGAAGGTGCGTTCAATTACTTAAAGGATGCACCAGACTTGGTTGAGTGGCTCACTCAGCCTTACTCTTCTGCACCCTCCTCATCCTCTCGATCTGCACCCTCTTCTTCACTCTCTGCTATGTGCACCCCCAAAGACACTACCACCAACAACACCACCACCACCACCACCACATACCTTCCGCTTGAGTCACAGGAATTATTTTCCGATCCATATCAAGAGGACATTTCTGATGCGCAGCCACTCTTGGTATTGGATCAGGAAGAGGAGGTAGCAACAACCGCTACTCAGCAGTCTGACGACAGTACCCAGATCAGCCCAAGGAGGAGGTTGGTCCCCGGTGTTGCTGCCTACTCCGAGATCTCTACTTATAGCGGTGGGGAAGGTGACGTTGATGATGACGTGTCTAGTGATGTCACGTGGGTGCCCACAAGAGAGGAAGAGGAGGGGAGTTCAGAGGGAGATATGGACCAGTAGATAGGGAGGAGAAGCAGGAATAACTTACATTGCACAGGAGGGACAAAGCAGACTGCAAATGTATCAGGAGCGAGTCATCGACCATGTACGGTCACATCTGGCGCTCCCAGGACACCGGCACATGGCTCCGCAGTGTGGGCTTTTTTTAACGTGTCCGCTGCTGACAATAGCGTTGCCATCTGCAATCTTTGCAGTCAACGCATTAGTCGCGGTAAGCCCAACACTCACCTAGGGACGACCGCCTTAAGAAGGCACATGAGCAGCCATCACCGAGCCCAGTGGGAGCAACGGAACACACAAAGCCACACTGCAGGCTCTCACCGTCCAGCCTCGTCTTCTACTTCTCCTTCTCCTCTCTCCTCACAATTGTCCTCCACTCCACCTTCCATCACGCCAAGCTCACGTTTTTCTGCAAAAAGGCAGGCTTCCGTGGGCCTAATGTTCGAGCGTAAAAAAATGATGACGCCGGATAACCCTCTTGCCCAACGGTTGACGGCTGGCTTGTCAGAACTGATAGCCCGCCAACTACTGCCATATAAACTGGTGGACTCGGAGGCCTTTCGCAAATTTGTGGCCATTGGAACACCACAATGGAAGGTCCCAGGAAGGAAGTATTTCTCGGAGAAGGGCATCCCAGAGCTATATGGCCATGTTCAGCGGCAAGTGAATGTATCTCTGGCACACAGTGTCGGTGCCAAGATACATCTGACCACAGACACGTGGTCTAGCAAACACGGGCAGGGAAGGTATATCACTTTTACTGCCCACTGGGTGAACCTTCTGACGGCTGTCAAGCATGTAACCCGTGGCACCCGTGTAGATTTGGTTTTACCGCCACAGATTGCATGCAGGCCTGACTCTTCTTCCCCTCCTCCTCCTACTCCATCCTCCTCCCTCTCCTCCTCAGCTGACTCCTCCTTTTCCGCTGCTAGCGTCTCTTCCGCTGCACTGCCCAAGCTCCCCAGAACCTATTCCACATGCCAGGTGAGACGTTGCCATGCCGTGCTGCATCTGTTGTGCCTGGAAGCCAAGAGCCACACTGGCACTCCTTTCAGCTTTGCGTTCACAGGCAGATCAGTGGCTAACACCGCTCAATTTGACAGTTGGTAAAGTGGTGTGTGACAACGGTGCCAATCTGCTTAGCGCATTGATACAGGGCAAAATCACGCACGTGCCATGCATGGCACACGTCTTAAACTTGGTCATGCAGCGATTCCTTGTCAAATACCCTGGGGTCCAGGACATCTTGCGGCAGGCAAGGAAAATCTCGGCCCATTTCAGAAGATCTTACACGGCCATGGCTCGCCTTGCTGACATTCAGCGGTGACACAATCTGCCGGTCAGACGTCTTATTTGCGATTGCCCGACGCGATGGAACTCAACCTTCTATATGCTTGATAGGCTGCTCCAGCAGAAACGTGCAGTTAACATCTACCTGTATGAACTCTGCGGCAGAAACGGTTCTGGGGAGCTGGGGTTTTTTTCACCGCGTCAGTGGCTACTCATGCGCGACGCATGCAGACTTCTGCGGCCATTTGAGGAGATCACCAAACTGGTCAGTCGCAGCCATGGCGCCATCAGCGACATGGTACCTTATGCCTTCTTTATGGAGCGTGCATTGCGTCGTGTCATTGATCAGGCTGTGGAGGAGCAGGAGCGGGAAGATGAGGAAGTCGCAATGCTGGATGAATTCCCAGGGGGGGCTACTCTATCTGAGACGAGTCAACAACAGGAGTCTGAAGAGGAGTCAGAGGAGGATGGTGCCGGGGCGGATGAGGAGGAGCAAGAAGAGCATGCTTTAAACCTTTCTGGGATCCCTGTTGTGCGTGGATGGGAAGAGGAGAATGAAGAGGACGACATTATCCTGGATGATGAGCAGGAGCCAGGCCACCACACCGCTTCCACTTTAGTGCAAATGGGGGCCTTCATGCTCCAGTGTTTTAATAGGGACCCCCGTATAAAAAGCATAAGGGTCAAGGACCAGTACTGGGTGGCAACGTACTTAGACCCCCGGTACAAACACAAAATGGCGGAAATGTTACCGCTGTCGCAGAGGGCTGTCAGAATGCAGCACTTCCAGGCCTTGCTTCGAGAAATGCTGCATTCTGCTTTTGCGTGCACTGGCAGAGGAGCAATTCCCACTCCCAGAGAAGGATTTGTGGGTACCAATCCAACAGCGCCTGCAAGAAGAGGCCGGTTTGAAGATGTGTTGGTGACTTCGGATATGAGGTCATTCTTTCAGCTGACCCATCGACAGGTGTCATCCAGATCCAGCATCAGGGAACGCCTAGACCGTCAGGTGTCCGACTACATTGGGTTAACGGCCGATGTGGACGCTCTGAGGAGTGATGAACCCCTGGACTACTGGGTGGGAAGGCTTGACCTCTGGCCAGAGCTTGCCCAATTTGCAATCGAACTGTTGGCTTGCCCCTCATCCAGTGTCCTGTCCGAAAGGACGTTCAGCGCAGCAGGGGGGATCGTGACCGATAAGCGTACTCGCCTAGCTCACGACAGTGTTAACTACCTCACATTTCTAAAAATGAATGAGGCATGGATCTCGGAGGAATTCAACACATGTGACCAGTAGACCATGTATATGTCTATAAACAATTTTTTTAATCAAGCACACAGACCTTCTTTCTTCATTTGGCTCACTTCCTTGTCCCAAAAAAGCACACCGTACTATATGCCCCTACCCTCCTCTTTGAAGAGGTTGAGCGGTGTCATATTTCTACTGGGGCTGCTTATGATATCCCTGTGCTGTGCTGACTTCCTCCTGGGGGTTCTTATTATGAGGGGATCACACCATCCCTGTGCTGTGCTGACTTCCTCCTGGGGGTTCTTATTATGAGGGGATCACACCATCCCTGTGCTGTGCTGAGTTTCTCCTGGGCCTGCTTATTATGAGGGGATCACACCATCCCTGTGCTGTGCTGACTTCCTCCTGGGGGTTCTTATTATGAGGGGATCACACCATCCCTGTGCTGTGCTGAGTTTCTCCTGGGCCTGCTTATTATGAGGGGATCACACCATCCCTGTGCTGTGCTGAGTTTCTCCTGGGCCTGCTTATTATGAGGGGATCACACCATCCCTGTGCTGTGCTGACTTCCTCCTGGGGGTTCTTATTATGAGGGGATCACACCATCCCTGTGCTGTGCTGAGTTTCTCCTGGGCCTGCTTATTATGAGGGGATCACACCATCCCTGTGCTGTGCTGACTTCCTCCTGGGGGTTCTTATTATGAGGGGATCACACCATCCCTGTGCTGTGCTGACTTACTCCTGGGGGTTCTTATTATGAGGGGATCACACCATCCCTGTGCTGTGCTGAGTTTCTCCTGGGCCTGCTTATTATGAGGGGATCACACCATCCCTGTGCTGTGCTGACTTCCTCCTGGGGGTTCTTATTATGAGGGGATCACACCATCCCTGTGCTGTGCTGACTTACTCCTGGGGGTTCTTATTATGAGGGGATCACACCATCCCTGTGCTGTGCTGAGTTTCTCCTGGGCCTGCTTAATATGAGGGGATCACACCATCCCTGTGCTGTGCTGACTTCCTCCTGGGGGTTCTTATTATGAGGGGATCACACCATCCCTGTGCTGTGCTGAGTTTCTCCTGGGCCTGCTTATTATGAGGGGATCACACCATCCCTGTGCTGTGCTGACTTCCTCCTGGGGGTTCTTATTATGAGGGGATCACACCATCCCTGTGCTGTGCTGAGTTTCTCTTGGGCCTGCTTATTATGAGGGGATCACACCATCCCTGTGCTGTGCTGACTTCCTCCTGGGGGTTCTTATTATGAGGGGATCACACCATCCCTGTGCTGTGCTGACTTACTCCTGGGGGTTCTTATTATGAGGGGATCACACCATCCCTGTGCTGTGCTGAGTTTCTCCTGGGCCTGCTTATTATGAGGGGATCACACCATCCCTGTGCTGTGCTGACTTACTCCTGGGGGTTCTTATTATGAGGGGATCACACCATCCCTGTGCTGTGCTGAGTTTCTCCTGGGCCTGCTTATTATGAGGGGATCACACCATCCCTGTGCTGTGCTGACTTCCTCCTGGGGGTTCTTATTATGAGGGGATCACACCATCCCTGTGCTGTGCTGAGTTTCTCCTGGGCCTGCTTATTATGAGGGGATCACACCATCCCTATGCTGTGCCGACTTACTCCTGGGGCTGCTTACGTGCTGCTGTCAGTGCTTAATGTCACGCTTCTGATGTCAGTACTCTCTATCACGGTGCTGCTGTCAGTGCTGTATATCACTGTGCTGATGTCAGTGCTGTATGTCACGCTTCTGATGTCAGTGCTCTCTATCACGGTGCTGCTGTCAGTGCTGTATATCACGGTGCTGATGTCAGTGCTGTATGTCACGCTTCTGATGTCAGTGCTCTCTATCACGGTGCTGCTGTCAGTGCTATATATCACGGTGCTGATGTCAGTGCTGTATGTCACGCTTCTGATGTCAGTGCCCTCTATCACGGTGCTGTTGTCAGATGACTCTATCACGGTGCAGGTGTCATTGCTGTATGTCACGCTTCTGATGTCAGTGCTCGCTATCACGGTGCTGCTGTCAGTGCTGTATATCACGGTGCTGGTGTAAGTGATTTATGTCACGCTGCTGATGTCAGTGCTCTCTATCACAGTGTTGCTGTCAATGCTGTATGTCACGGTGCTGGTGTTAATGCTTTATGTCACGCTGCTGATGTCAGTGCCCTCTATCACGGTGCTGTTGTCAGATGCCTCTATCACGGTGCATGTGTCATTGCTGTATGTCACGCTGCTGGTGATCATCTCCTGCACCCTCTTCTTTGCCTACCCTGGTCCCTGACCTTCCCTCTCCTCCATTGCCTTCATGCGCTCCACAGTCCTGAATTGTCAGAACAATTTCCCATATAAAAAAAGAATGCTTGTAGTTATCGATCCCAAATTCACCTCATACATGTGTTATGTCATTGGCCATGTGGTGGGACTATGTTTGACCAGCTAATAATTATCTTGTGGCTGCAAATTTGACCTAAAGGTTTGCGAAGTTCGCCTCCCATTGAAGTCAATGGGGCCCGCCGCGAACGTTCGGTTTCGCGAACGGTCGGCCTCGTTCGCGGTCCGCGTTCGCAAAACGTCCCGTCGGAAGTTCGTCCATCACTATTCGTGATCCTCCATTCATTGGCTTTGGACACAAAAACATTCCCATTTATAAGATTGGTAAATGTGCACCTTCTGGAGTTTTACTCACAAGGAGAACATTGGCATTCAGACCACATACGGCATTTGGTTTCTCCTTTTTTGTTCCTTTTGAAAAGTAAGTTGTGAATCCCAGCCATTGCAGCTCCACTTCTTGTCACCCTAGACAACAGAGGTGTAGAATTTCCAATCGTTATTTAAAACGATCAAAAAAGATGAGGCTTGAATGGCCCTCGAAAATAGCGAGCCATGAGCGGAACTGACGAAGACAAAATTAGTCTAAGTTTTGGGCCTCCCGTCTATAGTGCAAATAAGCCCCACCTGACCCCACGCTACAGCCGGCCTCACAAAGGCTCCTCATTTGTCAGTGCCTGATATTATAACAGTCGTCAAGGTCGCAAACTTTGGGATTAGTATCTGTCGGGCCAAACTCGATGATAAAGTTCTAGCTTGATGACTAGTCATCAAGCCTTTAAGGCATTTTGCCACCAAAGTTCATATCATTTCTATCTTATTGAGCCTTAGAGGCCAAAGAACCCATCAGTTGGACTTTTTTTTGCAGTCGTAAAGGATCCTCAATCCCTGACAGGGTTGTTGTTTTCTTTAGTTGCGTTTCATGATCCTCCATTCATTGGCATTGGACACAAAAACATTCCCATTTATAAGATTGGTAAATGTGCACCTTCTGGAGTTTTACTCACAAGGAAAACATCGTCAGTGCCGGATGTTATAACAGTTGCCAAGGTCACAAACTTTGCGATTAGAATCTGTCGGACCAAACTCAATGATGAAGTCCTAGCTTGATGACTAGTCATCAAAGCCTTTAAGCATTTTGCCACCAAAGTTCATATCATTTCTATCTTATTGAGCCTTAGAGGCCAAAGAACCCATCAGTTGGACTTTTTTTTTGCAGTCGTAAAGGATCCTCAATCCCCGACAGGGTTGTTGTTTTCTTTAGTTGTGTTTCATGATCCTCCATTCATTGGCTTTGGACACAAAAACCTTCCCATTTATAAGATTGGTAAATGTGCACCTTCTGGAGTTTTACTCACAAGGAGAACATTGGCATTCAGACCACATACGGCATTTGGTTTCTCCTTTTTTTGTTCCTTTTGAAAAGTAAGTTGTGAATCCCAGCCATTGCAGCTCCACTTCTTGTCACCCTAGACAACAGAGGTGTAGAATTTCTGATTGTTCTTCAAAGTTATCAAAAAAAACATGAGGCTTGAACCAAATTATTCATAGTTTTGGGCCTCCCATCTATAGTGCAAATAAGCCCCACCTGACCCTGTGCTCCAGCTGGCCTCACAAAGGCTTAGCATTCGTCAGTGCCGGATGTTCTAACAGTTTCCAAGGTCACAAACTTTGCGATTAGAATCTGTCGGCCCAAAACTGAATGATGAAGTTCTAGCTTGATGACTAGTCATCAAGCCTTTAAGCATTTTGGCACCAAAGTTCATATCATTTCTATCTTATTGAGCCTTAGAGGCCAAAGAACCCATCAGCTGGACTTTTTTTTGCAGTCGTAAAGGATCCTCAATCCCTGACAGGGTTGTTGTTTTCTTTAGTTGCGTTTTCATGATCCTCCTTTCATTGGCTTTGGACACAAAAACATTCCCATTTATAAGATTGGTAAATGTGCACCTTCTGGAGTTTTACTCACAAGGAGAACATTGGCATTCAGGCCACATACGGCATTTGGTTTCTCCTTTTTTTTCTTCCTTTGAAAAGTAAGTTGTGAATCCCAGCCATTGAAGCTCCACTTCTTGTCCCCCCTAGACAACAGAGGTGTAGAATTTCCGATCGTTATTTAAAATGATCAAAAAAGATGAGGCTTGAATGGCCCTCGAAAATAGGGAGCCATGAGCGGAACTGACGAAGACAAAATTAGTCGAAGTTTTGGGCCTCCCGTCTATAGTGCAAATAAGCCCCACCTGACCCCACGCTACAGCCGGCCTTACAAAGGCTCCTCATTTGTCAGTGCCCCGATGTTATAACAGCCGTCAAGGTCACAAACTTTGGGATTAGTATCTGTCAGACCAAACTCGATGATAAAGTTCTAGCTTGATGACTAGTCATCAAGCCTTTAAGGCATTTTGCCACCAAAGTTCATATCATTTCTATCTTATTGAGCCTTAGAGGCCAAAGAACCCATCAGATGGACTTTTTTTTGATGAGGCTTGAATGGCCCTCGAAAATAGGGAGCCATGAGCGGAACTGACGAAGACAAAATTAGTCAAAGTTTTGGGCCTCCCGTCTATAGTGCAAATAAGCCCCACCTGACCCCATGCTACAGCCGGCCTCACAAAGGCTCCTCATTTGTCAGTGCCCCGATGTTATAACAGCCGTCAAGGTCGCAAACTTTGGGATTAGCATCTGTCGGACCAAACTCGATGATAAAGTTCTAGAATAGGAGCTAGAAGAATTTTGCCACCACATCGTTTTCTATTTTGTTTAGCCTCATAGGCCAAAAGCCCACCAGCTGGACTTTTTTTTGTAGTCAATAAGGATCCTCAATCTCCAGCAGGATCGTTGTTTTCTTTAGTTGCATTTCATGATCCTCCTTTCTTTTGGTTTTTGACACCAACACATTCCCTTTTATAAGGGTGCTAAAATGTGCACCTTCTGGAGTTTTACTCACAAGGAGAACATTGGCATTCAGGCCACACACAACATTTGGTTTCTCCCGTTTTTTGTTCTTTAGAAAAGTAAGCTGTGAATCCCAGCCATTGCTTCTTGTCCCCCCCGTAGACAACAGAGGTGTAGAATTTCTGATTGTTCTTCAAAATTATCAAAAAAGATGAGGCTTGAACGGCACTCTAAAAAGAGCGACCCATGAGCGGAACTGAGAAAGACAAAATTAATCGAAGTTTTGGGCCTTCTCCTCTATAGTGCAAATAAGCCCCACCTGACCCCGTGCTCCAGCCGGCCTCACAAAGGGCTTAGCATTTGTCAGTGCCCCGATGTTATAACAGTCGCCAAGGTCGGACAATTCTCCCACAGGAACCTTTTTCTTCCAAATGTTCATTTTTTGTTCATTCGTTACACCCAGTACTGGCAAATTTTGCAAATGATGCCGGGTCTGCTGTGTGTCAGAAGAGAGGGGCCTACTTCCGATGTCCTTGATACATCGCATAAGTCAGAGACAAGATGGCAAATTCTAATTTTGTTTCTGCCAAAGTTAGTGATTGCTCAGCTTGCATCTTTCTCTTTTAAAAGCTCACTGATATTTTAGTGTTTGGATGCTGAAGAGTTAAATCTGACCTCCGGCCTTCCCTTCAGTCTTGCACAGTTGTACCAGCTCCTCTCCTGTACAGAAATGGCTTCCTCTGATTTCACTGCACACTGTGAGCTTCTCGCACACTGCACACTGTGAACTGCATTAGGCCTCATGCACACCAGACGCAGGTAAAAACTCTGCTCAAAAAAAGCTGAAACGCGCGTTTACATGCCGCGTTTAGATGCGTTTATATGCGTTTAGCCGCGTTTGCGTTTATAAGCGTTTATAAAGATAACATCATGTAGACCCTCCCCAAGCTCTCAAAGCATGTTTTTTTTAACTATTTCTGCTATTTTGATCAGAGTGAGCAGCAGCAGCATAGAGAGCAGTTGTACACTTGTATTTGCCTCTCTTTCTGTGGTATATATTTTGAAATGGATCCCATATTGAATATATGTCAGGAAATGCTCCTGATGTTGCTCTTGATGAGACAGCAATTTCGTGAGAGGTCCAGAGTCAGAGCTCATCGATATTGGGCCCATCCGTTGATGGGACAGCGAATGTCCGTTGGATATTTCACAAACATGTATGTGCAGCTGCGTACCTACCCCGCGTACCGACCCCGACAAGTTTTTTCATTTTAGCCGGATGTCCATTGTCACATTTGATCTGCTCTTAGAAAAAGTACGACCTGGTCTGACGTTCATGGGACACCAATATGAGAAACAGTGTGTCACCAGAGGAACTGCTGTTGGTAACGATCAGGTATGTGTATATATTTATAAAATATATTTATCTATAGATGTACAGATACATTTTTTTTCTCTGTCCTTTATTTAAAAAAAATTATGTCTATTTATAGCAAATTATCCAATTTTTTTAAAATATCTAAAATTTTCTTGTGGCAATTTTTAACATGTTTTCATTATTTCTAATATAAAACAATATTAAAATAGTTAATTATTTATTTTTTAATCTTAATATATGTTTTTATTCATTTTTTCTAGTTTCAAATTGTTTTATTTAAAAGCAAATCTATGTTAATTAGATTTTTTATAATCGTTTTAAATTTATTTGGACAATTTTTTAATATATTTTTATCGTGAAATATGTACTGATTAATATATTTTAATTCTTTGCTGCTGTATATGGTAGTATAATATTTTTTAATGCCTTATTAAAATATCCAGAATCCTAACCCTAACCATTCATCCTAACCCTAACACTAACCACTAACCCTAACCCCTAACACTAACCCTAACCCTAACAGCTAACCCTATCCCTTACACTAACCCTAACCCTAAACAACCCTAACCCTAATCTAATCCTAACCCTAACGGATAACCACTTACCATAACACCCAACCCTAATGACCAAATTACATTGCCGCAGATGGTCACAGTTGACTTTGAGGCCATGCATCTCTGATGCAGAAAAGTGCATGACATTTTGCGACCCGACTTTGGAGCCCCCTATCTCGGGGGTCACTTGGTGATAGGAACCCCAAATTTGGATATGTTGTAGTGCCTCCATACCGAATTTGGGGTTCCTGGCAATAAGTGGCCCCAAGATATGGGCCCCCAAAGTCGGGTCACAAAATGTCATTCTCAGATCATATTTCTGAGTTTTCAGGTCCAAAAAATTGGGTTCCTTTAAAAACACATATAAATGCAAACGCGGCTAAACGCGAGTGCCGCGTTTAGCCACGTTTAGCCGCGTTTTGCGTCTGAAACGTGGAAATTTTTGCGTCTGAACCCATTTTTTTGCTTCTGGAAAAACGAGGTTAAACGCAACTGCATAAAAACGGCAAAAAAACTAGACTGTGTGCATGGACACATAGGATAACATTCAATGAGTTCAGGGGCAGTTGAAAAAAGTGTCCAACTGCATCTGAACACGCGTTTAACTGCGTCTCGTGTGCATGAGGCCTTAGAAACTGCAGCCAGTCAAATAAGGCCCACCTCATTTCCTGGCTGGAGGATGCCCAGCCTCATTGTCCCTGGCCTGCCCCTTTCATTCCTTGGATTTCAGTTCTTTCAATCATGGGCTCAGCAGCACCTGTGATTTAGAGCATTTCGATTTATTTCCACTTTAAGCCAGTGTTTTTCAACTTGGGTGCCATCTTGGTTCCCCCCAAGGGGGCCAAGAGCATAGAACTCAGGTGGCCCTGGATCAGTGTCATGAATTTCCATGGTGCAGACAGGCCCAGGTACCAGCCCTATAATAACCATGTGATGGCCGCTTTCTTGACCACACCAAGGCAGCACATAGCTCTGCTGCAGGGTGGGTGGCATGAGGAGCCACCCCCAGCATTCAGGATGGAAGTCCACCCTCTCCAGACCTTCTCTAACTGAAGCCAAAAGGCAGGGCTCTGATTTGAAAAGGAAACTGCGTGATTGTGAGACTCAGTGATGGCGAACTGTTTCATTGGGGGGCTTGTGTGAATGGAGGACTCTGTGATTGGCGGATGGTGTGATTAGGGTCTCTGTGCTGATGGCGAAACTCTGATGTGATGGGGGGACTCGTGCATAAGAGCCTTTGATGTTTCGTGGGGACTCTAATGTGATGGGGAGACTCATGTATAGGGGGTCTCTGATGTATAGGAGCAACTGTAATGTAATGAGGCACTCTCATGTATAGAGGGCTTCTGATCTCTGATATGATGAGGAATGTCTGATGTGATGTGATGGGGGGGGGGGGGGGGGTTATGATGTGAAGTGGAAACTTCTGATGTGATGGGCAGACTCTGATTTCAAGAGGGACCTCTGAAGTGATGGGTGGACCTCTGATATGATGGGAACCTCTGATGTGATAGAGAACCTCTGAAGTGTTGGTGGGGACCTCTGATACAATCGAGAACCTTTGATGTGATAGAGAACCTCTGATATAATGGGGCACCTCTGATGTGATGGGGGGACCTCTGTAGTGATGGAGACCTCTGATTTTATGAAAGGACCTCTGATGCAATGTGCTGGGGGGGGGGGGGCCTCTGATGTGATGGGGACCTCCTGATGTAATGAAGGGACCTCTGATGTGATGGAGAACCTCTAATATGTTGACGGGACCTCTGATATAACAGTTAGCCTCTGATGTGATGGTGGAACCTCTGATGTAAAGAAGGAACCTCAAATGTGATCATGGGGCCTCTGATGTGATGAGGAACCTCTGATGTTATGGGGGACTCTGATGAAATGAAGGGATCCCTGATGTTATGGGAGGAACTCTGATGTGATGGGGGGGACCTCTGATGTAAATGGGGGACCTCTGATGTAATGTGATTGAGGGGGTCTTTGATGTGATGGACGGACCTCTGATATGAAGTTAATTTCATCAAGGTGGTTGTGTGCATTGCCCCAGGCTCAGATTTCCCCTTGAGAACCTCTAATGTGAAGAGGGGACCTCTGATGTGATGAAGAACATCTGATGTGAATAGAGGACCAGGGATGGGATGGTGGGACTCTAATTTGATGGGGGAACTTCTAATAAGATGGTAGAACCTTTGATAGGGTTGGGGAATGTCTGATGTGATGAGGAGACCTCTGATGTGATGGGAGGCCCTCTGATTTCAAGAAGGGACCTCTGATATGACGGGGGACCTCTGATGTATGGAAGGAACCTCTAATGTGATTGTCAGGTCCCAGGTGCGAGGCCGGATTGCTGAGTGCAATGTAGCATAGTGCCCAAAGGAGCATGGATTGCCTAGTGCTGCTGCTGGGTAGCTGGTTAGCAGAGGACAGCTGGGGTGCACTGGATAAGCTCATTGGGCAACCGTGTGAGGAGAGATCCCAGGTTATGGAGCAGTAGAGCAAACCAGGAAGGGAGTCAGTAACCAGGCCAGGGGTCACACACCATGCGGTCAGACAAGGTACAGGTGTGGAGACTCGAGAACAGTCAGGTCCAAGCCGGGGGTCGATGCAGGCGGAGAGCAGGTGAGGTCAAGCAAGCTGGGTAGTAAACAGGAATCGAATGCAGATAGTAGATACAGGAGACACAGGAAGCTGACGATAAACCAGCAACCTGCATGCATCTGCAGCAGGTTTAAATAGGCCAGAGGGCGCCAACAATTGTCAAGTTGCGCACGCACCCGCGTGTGTTCATGCGCACGGGGATTCGCCCAGCGTGACCATGATGGGTACTGGCAGGATTGCCAGTTCTACGGCCATTTCCTTGACAGTGATGATGGGGCCTTTGATGTAATGATGGGGCCTCTGTTGTGATGGGAGGCTCTGATGTGATGAAGGGGCCTCTGATGTGATGGAGGGGCCTCTGATGTGATGGAGGGACCTCTGATGTGATGGAGGGACCTCTGATGTGATGGAGGGGCCTCTGATGTGATGGAGGGACCTCTGATGTGATGAAGGGGCCTCTGATGTGATGAAGGGGCCTCTGATGTGATGGAGGGACCTCTGATGTGATGGAGGGACCTCTGATGTGATGGAGGGACCTCTGATGTGATGGAGGGACCTCTGATGTGATGGAGGGACCTCTGATGTGATGAAGGGACCTCTGATGTGATGGGGGGACCTCTGATGTGATGGAGGGACCTCTGATGTGATGAAGGGGCCTCTGATGTGATGAAGGGGCCTCTGATGTGATGAAGGGGCCTCTGATGTGATGGAGGGACCTCTGATGTGATGGAGGGACCTCTGATGTGATGAAGGGACCTCTGATGTGATGGGGGGACCTCTGATGTGATGGGGGGACCTCTGATGTGATGGGGGGACCTCTGATGTGATGGAGGGACCTCTGATGTGATGAAGGGACCTCTGATGTGATGGGGGGACCTCTGGTGTGATGGGGGGACCTCTGATGTGATGGGGGGACCTCTGGTGTGATGGGGGGACCTCTGATGTGATGGAGGGACCTCTGATGTGATGGAGGGACCTCTGATGTGATGGAGGGACCTCTGATGTGATGAAGGGACCTCTGATGTGATGAAGGGACCTCTGATGTGATGGGGGGACCTCTGATGTGATGGGGGGACCTCTGATGTGATGGGGGGACCTCTGATGTGATGGAGGGACCTCTGATGTAATGAAGGGGCCTCTGGTGTGATGTGAGGGACCTCTGATGGGATGAAGGGACCTCTGATGGGATGGAGGGACCTCTGATGTGATGGAGGGACCTCTTATGTAATGGGGGACCTCTGATGTAATGAAGGGGCCTCTGGTGTGATGGGGACCTCTGGTGTGATGGGGACCTCTGATGTGATGGGGACCTCTGATGTGATGGGGGGACTCAGATGTAATGGGGGGGGGGGCACTGATGTGATCAAGGGGCCTCTGTTGTGATGGACGGACCTCTGATATGAAGTTGATTTCATCAAGGTGGTTGTGTGCATTGTCCCAGGCTAAGGTTTCCCATTGGGAACCTCTAATGTGAAGAGGGACATCTGATGTGAAGATAGGACCAGTGATGCGATGTGGAGACTTTAATGTGATTGGGAGAATTCTGGTATGATGGGGAACTTCTGATGTGAGGATAGAACCTCTGATAGGATGGGGAATGTCTGATGTGATGGGAGGACCTCTGATTTAATGAAGGGACCTCTGATGTGATGGGGGAATTCTAATGTAAGGAAGGAACCTCTAATGTGATAATGGGGCCTTTGATGTAATGAAGGAACCTCTGTTGTGATGGGAGACTCTGATGTAATGAAGAAACATCTGATGTGATGAAGGGATCTTTGATGTAATGAAGGGACCTCTGGTGTGGTGGAGAACTTCTGATGTGATGAGGAAACCTCTGCTATAATGGTAGGACATCTGATGTAACGAAGAGACCTCTGATGTAAGGGGGGACCTCTGATGTAAGGAAGGAATCTCTGATGTGATGGGGGGACCTCTAATCTGGTGGGGGACTCTGGGGTGATGGGGGGACCTCTGATACAATCGGGTGCCTTTGATGTGATTGGGGGATCTCTGATGTGATGGGGGACCTCTGATTTGATGTGATGGGGAATCTCTGATGTGATGGGGGATCTCTGATGTGATGGGGGATCTCTGATGTGATGGGGGGCCTCCTGATGTAATAAAGGGACCTCTGCTATGATGGGAGGACCTCTGATGTAATAAAATGACCTCTGATCTGATGGGGCAACCTCTGATGTGATGAGGAACATCTGATGTGAATAGAGGACCTGGAATGTGATGGTGGGACTCTCATTTGATGGGGGACTGCTAATAAGATGGTAGAACCTCTGATAGGGTTGGGGGACCTCTGATGTAATGAAGGGACCTCTGATGTGATGAAGGGGCCTCTGGTGTGATGAAGGGACCTCTGATGTGATGAAGGGGCCTCTGGTGTGATGGGAGACCTCTGATGTGATGTTGGGGACCTCTGATGTGATGGGGGGGGACCGCTGATGTGATGTGATGGGGGGGACCTCTGATGTGATGTGATGGGGGGACCTCTAATGTAATGGGGGACCTCCTGATGTAATAAAGGGACCTCTGATATGATGGGAGGACCTCTGATGTGATGGGGGGCCCTTTGGTGTGATGGAGGGACCTCTGATGTAATGAAGGGGCCTCTGGTGTGATGGGAGAACTCTGATGTGATGAGGGGACCTCTGATGTAATGTTGGGGACTTCTGATGTGATGGGGGGACCTCTAATGTAAAGGGGGGACCTCCTGATGTAATAAAGGGACCTCTGATATGATGGGAGGACCTCTGATGTGATGGGGGGCCCTTTGGTGTGATGGAGGGACCTCTGATGTAATGAAGGGGCCTCTGGTGTGATGGGAGACCTCTGATGTGATGAGGGGACCTCTGATGTAATGTTGGGGACTTCTGATGTGATGGGGGGACCTCTAATGTAAAGGGGGACCTCCTGATGTAATAAAGGGACCTCTGATATGATGGGAGGACCTCTGATGTGATGAGGGGACCTCTGATCTGAGGGGGGACTCTGATATAATGGGGGAAGCTCCGATGTGATGGGGGGTAGCTCAGATGTGATGGGGGGGGGGGGGTAGCTCAGATGTGATGGGGGAAACCTCTAAAATGAATTTAATGTCATCTAGGTGATTGTGTGCATTGTCCCAATCTCAGGTTTCCCATTGATAAGTAACATTTACATTTTTGTGGAGTGCCTCCAGATTTTACATACTATTAAAGGGCCCCGCGACTAAAGAAAGTCGTAGAAACTCTACTTTAAGCCTCTTTTCTAAAATGTTTTTTTTTTTTTTTTAATACCTAAGAAGCGAAGTTTTGCCGTTCTTTGTGTGAAGCCGAGAAAAGCCCAGAAGGCGCTGTTGCTCCCGGGGCCATGAAAGGACTTATATAGGTTTTTGTGTGAAAAAATAGGGCTCCAGTTAATGATGTAGCGCGGCTTTATAGGCGCCATTAACACGTTCCCCTCGTATAAAGACAGTGGCTGCTTTGTGGCAGACAGTGACGGGAGCAGAGGCCGCTGGTGCCATGGTTTATAATGTGCGGATGGCGAGGTTTATAGATGCTTTGTGGTGGTCTGGGAAGAGGGGACGGCGGAGTGCGGTCTGCAGGCTGTCCGAGCAACGCTTTACACCCCCGGAGCGCGGCGCACATACAGGGAATCAATAAACATCTTCAAAAAAAAGATTTTCTGCAGCTGTTGGTGAGAACTTTACCTGAAAGTTGCTTTTGATGTGACTATGAAGTGGACCTGTCATCATCATGATAAGTGCAGCATGCCGAGTAACGCGTCATTGTACCCCTTCCAGGTATTTATTACCTCTCACAGAGATAACTACTCCCCCTGGCGATGCCTTCACCTTTTCACTCCGAAAGGACGGTGCCATCTTTGTTCAGGCATGATCCCCACACAAGAGGCACCATGAGTGAATAGCCCGGCCAAGTGTCCTTTAAATCTTCAAAAAAAAAAAGAAACTCTCCAATACCCCCCCCCCCCCCCTCCCCCATGTGTTGGACTCACATGTTGGACTTGCTGCACTTTTTTTCAGGTGAATGAGTAGGGGTACTATGTAACCCCTACTCATTCACATGGGGGAGGGGGGCGTGATCCAGATTCCGATAAGCCCTCCGCTCGAAGACCCCCACAACCACCGGACAGGATTGTGGAAAAGAGGCCCTTGTCCCCATCAACACGGGGACAAGGTGCTTTGGGGGGGGGGGGCATTTTGTGAGGTCAGGCATTGATGTTGGATCAGAAGGCCTGTCTTGCAGTATCTGCTGTAATTCATCCCAATAGTGTTCTATCGGGTTGAGTTCAAGGCTCTGTGCAGGACAGTCAAGTTCCTCTACCCCAAACTCGCTCATCCATGTATTTATGGCCCTTGCTTTGTGCACTGGTCCAAACCATTTGGTGGAGGGGGGATTATGGTGTGGGGGGTTGTTTTTCAGAGGTTGGGCTTGGCCCCTTAGTTCCAGTGATGGGAACTCTTAAGGCGTCAGGGAAAGGGAGCGGAGGGGCAAGACCCGGTGGCCTTCACAGAACACCTGCTCCGGACCCTCCTGCCTGAGGCCGCATTTTCTCCTCATTATGCGGTGGAGAGAGCCCACAGGATTCCCCCCTGTGCGGGGTCCGCCTGGTGCACCCCCCCCCCCCCCCCCCCGCACCTTCATTTTCCGCCTGCTAAATTTCCGGGACCGGGACTTGGCGCTGCATGAGACCAGAAAGGTGGCTGAACTCCGGTTTGCTAACACACGCCTCATGATGTTTCCGGACTACTCGGTAGAAACCGCAACACCAAGTTCCCTATATGGACCCCTCGCAAATGCTCTTCGGGAAGAACGGTCAAACATTCCCCATAGATCTCCTAAACCTTGTGGACGGCCTTCCCAGAAGAGCTGAAGCTGTTCTGGCCAGCTCAGTAGATTGCTTTAAAGCAGAGCTTCACCCACCGCTCATTAGAACCCCCCCCTCCAGCGCCACAATTAGCACCTTTCAGGGGGGAGGGGGGGTGCAGATACCTGTATAGTACAGGTATTTGCACCCACTTCTGGCATAGATATCCGCAGAATCTGCAGATATTTACGCCACTTCCTGCGGGTCCCCCGCTGTCTGCTGGGAAACACACGGACCCCAGAGACAGCGGGGACCATCCTTATTGCGCAGCGCGACTCGCGCATGCGCAGTAGGGACCCGGGAAGTGAAGCCTGCAAAGGCTCCACTTCCTGATTCCCATACCCAAGATGGCGGCGGCAGCACCCGAGAGCCGATCGAGAGATCGGATTCGGGTGCCGACATCGCGGGCGCGCTGGGCGGGTAAGTGTCCTTATTTTAAAAGTCAGCAGCTGCAGTATTTGTAGCTGCTGACTTTAAAAAAAAAAAAAAAAAACGCGGACTCCCGCTTTAAGAAAGTCCTGGATTCTTTCCTAAATGTACAGAATATAACTGGGTGCTGACATTTATAGGTGCAAAGGGCGGAGCCAACTCAGTATTGAACCCAACGGACTAATGCTGTGTACACACGACCGGACTTTTCAACATCAAAGGTCCGACGGAACAATTCCGGCGGACCATTTGATCGTGTGTGGGCTGCAGCGGACTTTTGATTTGCAAAAATCCGACAGACTTTAGAAATGGAACATGTTTCACATTTTTCCGCCGGAACTCTGCCGGACCCAGTTCCTACTGGGAAATCCGCTCGTGTGTGTGCTAGTCCGACAGACAAAAACCGACGCGAGAGCAGCTATTGGCTACTGGCTATGAACTTCCTTATTCTAGTCCAGTCGTACGTCATCACGTTTGAATCCGTCAGACTTTGGTGTGATTGTGTGTGGCCAAGTCCGCTCATTCGGAAAGTTTGTCAGAACTCCGTCGAAAGTCTGTCGGACCTAGTCCCTCGAAAAGTCCGGTCGGGTGTACGCGGCATAAGACTGGGTTGCCATTAAAGTTCATGTGTGCGTCTAAAGGCAGGCGTCCCAATACTTTTGGTAATATAGTTTACGTTGGCCTTTTATGTACAATATCTAGAATATGAGCCTACAGAACCTCTAATCTAAACCTTCTTCAGATTTTTTTTTTTTTTATATAATAAGCAGATAGTTGGTTGGAAAAATCTTTTAACCTCCCGTGTGAACTCGGCCCCTAACCCTCGGGGGCCGTGTGATCGAAAAAGGCAGCCACTCGTCTCTAGAGCTCCCTTTTAAAACAAAATTACGTCTTTGGCAATTAGCGCCGACTTCTCCAAAAAAAAAAAAAAGGGGGGGGGGGGGATTTCTATTGTAAAAGAAAATAAAAATCCCTGAATAACCATCGGGAAAAAAAACACGGGACCTTTTTTTTTTCTTCTTTTTTTCGCTCTCACTCACGCGGGAGACGGAGAATTCGTTAATACAGAATAGATTTGGTTGGGGGGGGGGGGGGGACAGCGGACAATAAGAGTCTTAACTGAAGAAGTCATTGACACTTTAATTAATGAGCGGAGGATTAGGCTGCGAGCCGTGAATGGCCGAGGGCTGGGAATGGACCCTACAAGAGGGGAGCGTCAGCTGGACGCACACACAAGCCCTCATAGTCGGTGTGAAAGGAGGACAAGCCATGTGTGGTCACCGTCCTTCCTGTCCTCGCACGCGGAAATTAAACCTATGGATCGCCGCTTATGTATCAGTACAATCACAATCGCACTCTGTTAATATTTGACCGCCAGCCAGCGCCCCTCCCCCCCCCCTTTTTTTGTGGCGATCCCAGCGCAAGTCAAAGAAAAGGGGGCGAAATAAATGACTTTTTTTACGGGAACATCCTTCAGTGAAAGTCGCTGTTTGCTTTTCCCTTGTCCTTAAACAACCCCGGACAGAAAAGCCGAGGCGAGGGGGAGAGCGGCGCTGCGCCCATCGGCACACAGAGGGCAACGGTGGGCTTCATCTCTCTGGATGGGGGGGGGGGGGGTTGTGATTTACCTGTCATTTTATTCGATCAGCTCTTATGCCGCGTACTTGGATGTTTTTTTTTTTCCGATGGAATTGCGCTCAAGCTTGGCTTGCTTACACACGGTCACACAATTTCGTCCGTCAAGAACGCGGTGACGTGCAACACTGCGGCGAGCCGAGGAAATGAGGTCCCGGTGCCTCCGAGCATGCGGCGAATTGTTTCCGGGCATGCGTAGGAATTTTGAGCGTCGGAATTGGTACAGGCGATTAGACATGGGCGCCGTCCAAAAAAATTGGGTTAGTTTCGTTCCGTGCATGAAATTCAATTCGGATTCGTACGAAATACGGATTTTCGTTAGATTCGTAAACTTTTCGTTAAAATTACGAAAGTTCGTTATGATGAATTTATCATTATGAGGGGTTCCCACCATCCCTGTGCTGTGATGACTTCCTCTGATTGGTGAACAAAACACCAGTCATGTTTCTGTTAATTTGGATCCAAAATTCATTAACGAAATTTCTCATTTCATATGACATTCGTAAGCATAGAAATTCCCATAGGGTTCCCACCATCCCTGTGCTGAGTTCCCGGGTCTGTACACCCGCTGTGCCCATTATGAGGGGTTCCCACCATCCCTGTGCTGAGTTCCCGGGTCTGTACACCCGCTGTGCCCATTATGAGGGGTTCCCACCATCCCTGTGCTGAGTTCCCAGGTCTGTACACCCGCTGGGCCCATTATGAGGGGTTCCCACCATCCCTGTGCTGAGTTCCCGGGTCTGTACACCCGCTGGGCCCATTATGAGGGGTTCCCACCATCCCTGTGCTGAGTTCCCGGGTCTGTACACCCGCTGGGCCCATTATGAGGGGTTCCCACCATCCCTGTGCTGAGTTCCCGGGTCTGTACACCCGCTGTGCCCATTATGAGGGGTTCCCACCATCCCTGTGCTGAGTTCCCGGGTCTGTACACCTGCTGTGCCCATTATCAGGGTTTCCCACCATCCCTGTGCTGAATTCCCAGGTCTGTACACCCGCTGTGCCCATTATGAGGGGTTCCCACAATCCCTGTGCTGAGTTCCTGGGTCTGTACACCCGCTGTGCCCATTATGAGGGTTTCCCACCATCCCTGTGCTGAGTTCCCAGGTCTGTACACCCGCTGTGCCCATTATGAGGGGCTCCCACCATCCCTGTGCTGAGTTCCCGGGTCTGTACACCCGCTGTGCCCATTATGAGGGGTTCCCACCATCCCTGTGCTGAGTTCCCGGGTCTGTACACCCGCTGTGCCCATTATGAGGGGTTCCCACCATCCCTGTGCTGAGTTCCCGGGTCTGTACACCTGCTGTGCCCATTATCAGGGTTTCCCACCATCCCTGTGCTGAATTCCCAGGTCTGTACACCCGCTGTGCCCATTATGAGGGGTTCCCACAATCCCTGTGCTGAGTTCCTGGGTCTGTACACCCGCTGTGCCCATTATGAGGGTTTCCCACCATCCCTGTGCTGAGTTCCCAGGTCTGTACACCCACTGTGCCCATTATGAGGGGTTCCCACCATCCCTGTGCTGAGTTCCCGGGTCTGTACACCTGCTGTGCCCATTATCAGGGTTTCCCACCATCCCTGTGCTGAATTCCCAGGTCTGTACACCCGCTGTGCCCATTATGAGGGGTTCCCACAATCCCTGTGCTGAGTTCCTGGGTCTGTACACCCGCTGTGCCCATTATGAGGGGTTCCCACCATCCCTGTGCTGAGTTCCCGGGTCTGTACACCCGCTGTGCCCATTATGAGGGGTTCCCACAATCCCTGTGCTGAGTTCCTGGGTCTGTACACCCGCTGTGCCCATTATGAGGGTTTCCCACCATCCCTGTGCTGAGTTCCCAGGTCTGTACACCCGCTGTGCCCATTATGAGGGTTTCCCACCATCCCTGTGCTGAGTTCCCAGGTCTGTACACCCACTGTGCCCATTATGAGGGTTTCCCACCATCCCTGTGCTGAGTTCCCAGGTCTGTATACCCGCTGTGCCCATTATGAGGGGTTCCCACCATCCCTGTGCTGAGTTCCCAGGTCTGTACACCCACTGTGCCCATTATGAGGGGTTCCCACCATCCCTGTGCTGAGTTCCCGGGTCTGTACACCCGCTGTGCCCATTATGAGGGGTTCCCACAATCCCTGTGCTGAGTTCCTGGGGGATTATAACTTTTAGGTTTGTTAACTTTTCGTTAATTATGAATTTTCGTTATGAATTTGAATCTGAAATGCGTAAACAAAATTTCGTAATTCGTATGCATAAAAATTTGTATTTCGGATTCGTACAAATAGAAGTCCAGCTTCTATGCTTACAAGTGACAGCTTGTTCCCCAACGGCTCCCACAGATCAGATCTCCTGGGTGGCTTCCAATGAGTGAAGGATGAGGACAGGGGAGATGCGGGTACAAGGGGTGCAGTGCCAATGACAACATCACCCCTGGATCGATCTCCCCACAAGTGAGAGAGGAGGAGTCTGTAGTATACAGACAGGAGAGGAGAGAGGGCTCCATCTGCACCTCTCCCCCCCACCCCTACCCCTCTGTGTCTGACCACACTCCAATCCCCGGCGCTGTGCCTCAGAAAAGGAAAGTGGTGGCTGGAAATTTGAAGTCCAGCAGCCTCAGAGACATCTGGATAAGAGGTGCTGACTGCCAAGGGGTGAGTGAGCTCACCATCCATCCTGTCTGTAACTGAAGTCTCCCCCTTCTCTCTCCTGCCTCTGAGTGAGTACAGTAAGGCAATTCAGGGTTCTCAGGGCACCCCTTACATCAGAGTTCCCCTTTACACCAGAGGCCAACGTGTTCCCCGCTTACATAAAAGTCCTCTCCATACATCAGAGTTCTCAGTGTTTCCCCTTAAATCAGAGTTCCCAGAGCATCCCTTATGTCAGAGTCCTCAGAGTTCTCCCTTATATCCGAGTCTGCACAGCTCCCCCTTACAGTGAAAGGGAACTCTGCCATTTCAGATGTAAAAGGGAACTCTGTGGACTCTGATGTAAAGGGGGACTCTTGTGATTAGCTTCATATGATTAGAAATGTTATTTAGTAGCAAAATCCATGTATAGTTTATACTATAAAAAATAATTGCTGTGCACCGCAAAAGTGTTTGGGCAAACCTAGGGGGAGCTTCAAACAACCACCCATCCCCTCCCCGAGCGGCACCCGCGGCAACCCCACCCCCCCCCCCCAACCCCGTGCTGTTTGCTGGTTGGTCCGGCACTTACCCCATCATGGTGGGTGGCAGGCAGCGTGGTGCATTGGCTCGGTTCTGAGTGTCCTCTCCTCCATGGGCCGCTTTCAGCTCCTCCCCTCCTCCTCCTAGGTGTCCAATAGGAGCGCCCGTCCTTTTAGCCAATCGTGTACACTGATCACTGTATTGGTCTCAGTGGTCCCCAAAAAGTGTTAGCTAAGTGTCCAATTTGTCTGCCACAATGTTGCAGTCCCACTAAAAACCGATGACCGCTGCCATTACTTGTAAAAAATGTAAAAAAATGAAAGAGTCCCTAAGTCAATCCCATAAATTGTAGACGTGATAACTTTTGCGCAAACCAATCAATATACGTTTATTGAGATTTTTTTTTTTTTTTTTTTACCAAAATATGTAGCAGAATACATAAATTGATGAAGTTTTTTTTTTTTTTAATGGATATATTTCATAACGGAAAATAAAAAATATTGTTTTTTTTTGTTTTTTTTTATTGGATATGTTTCATAACGGAAAATAAAAAATATTTTTTTTGTTTTTTTTATATATGTTTCATAACGGAAAATAAAAAATATTTTTTTTGTTTTTTTTATATATGTTTCATAACGGAAAATAAAAAATATTGTTTTTTTTTTTTTTTTTTTTTTTTTTTTAATTGTCGCTCTTTTTTTGTTCATAGCGCAAAAAACAAAACAAAAAAAAACAGAGAAGTGATCAAATACCACCAAAAGAAAGCTATATTTGTGGGAAAAAAAGGACGTCAATTTTATTTGGGTACAATGTTGCACGACTGCGCAATTGTCATTTAAAGTAACGCAGTGCAGTATAGCAAAAAATGTCCTGGTCAAAACCTTCTGGGGCTGAACTGGTTAACTATTTCAGCCATTCTGTGAAAGAGAAAATCTCTCTCTCTAATTGTATAAGACATAAAATTCATGTATATGTATATGTGTGTGTATATATATATATATATATATATATATATAGGTAGGCAAATGAGAAGTGGCTGTAAAAAGGCTCCCGGAGATCTGCATCACCATGATGCCACAAAATAATAAAAAGGTATAATACAAAAATTTTAATTGACAGGCAAACAGGTGGAAAGTAGCATCACCACCAAATTAGCACCCCCACAATGGCACAAAAAATACATAAAAATGAGTAATGAACAAATATTTTTATTGACAGCTATGCAGATGGCATATAGCTGTAAAATGACAGCAGAAGATCAGCTATACGCTAATGGCAAAAAACAAAAATAAATAAACCTTTTAGACAAGTAAACAGGTATGCTGGTGGGAAGTGGCTATAAAAAAGTCTGCAGAAGATCTGCATTTTCATAATGGCATGAAAAATAAAGAAAAATGGAAAAAAAAAATATGCAGATGGCAAGTGGCTGTATGAAGACCGCCGAAGATCCGCATCATCGCAATGACATGAAAAATAAAGAAAAATGGTAAAAAAATATATATATATATAAATATAAATATATATTTTTTTTTTTTATTAACAGGTATGCAGATAGTAAATTGCTGTAAAAAGTCTGCAGAAGATCCGTATCACCATAATGGCCCAACAAATAAAGAAAAATGGTAAAGAACAAATATTAAATTTTTTTTATATTTTTAACAACAAGCAAACAGATGGGAAGTGGCTACTGAAAGTCTGCAGGAAATCAGCAATGTAATGGCACCACAAAGGAAAATGGTATTTAAAAAAAATGGTAAAAAAACCTACATATTTAGCAGTTATATCTGAATAGAACAACTGGAAAATTATAGCGGAATTTGTATCGAATCTATAAAATACAGGAGTGTTGTATAGAGCGGACAGGTAACAAAAAAGTCTAAATGAAGTGCTGTAGATAGAGAAAAAAACTGAATGATAATATTCATTATAAGTTCCTCATTCAGACCAGTGGGGGATAATGTGGTCAGTGTGTAGATCCAGTAAGACTCTCTTTTGCAGTTAAGTTTTTTAAAGCGTTCTGCCTTGGACACTTTATAAGGAATGGTCTCTATGACTCGTACTTTGAGTCCTTTTGTGTTTTGAGAATGTTTCTCTTTGGAGTGGGGGGTTGTTGGGCACCTTGTGTTCAATGCCCCCTTGCTCAATAAAGCTCCTATGCTCTCCAAATCTGGCTCACATAGTTCTTCCAATGTACAGCAACCTATAGGGGCAAATTAAGCGTTATACAATAGTTTGTGGAGCATTCATAGAATTCCCTGATTCAGTGGCAGCCCCTCGTGCAGGGCGCAGGGGCACCGCCCCCTAATCCATGCGCCCAGCCCCTAATCTACATGCAGGGTGCCAAACGCATGGATTCCAATGGGGGTTTTATTTATTTTTAGAAGCACAGGATTAGAGCCTGGGGCTCCACTTGGCTTCAAAAAAGGGTGGGCTCGGGGGAAACAGAGCACTGCGCCTTGAGCCCCGACCCAGTTGTGTGACAATAGCAAATTAATATTCGCTAATGTCTTCTTCTGGTTTCTCCTCCCGAGCCAATCAGGAAGCGGGTCCTGAGACCTGATTGCATGCGAGTCCTAAAACCCGATTGGCCGCGGCGTTTGGGAAGTGGCACAGCCTGGCATTTGACATACGCTGGGTCAATTTTGACACAATGCAACGCCATGTGAACAACAATGGGTGCTGCAATGCACACAAATTTGACAGGCGTTCATGGAGCTTCAAAAAAGCTCATGAAACACTAGCTTTTGATGCACTGTTCACATCTCGTGTTTTGGGATTCTGGGAAGAATCGGCGCAGGTACCGGAAAGCTCCCGATGCATACTTGCAATTTGGAAGCTTCACGATCATGTGGCCACTGTGACGGCCAATCACAGATGTCACGTGATCAGAATGCCCACCTCTGCCTCCTGGCATTTAGAACCTCTCTACATCCGAAAAACAGCTACAGCAGGGGCTTACTTTGCTGGGAGGGTGTCCATGGAGGTCCTACGGACTCAGCTGATCACAGATCGGGGTAAAGGGCAAATCACAGCAGCCCTTTACCATGTGATCAGCATTGTCCAATCATAGCCGATCACGATGTAAACGCAAGCTGGTTATCGGCGTTCCTTTCCTCACACTGACAGCATGAGGAGAGGAGAGCCAATAACTGTCTTGTGTTAAAGGGACATCTACACTGATCAGCAGGGCGCTGATTATCAGTGCAGTCCCAACATTGTCCACCAGTGCTGCCAACCAGTGTCCACCAGTGCTGCCATTCAGTGCCTCCTCATCAGTGCCGCCTACCAGTGCTGCCTATAAGTGCCCATCAGTGCTGCTTATCATAGCCCTTCAGTGCCGCCTATCATAGCCCTTCAGTGCCGCCTATCAGAGCCAATGGGTGCCACCTATCAGTGCCCACCAGTGCCGCCTCATCAGCGCCCATCAGTGCAGCCTCATCAGTGCCCAGCAGTGTAGCCTCATCAGTGCCCATTAGTGCTGCCTCAGTCATCAGTGCCCATCAGTGCAGTCTCTGTTTACACCAGTGTAGCCTCATCAGTGGCCATCAGTACTGCCTCATCAGTGACACCCATCAGTGCAGCCTATCAATGTCCACCAGTGCCCCCTCATCAGCACTCATCAGTGCCACTGCCACCCATCAGTGCAGGCTCATTAGTATCCATCGGTGAAGGAGAAAAATTACCTGTTTGCTAAATTTTTATAACAAACTATGAAAAATATATATATTTTTTCTTTTTAATTTTCAGGCTTTTTTCATTTGTTTAGCAAAAATAAAAACCCCAGTGGTGATTAAATACAACCAAAAGAAAGCTCTATTTGTGTGAAAAAAATATATAAAAATGTCATATGAGTACAATGTTACATGACCGCGCAATTGTCATTCAAAGTGCGACAGCACTGAAAGATGAAAATTGGCCTGGGCAGGAAGGGGGGTGAAAGCTCCCGATAGACAAATGGTTAAAGAAGAATTCCCGGTATGGATATTGTTACATAAGGTTACATTTGAATTTCAGTTGTTCTGTATCTTCAATTTTTTTAACAAAAACCCAGCCGGCGGGGGTGGGGGGGGGATGGGAAACCCCTTGCTATTGCTATATAATTCAACTAAAGAGATCCATGGATTTAACACTTCATCTTCTGCCCAACGCTGACTTCGCAGTTATGGGCGGAGTGGCCCTTTAAGCACACTCGGAGTAATATTGTGGATCCTTTGCGCTATGACTGTCCCCGCGGGATCATAGGAGGAAGCGCCCATGGAGGGGTGTCTGTGTTTTCTCCCGCGGTATTAAATGGCTGGCCGTGTCCTTCTGCGACCGAGATCCAATCTAAAAGGAAGGAGAAAAGCAAGGAGCGTCGGGAGTTTTCTTTTGTCCTGCCAAGTTGGGAGAATGAATAAATTAATCTATTCTTAGCTTCCTAATGAAAATGTCTCTTCTAAAGAAGGATAAAAAAAAAGGCAGAAGTATTCCATCGCCGCGTTTCACACCACCAACTGCGCGAGAAACCAGGATTCCAAAATAAAGGCTGCCGGCTTTATTTAGTCACCCGTAGGGAGCCAATCAGAATCCATCTTGTGACGGTCCATACTTCACCTAAACTTTAAGGGTCACCATCCACAGGTAGTGCCCTCCTAGTATAGGCTGCTAGGTAAACTTTGTTCTCTTTGGTTTCTTTTGTAAATCATTAGAGCGGCTTTTGATTTCTTTGGGCTGTTCTGGATCTCACAGATTGCAGGGTTGATTGTTTTCCCCTGCTTTCTAGAGGTTTCTAGAACATAGGGGGAGCTGGGAGAGTCAAATGGGCAGCTTGAATATTTATTCTGCTGCAGCCAGGGCTAGGACAAGGGTGGGCAAGGAAGGTTGGCTGCCCTGGGCACTGTGGTATCATGTGAGGTGGGGGGGGGGGGGGTTGTGTTGGAAGGTGGAATTTGAGGGGCGGAAGGGAATAATTATTGTTCTAGAATGGGAAAAAAAAAATTTTTGGGGGGGTGCTAAGAGTGGTGATTTAATGGGATTTGTGATGGGGAGGGGGGATTAGGGGGAAGAAGATTTGTGCTAGGAGGGGGGATTTGGTGGAAATTTTGGCTGGGAGGGGGGATTTGAAGTGTGGGGGGGTGAAGATATGTACTAGGAGGGGAAATCTTAGGGGTAGAGGATTTTGGTGGTGTGGCATGTTTGCCCTGGGCTCTAGATGAGCTTGCCCCGGCACTAGCTGCAGCCAGTCTATGGACGCCTAGTGTATGGCACGGGAGCGTGTCCACAAGCTAACCTCCTCGGGAAAGAGCTTCCCAGAGAGGGTTAGCTTTAGCGGGGGAGGAGCCGAGACATCTGCCGTGGGACCCCAGAACAGCAGGATCAGGGGCCACTCTGTGCAAAACTAACTGCACAGTGGAGGTAAGTATAACATGATCTTTGTCATTTAACCACTTGAGATCCGCGCTATAGCCAAATGACGGCTACAGCGCGGATCTCCTTTTCCGGGACGACGTCAATAGACGTCGTCCCATGCACGAGCGCCCTGCGCGCCCCCTGAGGGGCGCGCGCGGCGCGCTCTGTGATCGGCGAGTCTACGAGACTCGTCTGATCACCGATCCGTGCAAGGGGTCGATCCCGACCCCTTATCACGTGATCAGCTGTCAGCCAATGACAGCTGATCATGTGATATAACGGAGCCGGTAATCGGCTATTATTCCTCCTCGCGCTGTCAGCGCGGGGAGAAAAAAAAAAGCCGATTACCGGCAGCCGTGATCGGGACATCAGTCCCGATCACGGCCAGCCCTGCCAGTGCCCACCTGCCCCCTGCCAGTGCCCACCCGCCCCCTGCTTTGCCTGCCTAAATAAACAATGTGTCCCCCCTGTCAGTGCCACCCAGCAGTGCCCACAGTGCCACCCAGCAGTGCCCACAGTGCCACCCAGCAGCGCCCACAGTCTGCCTAAACAAAGGTGCTGCACCCCAGTGTCACATATCCGTGCCCAGCAGTGCCGCCCATCAGTGCCCAGCAGTGCCGCCCATCAGTGCCCAGCAGTGCCGCCCATCAGTGCCCAGCAGTGCCACCTATCAGAGCCACCTATCAGTGCCACCTATCAGTGCCCAGCAGTCCCATCTATCAGTGGTACCTATCAGTGCCCCTTAGTGCCACCCATCCGTGCCACCCATCCGTGCCATCTTATCTGTGCCCGTCTTTGCCCATCAGTGCCGCCTTATCTGTGCCCATCGGTGCCGCCTTATCTGTGCCTATTAGTGCCGCCTTAACTATGCCTATCAGTGCCCACCAGTGCAGCCTATCAGTGCCCACCAATGCAGCCTATCAGTGCCCACCAATGCAGCCTATCAGTGCCGACCAGTGCAGCCTATCAGTGCCGCCTCATCAGCGCACTTCAATGAAGGAGAAAAATTACCTGTTTTCAAAATTTTATAACAAACTATTAAACATGATTTTTTTTTTTTTGCATCTTTTTTTGTTTGTTTAGCAAAAAATAAAACTCCCAGCTGTGATTAAATACCACCAAAAGAAAGCTCTATTTGTGGGAAAAAAATGATAAAAATTTCATTTGGGTACAGTGTTGTATGCCCGCGCAATTGTCATTCAAAGTGCATCGGCGCTGAAAGCTGAAAATTGGTCTGGGACTGAGGGGGGTTTAAGTGCCCAGTAAGCAAGTGGTTAAAAAAAATCAAACCTATACAACCCCTTTAACCACTTCAATATCGGGCACATTTACCCAGGTACTAACATGCAGCACTGATGGGCACTGATAGGCAGCACTGATGCCCAATGATAGGCGGCTCTGATGAGGCAGCACTAATGGGTACTGATAGGTGGCACTACTGAGGAGGTACTAATATGTTTGTATCACCATTTGTAATCACATTTATTTGTTGAATCGTGATTAGCGCTTTTGTTCAAATGTATTGATCGGGTTGGTATCTGCTGGCCTGTGCTAGCAGCTGTCTTTCTTTATATTTTTTCTTTATTTTTTTATCATTTTTATCTAGAGCAGATTTTTGCAGGGCTACATTAAGAGATTCAGGAGATTCAGGAGAGCCTAACACAGGGGTGTCAAACTCAATTTCACTGCGGGCCGCGTCATCATTATGGTTGCCTCAAAGGTCTGGTTGTATCTGAGACTAGATGCCCAGAGCACCCAAGCCCCCCCCCCCCTCTTTACATCAGATGTCCAACCCCCCCTTCACCACCACCATCAGAAATCAAGGGTCCCTCACCCTCAGCTTACATCACAGTGCAATCCTCCTTGTGCTGCTGCTGGGCAGAAGCTGAGGAGGATGGAGCTGGGAAGCAGAAAGTGCAGGGTCTGGAGGAGGACCAGAGGAGGACAGGAGTTTGCTGAATGCTGAGATGAGGGGGTGCTCTTTCTGCACAGAGAGGTGCAGGATCTGTAGGAGGGGTTCTGTCCTCTGCTGTCGACTGCTGAGACAAGGTGGGGGGGGGGAGACAAGGGGGGTGCCACAGTTTTATTAGAAGTGTGAGGGCCACATGAAATGGCCCGGAGGGCCGGATTTGGACCACGGGCCTTGTGTCTAACACATGAGCTATAGAGGGATATGCTTTGTTCATATTTCATGTCTGAGGTGCGATAATGGGTGCCCAGATTTCTTTGCACATCTAAAAGATCTGTTATAAAGATGAAATTCTTTGAAGAAAGGTCCGTTCTCCCCGGGGAAGGGACATCCATCAGCGCATGAATGGGGCGAACGCGAAGCTTTCTTTATTTTCCAATCGTCTTATTTATTTTACTTTTTGGTTCCCAGTCGTTTCTCGCTAAGTTGTTTGTTGTATTTCCTGCGCGGGGCGTGGAATCATCAGACGCATCGAAGAGGATTGTTTATCGTTTTTCTCATTATATTTGTTGGAACTTTTGCTACAAAGTATATTCATGTGAGGTCCATTGTATCCCATAGCAGAGCGTGCGTCTCTGCAACCGCAACACTCGGGAAATGCTAAATCCTCCCTCCGGCCTCCTCTTCAGTCATGTACACTTGTATACTGCTTCTCTCCCGGAACTCTTATGTATAGAGGGGGGGGGAGGATCTGGGGACCCTGATATAAGGGGGTGCTCTGGGGGCACAGAAGTATGGGGGGGGACTCTGGAGACATTGATTTTGGGGGGGTCTGAGAACCTTGATGAAAGGAGAGAGGACTAAGATTTAGTAGAATGGACTCTGGACACCTTGATGTAAGAGGGGGACTGTGGGGGCACCTTGATGTAAGAGGGGGACTCTGGGGACCCCGATGTAAGAGGGGGACTCTGGGAACCCAGATGTAAGAGGGTAACTCTGGGGGAACTGATGTAAGAGGGGGGCTTTGGGGACCCAGATGTAAGAGGGGGACTCTGGGGGCCCAAATGTAAGAGGGGGACTCTGGGGGCCCAAATGTAAGAGGGGGACTCTGGGGGCCCAAATGTAAGAGGGGGACTCTGGGGACCCAGATGTAAGAGGGGCCCTCTGGGGGCACCTTGATGTAAGAGGGGGACTATGGGGATCCAGATGTAAGAAGGGGACTTTGGGGACCCAGATGTAAGAAGGGGTACTCTGGGGCCCATAATGTAAGAGGAGGACTCTGGGGACACCTTTATGTAAGAGGGGACTCTGGGGGCACTGATGTAAGAGGGGGACTCTGGGGACCCAGATGTAAGAGGGGCACTCTGGGGGCATCTTGATGTAAGAGGGGCACTCTGGGGGCACCTTGATGTAAGAGGGGCACTCTGGGGGCACCTTGATGTAAGAGGGGGACTCTGGGGACCATGATGTAAGAAGGGGACTTTGGGGACCCAGATGTAAGAGGGGGACGCTGGGGACCATGATGTAAGAGGGGGACTCTGGGGACCATGATGTAAGAGGGGGGCTTTAAGGACCCAGATGTAAGAGGGGGACTCTGGGGACCATGATGTAAGAGGGGGACTCTGGGGACCATGATGTAAGAGGGGGACTCTGGGGACCATGATGTAAAAGGGGGAGGGTTCTGGGGAACCTGATATGAGCAGTGGGAACTCTCACGTAGGGAGTGTGGGGCTCTTGGTCTATGGTGTAAGGGGCAGACCCTAATGTAAGGAAGGGTACTCTGGGGGCCCTGAAGAAAGGGGGGACTTTTGGCACCCTGATGTAGGAGGACAAAATGGATTTTGGATTTTTCAATCATGGAGACCAGTGGAAGCCGGTCCGTAAGGGGCACAGGGGCACTGCCCCCCTAATTTCCATGCGGGGCGCCAGACTAATTTTTTTTTTTTATGGAAGCACGTGATTAGAGCCTGAGGCTCTGATTGGCTTAAAGAAGGTCGGACTCTGTAACCTCTGCAAGTAGCTGAACAGACAACAAAATGAAATATGATAAGTCTCTCCCTATGTGTAGTCAGGGTAGGGGTAGGTTATTGTTAGCTGGGGTGGGTGTCACTGATGATGATGCTGCATTGTGTGTGATGGCCAGTTGGTGCCCAGAATGTTATTGGGCGCTGGCCTTGATGGCACAGCCGCCATTCTGACCTTTATTTCGCCTTCCAAAGCAAAAGCAGATGTGGGAGGATCATTTCACTTTACAGAAACTAAATTCGCTTTTCTACTCGGAGTCCTTCCTTATGATTAAGATTGGTGAGCTCTATGACCGAGAGGAGGGGAGGGGGGAGGGGGGGGGGGGTGACGCCAATGGAAAAGTTGCATCACAGAGTTATATAATCCAGCTTTACCTACTGACCTGACTTATCGGGATATTTTTAATTGCTGACCTGGCTGAACTCCCCTCCCCCCGAAGATCAGAGATGGCCGTCGTGTCTAGACTTCAGGGCAGATATAATAAGATTTCCGATGACTTTACATAAGTCCGACGCTCCCAGGTGACGTCCGTATTTACCAACACGTATCCTATGGAGAAGAGTGGAGAAGGTTGCCCGTGCCTGTGCAAGAAAGAGTGACTTCCTACTCTATGTAGACTTTGGGGTGGGGTGGGAGAATCGGGCAAGATTCGGTACGCTCGAGGTACGGCGAACCCAACGGGATGTCCGCCGACCCCCAACATAAGCCATAAACCCGACTGAAGTCTTGTCAATTTTTTTTCTGAGCATTTTTAAAGCTAATTTGCGAGACTTTGTTGAAAAATGGCGCGGGTGGCTGGACAACACCGGGGCGGACATGTACCAATGCAAATAAAATAAAAAAAAGTTTCCCTTGCTGTCCACGCCCTTTTCTGACACTTATTTTTTTAACAAGTAAAAATTTGTATTTTTTGCTAGAAAATTACTTAGAGGCCTTTGAGAATAAAATGTTGGTCATTGTAATTTTTTTATTTTGGAAAAAATACACTTTAATGAATAAAAAATAAATAAAAATAAATGTAGCGCCGCCTCCTGAAGAGCACGCGCTATGTCTTTATAAATTTAAGGTTACACCTGAATTGCAGTCTGGTTTGGGTGAAATTGTCTAAATTTGGACCTCAGCATCAGTCTGGCTGGACTATAGGATGTTCAGCCTGGCCACAGGGGGGCACTGTCTCTTCTGGTGGGCATTAAAAACTAAGGTCTGGTTAGGTGCTTTAAGATTACTCTCTCTCGGAGCCCGCCCAGTGGGAGTGGCGCTTTTGCTGTGCTTTCTGGGAGAGGGTACTTAAGATGAGGATGTCACGTGGTTCGGGGGTTCCGGACCAGAAGGATGTACTGACTTCATGGTCCTGGTGCTCCTGACCAGCCCCCAGGAAGGCTATGGCCTGGGGTGCGGATCCACCCGACTTATTGTCATCGGGCTGGCTAGCCCAAGGCAAGGAAACTAAAGGAGGATTCTGAGGTGGTTGGGTGTCGTCTCCGGTTTGGGAGAGACCCATTAGCTTCATAGTATTCCAGGGGAGGACTCTTCAGAAGAAGACCACGTACGGGTTGGTTTCTTAGCAAGAGCCTGGAAGGGCTGAAGTACCCAAGTGAATCCGGTCTCATGGGTATCGCCAAGCTGGATGAAAGATCCAGGTATCACACGAGTGTTCTACAAGTTTAGTTTTCCTACGTGTTCTACAACAACGTCTGTGGCAGAGACTTATTCTTGTACGTTCTACAACAACGTCTGTGGCAGAGACTTGTTCTTGTACGTTCTACAACAACGTCTGTGGCAGAGACTTGTTCTTGTACGTTCTACAACAACGTCTGTGGTAGAGACTTGTTCTTGTACGTTCTACAACAACGTCTGTGGCAGAGACTTGTTCTTGTACGTTCTACAACAACGTCTGTGGTAGAGACTTGTTCTTGTACGTTCTACAACAACGTCTGTGGCAGAGACTTGTTCTTGTACGTTCTACAACAACGTCTGTGGCAGAGACTTGTTCTTGTACGTTCTACAACAACGTCTGTGGCAGAGACTTGTTCTTGTACGTTCTACAACAACGTCTGTGGCAGAGACTTGTTCTTGTACGTTCTACAACGTCGTCTGTGGTAGAGACTAGTTCTTGTACGTTCTACAACAACGTCTGTGGCAGAGACTTGTTCTTGTACGTTCTACAACAACGTCTGTGGTAGAGACTTGTTCTTGTACGTTCTACAACAACGTCTGTGGCAGAGACTTGTTCTTGTACGTTCTACAACAACGTCTGTGGTAGAGACTTGTTCTTGTACGTTCTACAACAACGTCTGTGGTAGAGACTTGTTCTTGTACGTTCTACAACAACGTCTGTGGTAGAGACTTGTTCTTGTACGTTCTACAACAACGTCTGTGGTAGAGACTTGTTCTTGTACGTTCTACAACAACGTCTGTGGTAGAGACTTGTTCTTGTACGTTCTACAACAACGTCTGTGGTAGAGACTTGTTCTTGTACGTTCTACAACAACGTCTGTGGTAGAGACTTGTTCTTGTACGTTCTACAACAACGTCTGTGGTAGAGACTTGTTCTTGTACGTTCTACAACAACGTCTGTGGTAGAGACTAGTTCTTGTACGTTCTACAACAACGTCTGTGGCAGAGACTTGTTCTTGTACGTTCTACAACGTCGTCTGTGGCAGAGACTTGTTCTTGTACGTTCTACAACAACGTCTGTGGCAGAGACTTGTTCTTGTACGTTCTACAACAACGTCTGTGGCAGAGACTTGTTCTTGTACGTTCTACAACAACGTCTGTGGCAGAGACTTGTTCTTGTACGTTCTACAACAACGTCTGTGGTAGAGACTTGTTCTTGTACGTTCTACAACAACGTCTATGGCAGAGACTAGTTCTTGTACGTTCTACAACAACGTCTGTGGTAGAGACTTGTTCTTGTACGTTCTACAACAACGTCTGTGGTAGAGACTTGTTCTTGTACGTTCTACAACAACGTCTGTGGTAGAGACTTGTTCTTGTACGTTCTACAACAACGTCTGTGGTAGAGACTTGTTCTTGTACGTTCTACAACAACGTCTGTGGCAGAGACTTGTTCTTCTACGTTCTACAACAACGTCTGTGGTAGAGACTTGTTCTTGTACGTTCTACAACAACGTCTGTGGCAGAGACTTGTTCTTGTACGTTCTACAACAACGTCTGTGACAGAGACTTGTTCTTGTACGTTCTACAACGTCTGTGGCAGAGACTAGTTCTTGTACGTTCTACAACAACGTCTGTGGCAGAGACTTGTTCTTGTACGTTCTACAACAACGTCTGTGACAGAGACTTGTTCTTGTACGTTCTACAACGTCTGTGGCAGAGACTAGTTCTTGTACGTTCTACAACAACGTCTGTGGCAGAGACTTGTTCTTGTACGTTCTACAACAACGTCTGTGGCAGAGACTAGTTCTTGTACGTTCTACAACAACGTCTGTGGCAGAGACTTGTTCTTGTACGTTCTACAACGTCTGTGGCAGAGACTTGTTCTTGTACGTTCTACAACAACGTCTGTGGCAGAGACTAGTTCTTGTACGTTCTACAACAACGTCTGTGGTAGAGACTTGTTCTTGTACGTTCTACAACAACGTTTGTGGTAGAGACTTGTTCTTGTACGTTCTACAACAACGTCTGTGGCAGAGACTAGTTCTTGTACGTTCTACAACAACGTCTGTGGCAGAGACTTGTTCTTGTACGTTCTACAACAACGTCTGTGGCAGAGACTTGTTCTTGTACGTTCTACAACAACGTCTGTGGCAGAGACTAGTTCTTGTACGTTCTACAACAACGTCTGTGGCAGAGACTTGTTCTTGTACGTTCTACAACAACGTCTGTGGCAGAGACTAGTTCTTGTACATTCTACAACAACGTCTGTGGCAGAGACTTGTTCTTGTACGTTCTACAACAACGTCTGTGACAGAGACTTGTTCTTGTACGTTCTACAACAACGTCTGTGGCAGAGACTTGTTCTTGTACGTTCTACAACAACGTCTGTGGTAGAGACTTGTTCTTGTACGTTCTACAACATCTGTGGCAGAGACTTGTTCTTGTACGTTCTACAACAACGTCTGTGGCAGAGACTTGTTCTTGTACGTTCTACAACAACGTCTGTGGTAGAGACTTGTTCTTGTACGTTCTACAACAACGTCTGTGGTAGAGACTTGTTCTTGTACGTTCTACAACAACGTCTGTGGTAGAGACTTGTTCTTGTACGTTCTACAACAACGTCTGTGGTAGAGACTTGTTCTTGTACGTTCTACAACAACGTCTGTGGCAGAGACTTGTTCTTGTACGTTCTACAACAACGTCTGTGGCAGAGACTTGTTCTTGTACGTTCTACAACAACGTCTGTGGCAGAGACTTGTTCTTGTACGTTCTACAACAACGTCTGTGGCAGAGACTTGTTCTTGTACGTTCTACAACAACGTCTGTGGCAGAGACTTGTTCTTGTACGTTCTACAACAACGTCTGTGGCAGAGACTTGTTCTTGTACGTTCTACAACAACGTCTGTGGCAGAGACTTGTTCTTGTACGTTCTACAACAACGTCTGTGGCAGAGACTTGTTCTTGTACGTTCTACAACAACGTCTGTGGTAGAGACTTGTTCTTGTACGTTCTACAACAACGTCTGTGGTAGAGACTTGTTCTTGTACGTTCTACAACAACGTCTGTGGTAGAGACTTGTTCTTGTACGTTCTACAACAACGTCTGTGGTAGAGACTTGTTCTTGTACGTTCTACAACAACGTCTGTGGCAGAGACTTGTTCTTCTACGTTCTACAACAACGTCTGTGGTAGAGACTTGTTCTTGTACGTTCTACAACAACGTCTGTGGCAGAGACTTGTTCTTGTACGTTCTACAACAACGTCTGTGACAGAGACTTGTTCTTGTACGTTCTACAACGTCTGTGGCAGAGACTAGTTCTTGTACGTTCTACAACAACGTCTGTGGCAGAGACTTGTTCTTGTACGTTCTACAACAACGTCTGTGACAGAGACTTGTTCTTGTACGTTCTACAACGTCTGTGGCAGAGACTAGTTCTTGTACGTTCTACAACAACGTCTGTGGCAGAGACTTGTTCTTGTACGTTCTACAACAACGTCTGTGGCAGAGACTAGTTCTTGTACGTTCTACAACAACGTCTGTGGCAGAGACTTGTTCTTGTACGTTCTACAACGTCTGTGGCAGAGACTTGTTCTTGTACGTTCTACAACAACGTCTGTGGCAGAGACTAGTTCTTGTACGTTCTACAACAACGTCTGTGGTAGAGACTTGTTCTTGTACGTTCTACAACAACGTTTGTGGTAGAGACTTGTTCTTGTACGTTCTACAACAACGTCTGTGGCAGAGACTAGTTCTTGTACGTTCTACAACAACGTCTGTGGCAGAGACTTGTTCTTGTACGTTCTACAACAACGTCTGTGGCAGAGACTTGTTCTTGTACGTTCTACAACAACGTCTGTGGCAGAGACTAGTTCTTGTACGTTCTACAACAACGTCTGTGGCAGAGACTTGTTCTTGTACGTTCTACAACAACGTCTGTGGCAGAGACTAGTTCTTGTACATTCTACAACAACGTCTGTGGCAGAGACTTGTTCTTGTACGTTCTACAACAACGTCTGTGACAGAGACTTGTTCTTGTACGTTCTACAACAACGTCTGTGGCAGAGACTTGTTCTTGTACGTTCTACAACAACGTCTGTGGTAGAGACTTGTTCTTGTACGTTCTACAACATCTGTGGCAGAGACTTGTTCTTGTACGTTCTACAACAACGTCTGTGGCAGAGACTTGTTCTTGTACGTTCTACAACAACGTCTGTGGTAGAGACTTGTTCTTGTACGTTCTACAACAACGTCTGTGGTAGAGACTTGTTCTTGTACGTTCTACAACAACGTCTGTGGTAGAGACTTGTTCTTGTACGTTCTACAACAACGTCTGTGGTAGAGACTTGTTCTTGTACGTTCTACAACAACGTCTGTGGCAGAGACTTGTTCTTGTACGTTCTACAACAACGTCTGTGGCAGAGACTTGTTCCTGAGGAAGCACCTTGTTGGCTGCCAGGCCTTGTGAGAGAGGGACTGTCCAACTTGAGTGTTCATCCAGCTGTGAATGGCTATTCTCTGGATTCAGTCAAAGTAAGCAAGTTCTTCAATATTGACTTTGACACTATTGCCACATACACACGATCGGACTATCTGGCGGACTTGGTCCGGCAGACCAGAGTCCGCCGGACAATCCGCCCATGTGTGGGCTCCGGCGGACTTTTTTTTCCCCCAAAAGTCCGGCGGACTAATGCCCGCGTACGCACGATCGAATTGTCCGGCGTACTTAGTCCGACATACAATCCGGTGGATAGTCCGGCGGACTAATGCCCGCGTACACACGATCGAATTGTCCGGCGTACTTAGTCCGACATACAATCCGGCGGATAGTCCGGCGGACTTTCTACCGAACGGACTTGGCCACACAGAAAGTCCGGTGTTTGCTAGCGCGATGACGTACAGCACGTACGACGGGACAAGAAAAAGGAAGTTCAATAGCCAGTAGCCAATAGCTTCCTTTTTCGTACTTGCTTCTGAGCATGCGTCATTCTTAGTCCGCCGTACTAGCATACTGACGAACGTATTGTCCGCTGAAACCCAAGTCCGACGGGAAGATTGGACTGCAAAAATACTTTCTTAGTCCGCCGGACTTCACGCTGGAAAAGTCTGCTGAAACCCACACACGATCGGATTATCCGGTGAAATGGGTTTCATCGGACTAAGTACGCCAGACAATTCGATCGCGTGTACGCGGCATTAGAAAGAACATTTGACTAAAAATTGTCCGCCGGACTACAATCCGGCCGTCTGTGCGCTAGCCCTGCCGGACTTTTGAAATGAACGGACTTGCCCGCACACGGAGAAAAGTCCGTTCATTTTGAACGCGGCTCCAGGTAGACGGGACTAGTGAAGGAGGTCAATGTCGCCGCCTCCATGGGCGAGATTGACACGTCGCTGGCCCCGTCACCTGGTATGGACTTAAAGGGGAAGCCCAACGCTTAAAAAAACGGCGTGGGGGTCCCCCCCCCAAAGTCCATATCAGACCCTTATCCGAGCACGCAGCCCGGCCGCTCAGGAAAGGGGGTGGGGATGAGCGAGCCCCCCCCCCCCCCCGAGCCGTACCAGGCCGCGTGCCCTCAACATGGATCTGCCTGCATTGTATAGAGGAGCACAGAGATCCAGTGATGACATCACTGGGACTAAAATAAGGTCCGTAGTAATGAAAACGGAAATGTTTGATTTAAAAATGTTATTAGGATGTTGATTGGGGGGGGGGGGGCGGGGGGGTGGAGCTATAAGCAGATTAAACTTTAATAATGCGTCTTTTACATTTTCTTTAGAAATACGATTTTTTTTTCCCGTAGATATTGATGGAATCCGATTTTGTTTTACTTTCCAGGAGTTCTCCTTTAATTCTGAGCGTTGCGCCCATAAATAATATCTTCGTGTTGATATTGTGTCTGCCCGGCGAGAAGATTACGGCAGAATTTTGTGAAATAAAAGAGCGCCTGATGTTTGGCCGCGGCGGCTGTTTTGGTTTGAAGCCGGACAATATTTACTAGTGAAGGAAACGTCACGACTCAAACATGGAAAAAAAAAATAAAAAAAAATATTGTTCATCTCTTGTCCAAGGACCGCGCATCACCGGCGAGATTCTCTTCATCAGAAATCCATGAGACATTCCTCGAAAAAAACAAAAACAAACGCCCGCCCCAGATCTGCAATGCGTGGTCGCTCACAAGCCGCAAAAAAAAAAAAAAAAAAAAACACGCTGATTACGGAGGAATTATAGTAAATATGATGTCATGCCGGCATGGAGATGGTAATTTTTTTTTTTTTTTTTTTTTTTTAGACATACCCCAAATCTCAGGGTCACCGGTCCAGTGCAGTAGAAAGACAAATACAGGATTTGGGGGGGGAGGGGGGCAAAGCTGACTCTGGGGAGGGGTGGAAGTTGACGTTCGTACATTTTCTTTGGTTCTCCAAATAATAAAAAAAAATTAACCACTTCAGCTCTGGGAAGGTTTTACACCCCCCCCCCCCCCCCCCCTTCATGACCAGGTCATTTTTTTGCTATTTAACTGGTAATTGCGCGCTCATGCAACACTGTATCCAAATTATTATACAGGATTTATATAGCGCAGTGCTAAATCGATATAGAATATATAAATTTAATTAAATTTATATCATTTTTTTCCACACAAATAGAGCTTTTTTTTGGTGGTATTTGATCACCTCTGCCTTTATTATTTTTTGCGATATAAAGGAAAAAAGGATGAATTAAAAAAAAATATATATATATATTTTTTTTACTTGCTATAAAACATATCCATGATATCCATGTTTGATGTGTTTTAAATTAATATGATACAAGGTCACTTTTTTTTGAGTGATTGATCGTGCACTGAGAGATATTAGGAACCTGAATAGCTAGGGAGTTTGGGGTCCTCAGTTTGGGGGGAGTCGGAGCAAATTCAACCGATGAAATATATTGCATGTTTAGAGGGGAAGTGATTTTTTTTTTTTTTTTAATTCTCTCTTTATCGCCCTTTTTTTTTTCTCTCTCTCTCTTTCTTTTCCTTTTCTTTTTCTTTTTGAATAAAAAATTTTGAGAGTTTTCGATATTATATAAATGGTGTATATGGACACATGTCTTTGTTTTTATTTGATTGTTAAGCTGAATTCTAATAAAATAAAATGTAATTATAAAAAAAGATAAAACATATCAAATAAAAATAAAAATAAAAAAACCTGGCAGACTCAATGGACTACTTGGTCTTTTTTCTGCCGTCACTTTTCTATGTTTCTAAAAAAAAAAAAAAAACGAATTCTTCATAACTTTTGGCTGAAATGCAGTGGCAGCTGGTGGTCTTTTTTTTTTGGGGGGGGGGGGTGGGGACTGCGAACAACCACCCCTCCAGGCGGGCTCGCGGTTGGTCATCCAGCACTTACCCCATCTGAGTTTCGGGCGGGCAGCACTGCGAGGGACGGGCATCTCCTCCTCTGCGGCTGCCACTGTGCGTCTCTTCCCTCCTCCTCCTAGGCATCCAATAGGATCGCCTGTCCTTTCAGCCTATCAGGTGACGGGGGTCTCAGGACCCGCTTCCTTTTTTTGGCCAGGAGGAGGATCAGTGTGAGAATAGCGAATGCTCATTTGCAATTGTCACACAACTGGGTGGGATCACTGCGCCCCGTGCCCACCCTTTTTTAAACCACTTCAGCCCCGGTCCATTTTGCTGGCCAAAGACCAGACCACTTTTTGCGATTCGGCACTGCGTCGCTTTAACTGACAATTGCGCGGTCGTGCGACGTGGCTCCCAAACAAAATTGACGTCCTTTTTTCCCCACAAATAGAGCTTTCTTTTAGTGGTATTCGATCACCCCTGCGGTTTTTATTTTTTGCGCTATAAACAAAAATAGAACGTCAATTTTGAAAAAAACGCATTATTTTTAACTTTTTGTTATAATAAATATCCCCCAAAAATATATAAAAAAACATTTTTTTCCCTCAGTTTAGGCCGATACGTATTCTTCTACATATTTTTGGTAAAAAAATCGCAATAAGCGATTATTGATTGGTTTGCGCAAAAGTTATTGCGTTTACAAAATAGGGGATAGTTTTATGGCATTTTTATTAATATTTTTTTTTTTTACTAGTAATCAGCGATTTTTATTATGACTGCGACATTATGGCGGACACATCGGACATTTCTGACACATTTTTGGGACCATTGTCATTTTATACAGCAATCAGTGGTATACAAATGAAGTGATTCCTGTGTAAATGACACTGGCAGTGAAGGGGTTAACCAGTGGGTGGCAGTGTAGGGGTTAAGTGTTCCTAGGGGTGTGTTACTAACTGTGGGGGGGCTGGGCTTTCATTTAGTGAACACTGATCTCTGCTCCAATCACATGGAGCAGAGATCAGCGTCACTTGTTGCTAGGCAGAACGGGGAGATGCTGTTTACAACGGCATCTCTCCGTTCAGCCACCCCGTGAGACGATCGTGGGGATGCCCGCGGCGATCGAGTCTGCGGGACCCACGACCGGACTCATGGGGGTCCCGACCAGCATGCGATGGCTGGGCGGCATTAAAGATTGGACGTACCTGTACGCCAATATGCCTGCCCGTGCCATTCTGCCGTCCTACATCGGCGTGCGCCGGTCGGGAACTGGTTAAAAAAAGAACAGGGGGAAAGCACTGCGCTGAAGCCAGAAATGGAAAGTCAGCTGCTAACACTCAAACAAAGTTTAGTGAGAATGGACAAAAATGAGTGTAGAGCTAGTAGATAAATGAATGTAGGGATCGAAGACTGTGTTTAGGGATAATGGCGATGGAAGCCAGTCCTATAGAACACACGTGTGAAGTAATGTGTACGTGTGAATGAAAAAATAATAATAAATAAACTATAAAACAATGAAATAAGTGAAATCAGTAATTCACTAAGTATATGAATTCAATGGACAAATACGCATAGATCCTAATCAATATTGCCAACTGAAAACTGAAACGCGTGTCCCAATGTATAGTCCACATGCATTAACCACTTAACGACCAGCGCACGCCGATGCACGTCCTATTTTTGAAGAGGGATATCTCGGTAAGCTGCTGCCATAATCGAGATATCCATCTCTTCAGGCGCCGGTCGTCTGTACGATAACGGTGGTCTCCGCGGCGGATTCGCCGCGGGATCACCGCTATCGGCGGCGGGAGAGGTGCCACTCCCCCCCTCCCGCCACCCTCCTGCACCTTCCGCCGCATACCGGAGCCGTCGGAGTGAGGCTAAGATGGCCCCCCCACTCGTCTCTATACCATAGGAGGGCAGACGCGACATCAAAACGTCACTTCCGCCCATACCTCTTAAGGCTGGGTTCACACTGCTGCGGGGGGAGATCCGGATGTGATTCGCACCGCACTGCAGGGCAAATCACATCCGATCTCTGTGCGATGCGAGTTCAGCCATACAGATAGTATGGCTGAATTCGCATCGCTCCCGCAGCAAACTCGCACAGGACCCTTTTTTAGGTCCGCAGCAGAATCGGATCGCATGGGGGTTCACACCATGCGATCCGATTCCTGTGCGAGTGTGCAGATCGCACTGCGATATGCGGACGGATCTGGGGGTGTCATTAACATTTAATTGACACTCCCAGCCGTTCGCATAGGGCAGTGTGAACTGCCGGCGGGAGTCATGCGATGCGGGAAAACGCAGCGGATTCGCGGCGTTCCCGCATCGCTGTGGTGTGAACCCGGCCTTAAGGTATATTTTTTTTTAAATGTCATTTTTTTTTTTTTTTTTTTTTGCATTTTAGTCCAAATATGAGATCTGAGGACTTTTTGACCCCCCAGATCTCATATTTAAGAGGACCTGTCATGCTTTTTTCTATTACAAAGGATGTTTACATTCCTTGTAATACCGTATGAATAAAAGAGATCCATTTTTTTAAAAAAAACAGTGTAAAAATAAATAAAATCAATTAAAATAAATAAGAAAAAAAAAAAGGTTTTTAAAAACACCCCGTCACGACGAGCTTGCGCACAGAAGCGAGCGCATACGTGAGTAGCGCCCGCATATGAAAACGATGGTCAAACCACACATGTGAGGTATCGCCACGATCGGTAGAGCGAGAGCAATAATTCTAGCCCTAGACCTCCTCTGTAACGCAAAAAATGCAACCTGTAGAATTTTTTAAATGTCGCTTATGGAGATTTTTGAGGCTAAAACTTTGACGCCATTCCACGAGCGGGCGCAATTTTGAAGCGTGACATGTTGGGTATCAATTTACTCGGCGTACCATTTATCTTTCACAATATAAAAAAAGAAATTGGGCTAATTTTACTGTTGTCTTATTTTTTTATTCAAAAAAAGTGAATTTTTTCCAAAAAAAAAGTGCGCTTGTAAGACCGCTGCGCAAATACGGTGTGAAAAAAAGTATTACAATGACCGCCATTTTATTCTCTAGGGCAGTGATGGCGAACCTTGCCACCCCAGATGTTTTGGAACTACATTTCCCATGATGCTCATGCACTCTGCAGTGTAGCTGAGCATCATGGAAAATGTAGTTCCAAAACATCTGGGGTGCCAAGGTTCGCCATCACTGCTCTAGGGTGTTTAGAAAAAAAACAATATAAAATGTTTGGGGGTTCTAAGTAATTTTCTAGCAAAAAAAAAACAGCTTTAAACATGTAAACACCAAATCTGAAAAAGAGGCTTGGTCCTTAAAGCGGGAGTCCGCCGGGACTCCGCGTTTTTTTTTTTTTTTTTAAAGCCAGCAGCTACAAATACTGCCGCTGCTGACTTTTAAAATAGTGACACTTACCCGCCCAGCGCGCCCGCGATGTCGGCACCCGAAGCCGATCTCTAGATCGTCTGTCGGGTGCTGCCGCCGCCATCTTGGGTGTGGGAATCAGGAAGTGGAGCCTTTCGGCTTCATTTCCCGGTTCCCTACTGCGCATGCGCGAGTCGCGCTGCGCAATAAGGACGGTCAACCAGGGGCAACGGCTTGTCTGAAATTATCTCAATTGTTAAAAAAAGGTTAGGTACTCTTACCAGAGAAATAGGACACACCTGTCATATGACAGTGGGTCATAAGCGCTTGGAATCTGCGCTGATCTCAATTGGGTGTTTTATGCGTTTCGACAAGTCCTGGTGGTGGGTTGTCACCGTATCATCTCTGGGTTTGGTTCCGCAGTTCACTGGAACTCCTGGTATAGATGGCTGAATCATATGTCTCCAGGCTCCACACAGTCAAAAACACTCACATTTGAATGGCATCCAAGATATGGTAGATCATGTGAAAAAAGTAAAAAAAAAAAAAAAAAGAAAGAGGGGCTCCGGATGGTGCAGGTCATAAAGTAACCAATGGGCTTCTTGAAAAAGTCATCAAAAAAAAAAAAGGCATAAAAGCAATAAGTGATCAAAAATTAACCACTTGAGACCCGCACTACGTCACGTGACGTCATGGGGTTTCGGTGGTTATATCTAAATGATGCCTGAGGCCACAGACATCATTCAGATATTGCCGTTTTCAGCCGGCGATTCCCTGCACCATAAGAACGATCATAGCGGCTGTTCCACCGCTTGATCGTTCTTACGGGCGGCGGGAGGGGACGCCCCCCCCCCTCCCTCCCGCCACCCTCCGGTGCTTCTACCGACTCACCGCTTGATCGTTCTTACGGGCGGCGGGAGGGGACGCCCCCGCCTCCCGCCACCCTCCGGTGCTTCTACCGTTTCCATCGGTGAGTCGGTCACAGGATCCGCCGGCCCCAGCAAGTAATCATAGAGATTTCCGGCGGACTAGATTGTCCCCAAAGTCTCTATGATCGTTCGGAGGCCGGGGCGCGATGTTATGATGTCAGGCCCGGCCTCGGTATTCAAATTAACGGCGCCGATCTGGCTAGGAAGCCATGATCGTTTTTTTTGTTTTTTTTATTCTTCCCAGCCTAGAGGTGAGATATGGGGTCTTATTGACCCCCATATTTCACTGTAAATAGGTCCGATCATGCCATATTCCTATTACAAGAGATGTTTACATTCCTTGTAATAGGAATAAAAGTCATCAATTTTTTTTTTTTTTTTTTTTTTTTTAAGTGTAAAACTAAAAAAATAAAAATAAAATTAGCAATAAAAAAAAAATAAAAAATTTAAAGCGCCCCTGTCCCCGTGAGCTCGCACACAGAAGCGAACGCATACGTAAGTCCCGCCCACATATGAAAACGGTGTTCAAACCACACATGTGAGGTATCGCCGTGAATGTTAGAGCGAGAGCAATAATTCTAGCCCTAGACCTCCTCTGTAACCCAAAATGTGTAACCAGTAAAAAACTTTAAAGCGTCGCCTATGGGGATTTTTAAATACCAAAGTTTGGCGCCATTCCACGAGCGCGTGTAATTTTGAAGCGTGACATGTTGGGTATCTATTTACTCGGCGTATCCTCCTCTTTCACATTATGCAAAAAAATTGGGCTAACTTTACTTTTGTTTTTGGTTTTTTAAAGCATGAAACTGTTTTTTTTCTGAAAAAAAAACGCGTTCGAAAAAAATTGCTGCGCAAATACCGTGCGAGATAAAAAGTTGCAATGACCGCCATTGTATTCTCTAGGGTCTTTGCTAAAAAAACATATATAATGTTTGGGGGTTCTATGTAATTTTCTAGCAAAGAAATTAGGAATTTTACATGTAGGAGAGAAATGTCAGAATTGGCCTGGGTCCGAAGTCGAACATAAAATATATCGTAAAAGCAATGTGGGGGTACAAAAAATGTAAGCCCTGGGCTTTAATTTGTGATCACTTATTGCTTTTATGTCCTTTTTTTTTTTTTTTTTTTTTGATGACCATTGGTTACTTTATGACCTGCACCATCCAGAGCCCCTCTTTCTTTTTTTTTTTTTACTTTTTTCACATGATCTACCATACCTTGGATGCCATTCAAATGTGAGTGTTTTTGACTGTGTGGAGCCTGGAGACATATGATTCAGCCATCTATACCAGGAGTTCCAGTGAACTGCGGAACCAAACCCAGAGATGATACGGTGACGACCCACCACCAGGACTTGTCGAAACGCACAACACACCTGATTGAGACCAGTCAGGGTTCCAAGCGCTTATGACCCACAGTCATATGACAGGTGTGTCCAATTTCTCTGGTAATGCCGCGTACACACGATCGGAATTCCGAGCCAGAAAAAAGACCGATGAGAGCTTTTCATCGGAAAATGCGACCGTGTGTACGCTCCATCGGAATTTAGCTGTCCGAATTTCCGCCAGCCAAAAATTAATTGCATGTTCTCAGTTTTCCCGACGGAAAAACTTTCTATTGGTAATTCCGATCGCGTGTATGCCATTCCGACACGCCAAAAATCACGCATGCTCAGATTTAAAGGGGTTGTAAAGGTTCGTTTTTTATTTTCTAAATAGGTTCTTATAAGCTCGTGCATTGTTGGTTCACTTACCTTTTCCTTTGATTTCCCTTATAAATGTTTTTTTTCTTTGTTTTCTTTGTCTGAATTTCTCACTTCCTGTTCCTCCTCAGTAAGCTGTTCTGGCTGACTAACCACCGCTCGGATGATGGTGAGAAGTTTACTGAGGAGAAACAGGAAGTGAGATATTGAGACAAAGAAAAAAAACATTTAGAAGGGAAATCGAAGGAAAAGGTAAGTGAACCAACAATGCACTAGCTTAGAGGAACCTATGTAGAAAATAAAAAATGAACCTTTACAACCCCTTTAACTACGAGACAGAAGGTATTGGCTACTGGCTATTGAACTTCCTTTTTCTAGTCACGTCGTACGTGTTGTACGTCACCGCGTTCTAAATGATCGGAATTTGGTGTGACCGTGTGTAGGCAAGACAGCTTGAGCCGAATTCCGTCGGGAAAACCATCAGAGCTTTTTCCGATGAGAATTCCGATCGTGTGTACGCGGCATAAGAGAACCTAAACTTTTTTAACAATTGATATAACTTCAGACAAGCCGTTGCCCCTGGTTGATTTGTGTGGTTGTCTATTCTGCTGCTGGGAAGATCATCATTGATATTCTCTACCATTTAATGCATGTGGACTATACATTGGGACACGCGTTTCAGTTTTCAGTTGTCAATATTGATTAGGATTTATGCGTATTTGTCCATTGACTCCATATACTTAGTGAATTACTGATTTCACTTATTTCATTGTTTTAGAGTTTATTTATTATTATTTTTTCATTCACACGTACACATTACTTCACACGTGTGTTCTATAGGACTGGCTTTCATCGCCATTACCCTAAACACAGTCTTCGATCCCTACATTAATTTATCTACTAGCGCTACACTAATTTTTGCCCACCCTTTTTTAAAGCCAATTAGAGCCTTAGCCTCTAATCACATGCTTAAAAAAAAAAAAAAAACCCAGCCCCCCCTCGCCATTGGAATCCATGCATCCAGCATCCCGAATGTAGATTAGGGGGCCGGACGCATGGATAGGGTGGGCGGCGATCCGTGCGCCCCGTATGGACGGACCGCCACTGCCAAAATGTATTCTGCCACATGTCTTTGGTAAAGAAAAATAAATAAATCCCAATAAGTGTATATTGATTGGTTTACAAAAAGTAGGCACTCCCCCCACACCTATAACTGACCTTTGCAGCAAGGAGCATTGGAGGGCAACATATGTCAAAAAAGGCCAACGAAAAATCCAAGGAAAAATCCAAGCTCTACTTACCGAACAACCGAATTGACCTGCCTATCGGTATGCGTTAAAAACAGGGGTTCAGTCTGCACACATTTGCAAATTGTTATTTTTTTTTCTTTTTTGCTATATAAAGGGAAAAAAAATTGAAAATTTTGAAAAAAAAAATACATATTTTTTACTTGTTTTAACCAGTAGCCGGCAGGTCGGCTGTCCTGGGCAAATCTCTGTAGGTATACGTTGGGCGCGCGGTGTGAACTAGAGCCATTGCAATACATGGAAAACACTGTGCATGCATTTTTAAGTGCAGAAAAAAGCGCAAAGAACTGCGTCTGGTGTGAACTGGCCCTCAATGAAAAAATCCCATGTACATAAGTATCACAGACTCCTCCCATGTACATAAGTATCACAGGCTCTTCCCATGTATATAAGTATCACAGGCTCTTCCCATGTACATAAGTATCACAGACTCCTCCCATGTACATACAGTGGTGTGAAAAAGTGTTTGCCCCCTTCCTCATTTCCTGTTCCTTTGCATGTTTGTCACACTTAAGTGTTTCGGAACATCAAACCAATTTAAACAATAGTCAAGGACAACACAAGTAAACACAAAATGCAATTTGTAAATGAAGGTGTTTATTATTAAAGGTGAAAAAAAATCCAAACCATCATGGCCCTGTGTGAAAAAGTGATTGCCCCCTAAACCTAATAACTGGTTGGGCCACCCTTAGCAGCAACAACTGCAACCAAGCGTTTGCGATAACGTGCAATGAGGCTTTTACAGCGTCCTGGAGGAATTTTGGCCCACTCATCTTTGCAGAATTGTCCTAATTCAGTTACATTAGAGGGTTTTCGAGCAGGAACGGCCTTTTTAAGGTCATACCACAACATTTCAATAGGATTCAGGTCAGGACTTTGGCTAGGCCACTCCAAAGTCTTCATTTTGTTTTTCTTCAGTCATTCGGTGGTGGACTTGCTGGTGTGTTTAGGATCATTGTCCTGCTGCAGAACCCAAGTTCGTTTCAGCTTGAGTACACGAACAGATGGTCGGACATTCTCCTTCAGGATCTCTTGGTAGACAGTAGAATTCATAGTTCATTTTATCACGGCAAGTCTTCCAGGTCCTGAAGCAGCAAAACAGCCCCAGACCATCACACTACCACCACCATATTTTACTGTTGGTATAATGTTCTTTTTATGAAATGCAGTGTTCCTTCTACGCCAGATATACTTGGACACACACCTTCCAAAGAGTTCCACTTTTGTCTCATCGGTCCACAGAATGTTGTCCCAAAAGTCTTGGGGATCATCAAGATGTGTTGTGGAGAAATTGAGACGAGCTTTGATGTTCTTTTTGCTCAGCAGTGGTTTTCTCCTTGGAACTCTGCCATGCAGGCCATTTTTGCCCAGTCTTTTCCTGATGGTGGAGGCATGAACGCTGACCTTAACTGAGGCAAGTGAGGCCTGCAGTTCCTTGGACGTTGTTGTGGGGTCTTTTGTGACCTCTTGGATGAGTCGTCGCTGCGCTCTTGGGGTAATCTTGGGCGGCCGGCCACTCCTGGGAAGGTTCACCACTGTTCCATGTCTTCGCCATTTGTGGATAATGGCTCTCACTGTGGTTCGCTGGATTCCCAAAGCTTTGGAAATGGCTTTATAACCCTTTCCAGACTGATAGATCTCAATTACTTTCTTTCTCAATTGTCCCTGAATTTCTTTGGGTCTCGGCATGATGTGTAGCTTTTAAGGATCTTCTGGTGGACCTTACTGTGTCAAGCAGCTCCTATTTAAGTGATGCCTTGATTGTGAACAGGTGTGGCAATAATCAGGCCTGGGTGTGGCTAGAGAAATTGAACTCAGGTGTGGACAACCACAGTTATAGTATGTTTTAACAAGGGGGGCAATCACTTTTTCACACAGGGCCATGATGGTTTGGATTTTTTTTCACCTTTAATAATAAACACCTTCATTTACAAATTGCATTTTGTGTTTACTTGTGTTGTCCTTGACTATTGTTTAAATTGGTTTGATGTTCCGAAACACTTAAGTGTGACAAACATGCAAAGGAACAGGAAATGAGGAAGGGGGCAAACACTTTTTCACACCACTGTAAGTATCATAGACTCCTCCCATGTACATAAGTATCACAGGCTCCTCCCATGTACATAAGTATCACAGGCTCCTCCCATGTACATAAGTATCACAGACTCCTCCCATGTACATAAGTATCACAGGCTCCTCCCATGTACATAAGTATCACAGGCTCCTCCCATGTACATAAGTATCACAGGCTCCTCCCATGTACATAAGTATCACAGGCTCTTCCCATGTACATAAGTATCACAGGCTCCTCCCATGTACATAAGTATCACAGGCTCCTCCCATGTACATAAGTATCACAGGCTCTTCCCATGTACATAAGTATCACAAGCTCCTCCCATGTACATAAGTATCACAGGCTCCTCCCATGTACATAAGTATCACAGGCTCCCCCATGTACATAAGTATCACAGGCTCCTCCCATGTACATAAGTATCACAGGCTCCCCCCATGTACATAAGTATCACAGGCTCCTCCCATGTACATAAGTATCACAGGCTCCTCCCATGTACATAAGTATCACAGGCTCCTCCCATGTACATAAGTATCACAGGCTCCTCCCATGACACTCAGAATTGAGCTCGGGTTTTTCCTGTTTCCACTGATCATCCTTCAGATGTTTCTACTAACTTGATTGGAGTCCACCTGTAGTAAATTCAGGTGATTGGACATGATTTGGAATTTGCAATTTTGCCATGATTTGAGTGTTTGTGCTTCCCCACTGACAGCTGAATGTAAAAAAAATTAATGAAAAAAAACAGAGTGGGGTCCCCTCCCCAATACCATACCAGACCCATTGGTCTGGTATGGATTTGGAGGGGACATCCCTCAGCAGAATAAAAAAAAATGACATGCCCCCCAAAATCCATACCAGACCCTTATCCGAGCATGCAGCCCCCCTCCTGAACCATACCAGGCCACATGCCCTCAACATGGGGGGGTGGGTGCTCTGGGCCTCCCACCCCAAAGCACCTTGCCCCCATGTTGATGGGGACAAGGGCCTCTTCCCGACAACCCTGGTTGGTGGTCGTGGGGGTTTAACAAGGGGGGCACCAGCCCCCCCCCATGTGATTGGGTATTGGGTACATCGTACGCCTACCCAGTCACCAAAAAAGCAGTGAAATGTAAAAAAAAAAAAAACAATAGCTGGTAGTCCTTCTCCCCAAGCTCTCTTCTCCCGCTGCCATCTCTCTTGGTGCAGTCTCCCCCCTGCCGCCGTCTCTCCCAGGGCTGTTTTCTCCCCAACCAATCTTCTCCCGCTGCCATCTCTCTCAGTGCCATCTTCTCCCCATGCCCTCTTCTCCCGCCGCCATCTCTCCCTGTGCCGACTTCTCCTTGCGCCAGCTTCTCCCGCCGCCATCTCTCTTGGGAGCCATCTTCCCCACCGCCTTTTCTCCCAGTGCTGTCTTCTCCTCGAGCTATTTTCTCTCGCCACCGCCCCTCTCGGTGCCGTCTTCTCCCCTAGCCATCTTCTCCCTCCACCGTCTCTCCTGGTGTTGTCTTCTCCCCAAGCCCTTTTCTCCCAACGCCGTCTCTCCCTGTGCCATCTTCCCCCCCCGAGCCATCTTCCCCCAGTGCCATCTCTCCCGGTGCTGTCTCTCCCGGTGCTGTCTCTCCCGGTGCCGTCCTCTCCTTGAGCCACCTTCTCCACTCGCCATCTCTCTCGCTGTCGTCTTCCACGCCACGGTCTCTCCCAGTGCGGTCCTCTACTCGAGCCATTTTCTCCCACTGCTGTCTCTCTCTGTGCCATCTTCTTCTCGAGCCCTCTTCTCCCACCACTGTCTCTCGGGGGGGCCGTCTTCTTCCCGAGCCCTCTTTTCCGACCGCTGTCTCACCCTGTGCCATCTTCTCCCCGAGCCTTCTTCCCCTGCCACCGTCTCTCCCGGTGCCGTCTTCTTCCCAAGCCATCTTCTCCCGCCGCCGTCTCTCGCAGTGACTTCCTCTCCATGAGCCACTTCTCCCGCCGCTGTCTCTCTCAGTGCTGTCTTCCCCTGCCGCCGTCTCTCCCAGTGCCGTCTTCTCCTCAAGCCATCTTCTCCCGCTGCCATCTCTCTCGGTGCCCTCTTCTTCTCGAGCCCTCTTCTCCCATCGCCGTCTCTCCCAGTGCAGTCTTCTCCCCGAGCCATCTTCTCCTGCCACCGTCTCTCCCGGCGCCGTCTTCTCCCCGAGCCCTCTTCTCCCCGAGCCCTTTTCTCCCATCGCTGTCTCTCCCAGTGCAGTCTTCTCCCCGAGCCATCTTTTCCTGCCACCGTCTCTCCCGGTGCTGTCTTCTCCCTGAGCACTCTTCTCCCGTTGCCGTTTTCTCCCCGAGCCATCTTCTCCTGCCACCGTCTCTCTCTGTGCTGTCTTCTTCTCTAGCCCTCTTCTCCCATCGCCGTCTCTCCCAGTGCAGTCTTCTCCCCGAGCCATCTTCTCCCGCCACCGTCTCTCCCAGTGCTGTCTTCTCCCCAAGCCCTCTTCTCCCATCGCTGTCTCTCCCAGTGCAGTCTTCTGCCCGAGCCATCTTTTCCCGTCACCGTCTCTCCCGGTGCTGTCTTCTCCCTGAGCACTCTTCTCCCGGTGCTGTTTTCTCCCTGAGCCCTCTTCTCCTGGTGCCATCTTCTCCCTGAGCCATCTTCTCCCACTGCCGTCTCTCTCTGTCAGAAACCATGAATCAGACCGAGAAAGAAGAACAGTCAAATCACACTTGTTTAATAATAAAAGTAAAAAGAACAAACGTAGTCAAAACATAGCCGAAGTTCAGTAACTGGAACGGATAGTCAGACAAGCTAGAAAGTCAGGAAGCCAGGAATCAGCATAGTGGAACAGCAAGCAGGACTTGGAGCCAGAAGGGATGTCAGCCAAGCAAGTCTTTAATAGGAGTGCAGGAGAAAGTCTCTGTGGACAGCTTAGACCCCTTTCACACCACACCGCCCATAGCGGTGCATTTCGGCCGCTAGCGGGGCGCTTTTACCCCCCGCTAGCGGCCGAGAAAGGGTTAAAACCACCGGCAATATGCCGCAATAGCAGCGTTTTGCCAGCGGTATTACAGCGCTGCCCCATTGATTTCAATGGGGAGCAGTGGTGGAGGAGCGGTAAACACACCGCTCCTTCACCGCTCCATAGAAGCTGCTGGCAGGACTTTTCCTGATGTCCTGCCGGCGCACCGCTGTAGTGTGAAAGCCCTCGGGGCTTTCACACTACAGACAATAATGCAGCTTTTTTAGGGCGGATTGCAGGCGCTATTTCTAACGCTATAGCGCCTGCAAAACGCCCTGGTGTGAAAGGGGTCTTAAGTAGGCAGGATTGACGAGCAGGATATCATCAACAGATGAGTCACTGTGGAGAGATGGGAGCTGGCAATTAGCTGACAGCTGAGCGGCCAGCTCAGAGACGGAAGGGCTGAGCCCAGCCCTGACACTCTCGGTGCCGTCTTCCCCCACTGCCGTCTCTCCCGGTGCCATCTTCTCCCACCGCCATCTTCTCCTGCCGCCGTCTTCTACCGGAGCCGTCTTCTACCGGAGCTGTAGAATAAGTGTATATTTATCAGGGCAATAGGCGCATCGCCAGGCACAATAGTGCAGGGATCGCGAACCAGCATAGGCAAAGGCACGCTGGCGCGAATCAACGCACAAGGATGTGCAGTGCCGTGAACAGGCGCATGCGCAACGGCGCACGCACAGTGTGATAGTGGCGCTGCTGCCTATTTAAACCCGCCGCTGACAATGGTGCATTGCTGGTTTATCGTCAGCTTCCCTCTGTGTTTCCTGTGCCTTGTGTATCCTGCTGATCTGATCTCCTGTCTACCACCCCGGCTTGCCTTGACCTGCTCTTCTTGACCCGCTTGGCTTGTATCCTGACTTGTTCCTGCCTGCTCCCTGCATCTGATCCTGGCCTGGCTTACGGACTCTGCCTTTACCCGTCTCCTATGCAAAGACTCGGCTGAGCCTTGGTCACTCTGATCTTGGACTGTCTTACTGTGAATGACCCCGGGCCTGGCTCCCGACTCAGCTATCCGGTCTGCTCCACTGGTTCCGCATCTCCTGGACTTTCCAAGCGCGCCCGCCTTGCAGTATACCTTGCCTGTCCCGGAAAGTTCCTGACAACCCGCTCCTGCAATCAGGCAACCTGTGCTTCTGTGGGCACCACGCCTCCTGCGTCACCTTCAGGGGTGGGCGGCGCTTGGCCGCAAGGGGAGCACTCCCAGTTTTTTCGCTTCCTACCAGGTTCCCGACAATATTGTCGGGAAAGTTATCGCGTCTACAAACTATGGGATAGATTTATGGAATTTTATTTTTTTTAAAGGTACGTGAATCTGCCTGTAGGAGCCGCCGCCCCGCAGTCCGTGGGCCGGTCAGCAAGGGGTTAAAGTGGTATTTAACCCAAAACCGAAACTGTAATATATCGCAGCTTACCGATCATTAGATGTGGCGGCTGCATTTGTTTTCTTTTCTTTTTTGTCCTTTTACCCCTCTGCATTCACCTTGTGATCTGGCCAGTGACACACCTCCTGTTTTAGCGCACCCCCCCCCCCCACTCTGGATGAAGGAGCACAGGGGGGCACAGCAGACAGTAGCATGGTCAGTGGGGGGGGGGGGAGTGTTAGATTTAGATAAACTAACAAACTGGAGCCGGACTTAGCTCACTCTTTATAATCAGTCACAGCAAACAGTTTTTTGTTTTCTTCAAATTACTCATACATGCTTCCACTATAAATTAATAATTTGGTAATAGTTACCCATTTATAGGTATGTTAATGTGAATAAAACTGCATGATATTAGGTACAAAGACATGATATCACTGCAAAACAGATACAAATTTAATAAATAAATAGCAAAATAAAATAATAATAATTCATATTATTTGTATTATTATTATTATTGTTAATAATAAAAAAATGTATATATATATATATATATATATATATATATATATATATATATATATATATATATATATATATATATATTAAAATAATTATTTATAGTAGATTCATTTATAGTGGAATTCAAATTTAACTGTTAATACAATCAATTAATTTGTATAGAAGATCTACAATGAAATATAGAAAAAGAACATATATTTTTTTTATAATAATATTAATAATAATAATAATAATTATTATTATTATTATTAATATTATTATAAAAAATATATGTTATTTTTCTATATTTCATTGTAGATCTTCTATACAAATGAATACATTAAAAAAAAAAAAAAATAATAAAATAATAATTATTATTTCTATGTTCTTTTTCTATATTTCATTCTAGATCTTCTATACAGATTAATTGATTATATTAACAGTTAAATCCTGAATTACTCATACATGTTTCCACTTTAAATGAATAATTTGTTTATAGTTACCTATTTACAAATATGCTAATGTCAATAAAACTGCATGCTATTAGGTACAAAGTCATAATATCAATGCAGTAAAAGGAAACATTGTTTCTGTTTGAGGACTGTAAATTTTCAATAAAGGTATTTGAAAAATAAATAAATAGTAAAATAAAATAATATAAAATAATAATAATAGTAAAATAAAATACTAATAAAAACAAATAATTATGAAAAGGAAAAGAAAAAAAATAGAAAAAAAATAAATAGAAGAAAGAAAGAGCCAAAAAGAAAGAAAAAAATAATATTTATTAATATTATCATTAATAAATTATTATAAAAAATACATAAATAAAATAATAATAAAAATAAAATAATAATAATTATTTTTATGTTCTTTTTTTATACTTCATTGTAGATCATCTATACAGATTAATTGATTATATTAACAGTTAAAATACAAATTACTCATACATGCTTCCAATTTAAATGAATAATTTGGTAATAGTTACCTATTTACAAATATGCTAATGTGAATAAAACTGCATGACATTAGGTACAAAGTCATAATATCAATGCAGTAAAAGAAAACATTGTTTCTGTTTGAGGCCTGTAAATTTTCAATAAAAACATTTGAAAAATAAATAAATAGTAAAATAAAATAATATAAAATAATAATAATAGTAAAATAAAATACTAATAAAAACAAATAATTATGAAAAGGAAAAGAAAAAAAAATAGAAAAAAAAAAATAAATAGAAGAAAGAAAGCCAAAAAGAAAGAAAAAAAATAATATTTATTAATATTATTATTAATATATTATTATAAAAAATACATAAATAAAATAATAATAAAAATAAAATAATAATAATTATTTCTATGTTCTTTTTTATATTTCATTGTAGATCATCTATACAGATTAATTGATTATATTAACAGTTAAAATCCAAATTACTCATACATGCTTCCAATTTAAATGAATAATTTGGTAATAGTTACCTATTTACAAATATGCTAATGTGAATAAAACTGCATGATATTAGGTACAAAGTCATAATATCAATGCAGTAAAAGGAAACATTGTTTCTGTTTGAGGCCTGTAAATTTTCAATAAAAACATTTGAAAAAGAAATAAATAGTAAAATAAATACAAAAATAAAATAATAATAATAATAATAATAATAATAAAAAAATAAAATAATAATAAAAAAAGAATAAAAATAAATAATGATAAAAAGGAAAATAAAAATAAATAAATAGAAGAAAGAAAGCCAAAAAATGTTTTATTATTATTATTATTATAAAAAATAAAATAATAATAAAAATAAAATAATAAAAATGATTTCTATGTTCGTTTTTTATATTTCATTGTAGATCTTCTATACAGATTAATTATATTAACAGTTAAAATCCAAATTACTCATACATGCTTCCACTTTAAATGAATAATTTGGTAATAGTTACCTATTTTTAAATATGCTAATGTGAATAAAACTGCATGATATTAGGTAAAAATTCATAATATCAATGCAGTAAAAGGAAACATTGTTTCTGTTTGAGGCCTATAAATTTTCAATAACAATATTTGAAAAAAAAAAGAAAAGAAATAAATAGTAAAATAAAATAATAATAATAGTAAAATAAAACAATAAGAAAAAAAAATAGAAGAAAGAAAAAAAAAAGAAAACAAATTCAGCCATCACATCAAAGAATTGGTAAGCTGCTATATAAAAAATGCTTGGTTTGTGGGATTAATATTGCATTAAATCAGATTGTTTTAAATATGAACACGGGGGGTGACACCTATATTGGATTTTTTTAGCAATATATTTATAATTTTTTTTTATTTATTTTTTTGCTGACCTACTAAAAAATCAGCCTTGCAGCGCCGCACAGATAAATGATATCACTGGTTGCAGCCGCTGGATTGCCCTGGACATGCCGGAACGTCAATGAGAGCTGCCAGCACTGGGCTCGGGGTGGAATCTGTGTGGGGTCTCTATAGCTCTGATATGCCCCCCTCCCTTCCCCCGCTCCGCCGCGGCTTCTCAATGTCTTTTTTCAGGCTCTCTGTGCCCGATTGAACCGCGATTCTCCCAACGATAAATGAAGACAAAAAGGAGACGAAGAAAGAGAAAAGAACATCGTTTGATAAGGACCAGTGACTGCTGGGTACTGTAGGGGTGTGTTTGTTCCACCAATGACAGGCTGGCGCGGCGCCCGCTGGATCCGGTTCCCCAGCACTGGCCTGGGTACATCTTTTCATGGGGGGGGGGGGGGGAGAGCCGCAGCTTGGAATGGCAGCGGAGCCGTGAATAGTCCGATAAATCAGAGCACTGTGTGCGCCGCGAGGAATGGGGGGTTTTGTCACCCCCCCCCAAGCTGCCAGGAACATCGAGGGGGGGGGAGAGGATCGCCTTCTCATTCAAACATGCCTGGAGGTTTCCTGAGGTAAGACCGCCACTGCGGCGAAGTACGGCGCCCCCCAGAGAACGGCTCAGGTTATCTAATTTTAAAGGGTCACCCCGCCTGGGTCCAAGGCAGTGATTGCGTCTCATTCTAGAGAATTCCCTACAATTCCTGCAACTCAAGGGCTCATTCACACATGAGGATAGGGCAGGGGGTAAAACACCACAGTTGGGCCATGCTTTTAACACTCACCCCCCCCCCCCCCCCCCCCGGCAGGCTCAACACATGCCATGGGCGCAATTCTTTGCAAGAATTATACCCACTGTCGCTTTCAGCAGGCATAGCGCCCACCAACCACACGACCCGTTCAAGAGGATGGGGCCGCTCTGCAAGGGCCGGGGATCAGTTACCCAGGGTAAAGATGCCATCCTGCGCCCCACCTCTCCCTGATGTGGACACCCCTTACTGTCTTCTGCAGTTGGGAACTAAGATACTCGCAATACAGCCGAAACGGAGACCAGTTTGTTATGCTTTTACCACCCCTCTCCCCCAACTGCTACCCCCTTTGGCTGCAGAGGCAGCAGGCGGCAGTCAGTGCCAGGACAAGAACATCCAGTGTCCAGTGGGAAAAGATGCCAAATTGCACCCCCCCTCTTCATTATGTACAAGCTTATAAGGAGAACGGGGAGAGGAAGCACAGCCTGCACCTCCTCCCGTCTCTCTCCTCCTCTCCTTGCTGCTTCCAGCGCTGGGCTGGCGGTCAGCCTCCTCTCAGCCTTAAAATGAACTAGGCCACTCTGCCAGCACCCCACAACCACAGGGACAAGTTCATCCAGTGCCCAGGGCAAAGATACCAAACTGCATCCCCCCCTTCATAATGTATGAGCTTATAAGGAGGAGGATGGGGAGAGAGAGCACAGCCCGCACCTCCTCCCGGCTCTCTCCTTCCCTCCTTGCTTCTTCCAGTGCTGGGCTGACAGAAGTAGTGATGCTGCTGTCACTCCCGTCAGCCTTATAGGAGAAGGAACTTGCGGCGCTCCCCTATCCCTACAATACACCCTGCACCCAGGGCCATAAGTATCACAGGCTCCTCCCATGTCCATAAGTATCACAGACTCCTCCCATGTACATAAATATCACAGGCTCATCCCATGTCCATAAATATCACAGGCTCCTCCCATGTCCATAAGTATCACAGGCTCCGCCCATGTACATAAGCATCACAGGCTCCTCCCATGTACATAAGTATCACAGGCTCCTCCCATGTACATAAGTATCACAGGCTCCTCCCATGTAAATAAGTATCACAGGCTCCTCCCATGTACAGAAGTATCACAAGCTCCTCCCATGTACAGAAGTATCACAGGCTCCTCCCATGTACAGAAGTATCACAAGCTCCTCCCATGTACAGAAGTATCACAGGCTCCTCCCATGTACATAAGTATCACAGGCTCCTCCCATGTACATAAGTATCACAGGCTCCTCCCATGTACAGAAGTATCACAGGCTCCTCCCATGTACAGAAGTATCACAGGCTCCTCCCATGTACAGAAGTATCACAGGCTCCTCCCATGTACATAAGTATCACAGGCTCCTCCCATGTACATAAGTATCACAGGCTCCTCCCATGTACATAAGTATCACAGCCTTTGCGCAATACTTTGGTGAAGCTCCTTTGGCACCAATTACATCCTCCAGTCTTGGTGAGTATGATGTATGATGAGTATGATGTATGATGAGTATGATGCCACAAGCTCGGCACTCCTATTTTTGGGCAGTTTCTCCCATTCTTCTTTGTAGGACCTCTCAAGCTCCATCAGGTTGGATGGGGAGGGTCGGTGCACAGCCATTTTCAGATCTCTCCAGAGATGTCCAATGGGGTTCAAGTCTGGGCTCTGGCTGGGCCACTCAAGGTCATTCACAGAGTTGTCCTGTAGCCACTCCTTTGTTACCTTGGTTGTGTGCTTAGGGCAGTGGCGTACCAACCTGGGGAGGCGGGGGGTGGCGCGCCCCGGGTGCCACACATTAGGTGGGTGTCAGCCCAGTGCCCCCTGCCCTCTGTGAGTGAAGCGGCGATGGGCACAGGCACCAGTGGCGGGGAGAGGGGAGCTGTGACAAGGTACGGCGGTGCCGGTGTCTGTGACTGACACCCAGGGCCGGCCGCTGGATTCACTTGGCGCCGCACCTCAGGGGAGAGAGACAGTGAGCGGAGCTGGAGAGAGGACGGCAACTGCCGGACTTAACTTTTCAGGTTAAAGTTAAGTCCCTCTGTTCTGTGATGCTATGTCTCCAGCTTTGCATGCATGCCTCAGCAAGGTAGGAAGGGGCAATTTGCAGGGGCCCAGAGCTGGGGAGTGCGGGCTGTGTAATGTACAGAGGTCCAGAGCTGGGGGGGAGCGATGTGTAATGTGCGGGGGTCCCAAGCTGGGGGGGTGCAATGTGTAATGTGCAGGGGTCCAGAGCTAGGGGGGCAATGTGTAATGTGCAGGGGTCCAGAGCAGGGGGGGGCAATGTGTAATGTGCAGGGGTCCAGAGCTGGGGGGGGCTGTGTAATGTGCAGGGGTCCAAAGCTAGGATGGGGCTGTGTAATGTGTAGGGGTCCAGAGCGGGGGAGGAATGTGTAATGTACAGAGGATATACAGAGGTCCAGGGCTGGGGTGGGCTGTGTAATGTGCAGGGGTCCAAATCTAGGTTGGGGGGCTGTGTAATGTGTAGGGATCCAGAGCTCGAGGGGCAATGTGTAATGCACAGCGGTCCAAAGCTGGGGAGATGTGTAAAATGCAGGGGTCAAGAGCTGGAGTGGGGGAGCTGTGTAATGTGCAGGGGTCCAGAGCTGGGGTGGGGGAGCTGTGTAATGTGCAGGGGTCCAGAGCTTGGGTGGGGGGCTGGGTAATGTGCAGGGGTCCAAAGCTAGGGTGGGGTGTGTGTAATGTGCAGGGGTCCAGAGCTGAGGTGAGGGGCTATATAATGTGCAGGGGTCCAGAGCTGTGGGGGGGCTGTGAATTGTGCAGGGGTCTAAAACTGGGATGGGGGGCTGTGTAATATGCAGGGGTCCAAAGCTGGGATGGGGGCTGTGTAATGTGCAGGGGTCCAAAGCTAGGGTGGGGGACTGTGTAATGTGCAGGGGTCCAGAGCTGAGTTGAGGGGCTGTGTAATGTGCAGGGGTCCAGATCTAGGGTGAGTGGCTGTGTAATGTGCAGGGGTCCAGAGATGAGGTGGGGGGCTGTGTAATGTGCAGGGGTCCAAAGCTGGGATGGGGGGGCCAGACCTGTTGGGGGGCTGTGTAGTGTAAAAGGGTCCAGAACTGCGGGGGGCTGTGTCATGTAAAGGGGTCCCTCTGTTCTGTGATGCTATGTCTCCAGCTCTGCATGCATGCCCCAGCAAGGTAGGAAGGGGCAATGTGCAGGGGTCCAGAGCTGGGGGGCTGTGTAATGTACAGAGGCCCAGAGCTGGGGGGGAGCAATTTGTAATGTGCAGGGGTCCAGAGCTGGGGGGGGGAAATTGTATTGTGCAGGGGTGCAGAGCTGGGGGAATGTGTAATATGCAGGGGTCCAAAGCTGGGGGGGGGATGTGTAAAATGCAGGGGCCAAGAGCTGGGGTGGGGGAGCTGTGTAATGTGCAAGGGTCCAGAGCTGAGGGGCTATATAATGTGGGTCCAGAGCTGAGTTAAGGGGCTTTTTAATGTGCAGGGGTCCAGAGCTAGGGTGAGTGGCTGTTTAATGTGCAGGGGTCCAGAGATGAGGTGGGTGCCTGTGTAATGCGCAGGGGTCCAGAGCTGAGGTGGGGGGCTGTGTAATGTGCAGGGGTCCAAAGCTGGGATGGGGGGGCTGTGTAATGTGCAGGGGTCCAGACCTGTTGGGGGGCTGTGTAGTGTAAAAGGGTCCAGAGCTGCGGGGGGCTGTGTCATGTAAAGGGGTCCCTCTGTTCTGTGATGATATGTCTCCAGCTCTGCATGCATGCCCCAGCAAGGTAGGAAGGGGCAATGTGCAGGGGTCCAGAGCTGGGGGGAGCTGTGTAATGTACAGAGGCCCAGAGCTGAGGGGGAGCAATGTGTAATGTGCAGGGGTCCCAAGCTGGGGGAGTGCAATGTGTAATGTGCAGGGGTCCAGAGCTGGGGGGGGGGGCAATGCGTAATGTGCAGGGGTGCAGAGCTAGGGGAATGTGTAATATGCAGGGGTCCAAAGCTGGGGGGGGGGATGTGTAAAATGCAGGGGCCAAGAGCTGGGGTGGGGGAGCTTTGTAATGTGCAGGGGTCCAGAGCTTGGGTGGGGGGCTGAGTAATGTGCTGGGGTCCAAAGCTAGGTTGGGGTGTGTGTAATGTGCAGGGGTCCAGAGCTGTGGGGGGCTGTGCATTGTGCAGGGGTCCAAAACTGGGATGGGGGGCTGTGTAATGTGCAGGGGTCCAAAGCTAGGATAGGGTGGCTGTGTAATGTGCAAGGGTCCAGACCTGTTGGGGGGGGGGGGGGGCTGTGTAGTGTAAAAGGGTCCAGAGCTGTGGGGGCTGTGTAATGTAAAGGGGTCCAGAGGTGCAGTTGTGGAGAGGGGATGCAGTAGTGACAAAGAGATATTGGGGGGTGCAGAAGCATGCAGGGAGCACAGTGGGGTGTGTTTACATTTTAAAGTGGGGGGTGCCAGATATAGGATCCTCCCTGGGTGCCAAATGCTCTAGGTACGCCCCTGGCTTAGGCCCGTTATCCTGTTGGAAGATGAACCTTCACCCCAGTCTGAGGTGCAGAGTGCTCTGGAGCAGGTTTTCATCAAGGATGTCTCTGTACATTGCTGCATTCATCTTTCCTTCAATCCTGACTAGTCTCCCAGTTCCTGCCACTGAAAAACATCCCCACAGCATGATGCTGCCACCACCATGCTTCACTGTAGGGATGGTATTGGCCAGGTGATGAGCGGTGCCTGGTTTCCTCCAGATATGACGCTTGCCATTCAGGCCAAAGAGTTCAATCTTTGTTTCATCAGACCAGAGAATTTTGTTTCTCATGGGCTGAGAGTCCTTCAGGTGCCTTTTGGCAAAAAATACGAGGTGGGCTGTCATGTGCCTTTTACTGAGAAGTGGCTTCCGTCTGGCCATTCTACCATACAGGCCTGATTGGTGGAGTGCTGCAGAGATGGTTGTTCTTCTGGAAGGTTCTCCTCTCTCCACAGAGAAACACTGGAGCTCTGTCAGAGTGACCATCGGGTTCTTGGTCACCTCCCTGACCAGGCGTGTACTGGCCATCGGGACTACCGGGAGTTTCCCAGTGGGCCGATGGCTCAGTGGGCCACTCTGATGTAAGGGGGCTAGTGATGGGACACTCTGATGTAAGGGGGCTGGTGATGGGACACTCTGATGTAAGGGGGCTGCTGATGGGACACTCTGATGTAAGGGGGCTGCTGATGGGACACTCTGATGTAAGGGGGATGCTGATGGGACACTCTGATGTAAGGGGGCTGCTGATGGGACACTCTGATGTAAGGGAGTGCTGATGGGACACTCGGATGTAAGGGGGCTGGTGATGGGACACTCTGATGTAAGGGGGTGGTGATGGGACACTCTGATGTAAGGGGGCTGCTGATGGGACACTCTGATGTAAGGGGGCTGCCGATGGGACACTCTGATGTAAGGGGGCTGCTGATGGGACACTCTGATGTAAGGGGGCTGCTGATGGGACACTCTGATGTAAGGGGGCTGCTGATGGGACACTCTGATGTAAGGGGGATGCTGATGGGACACTCTGATGTAAGGGGGCTGCTGATGGGACACTCTAATGTAAGGGGGCTGCCGATGGGACACTCTGATGTAAGGGGGCTGCTGATGGGACACTCTGATGTAAGGGAGTGCTGATGGGACACTCTGATGTAAGGGGGCTGCTGATGGGACACTCCGATGTAAGGGGGATGCTGATGGGACACTCTGATGTAAGGGGGCTGCTGATGGGACACTCCGATGTAAGGGGGCTGCTGATGGGACACTCTGATGTAAGGGGGATGCTGATGGGACACTCTGATGTAAGGGGGCTGCTGATGGGACACTCTGATGTAAGGGAGTGCTGATGGGACACTCGGATGTAAGGGGGCTGTTGATGGGACACTCTGATGTAAGGGGGTGGTGATGGGACACTCTGATGTAAGGGGGCTGCTGATGGGACACTCTGATGTAAGGGGGCTGCCGATGGGACACTCTGATGTAAGGGGGCTGCTGATGGGACACTCTGATGTAAGGGGGCTGCTGATGGGACACTCTGATGTAAGGGGGCTGCTGATGGGACACTCTGATGTAAGGGGGATGCTGATGGGACACTCTGATGTAAGGGGGCTGCTGATGGGACACTCTAATGTAAGGGGGCTGCCGATGGGACACTCTGATGTAAGGGGGCTGCTGATGGGACACTCTGATGTAAGGGAGTGCTGATGGGACACTCGGATGTAAGGGGGATGCTGATGGGACACTCTGATGTAAGGGGGCTGCTGATGGGACACTCTGATGTAAGGGGGCTGGTGATGGGACACTCTGATGTAAGGGAGTGCTGATGGGACACTCGGATGTAAGGGGGATGCTGATGGGACACTCCGATGTAAGGGGGATGCTGATGGGACACTCCGATGTAAGGGGGCTGCTGATGGGACACTCTGATGTAAGGGGGATGCTGATGGGACACTCCGATGTAAGGGGGATGCTGATGGGACACTCCGATGTAAGGGGGCTACTGATGGGACACTCTGATGTAAGGGGGATGCTGATGGGACACTCTGATGTAAGGGGGTGCTGATGGGACACTCAAAATGTAAGTGGGCCGGTCTGGATGAAGTCCAGGGCCAAATTTCTTTCCCAGTCCAGCCCTGTCCCTGACTAAGGTTCTTCTCCCCCGATCCCTCAGTTTGGCCCGGCGGCCCGCTCTATGAAGGTCCTGGTGGTTCCAAACTTCTTCCATTTACAGATGATGGAGGCCACTGTGCTCATTGGGGCCTTCAATGCTGCAGAAATGTTTCTGTACCCTTCCCCCGATCTGTGCCTCCATACAATCCTGTCTCCGAGGTCTACAGACAATTCCTTGGACTTCATGGCTTGGATTGTGCTCTGACATGCACTGTTACCTGTGGGACCTTCTATAGACAGGTGTGTGCCTTTCCAAATCATGTCCAATCACCTGAATTTACCACAGGGGGACTCTAATCAAGCTGTAGAAACATCTCAAAAACAGGAAGAACCTGAGCTCAATTCTGAGTGACATGGGAGGAGTCTGTGATACTTATGTACATGGGAGGAGTCTGTGATACTTATGTACATGGGAGGAGCCTGTGATACTTATGTACATGGGAGGAGCCTGTGATACTTCTGTACATGGGAGGAGCCTGTGATACTTCTGTACATGGGAGGAGCCTGTGATACTTCTGTACATGGGAGGAGCCTGTGATACTTCTGTACATGGGAGGAGCCTGTGATACTTCTGTACATGGGAGGAGCCTGTGATACTTCTGTACATGGGAGGAGTCTGTGATACTTCTGTACATGGGAGGAGCCTGTGATACTTATGTACATGGGAGGAGCCTGTGATACTTCTGTACATGGGAGGAGCCTGTGATACTTCTGTACATGGGAGGAGCCTGTGATACTTCTGTACATGGGAGGAGCCTGTGATACTTATGTACATGGGATTTTTTATTTTTAATAAATTTGCAAAGATTTCAAACAAACTTCTTTTATGTTGTCATTATGGGGAATTGTTTGTATACCGTATATACTCGAGTATAAGCCGAGATTTTCAGCCTCTTTTTTGAGGCTGAAAGTGCCCCCCTCGGCTTATACTCGAGTCATCGCTGTCTGCCCGCTCGATCAGCGTGTCGAGCAGACAGACAGCGGCCATTCTATAATTCAAAAGCTGCGCCTCCGGCTCCGCCTTCGCCTGTGATAGGCGGAACACTGAATTTCCCAGCAGCCTGTGTTCCGCCTATCACGGACATCGTATCATCCTCGTACTACGGACGAGGATGATACGATGTACGTGATAGGCGGAACACAGGCTGCTGGGAAATTCAGTGTTCCGCCTATCACAGGCGAAGGCGGCGGCGCAGCTTTTGAATTTTACAATGGCCGCCGAGGCGCCGACGAAGAGGGCACGGGACGGAGGCAAGGCAAGGCACGGCACGGGACGGGACGGGACGGAGGCAAGGCACGGCGGCAAGGCACGGAGGCAAGGAGGCAAGGCACGGGACGGAGGCTCGGGACAAAGGCTCGGGACACAGGTAGGCTGGACACACACACACACACACACACACACACACACACACACACACACACACACACACACACGGATGGATACACACACACACAGGGATGGATGGATGGATGGAGACACACACACACAGGGATGGATGGATGGATGGAGACACACACACACAGGGATGGATGGATGGATGGACACACACACACACAGGGATGGATGGACGGACACACAGGGATGGACGGACACACAGGGATGGACGGACACACAGGGATGGACGGACACACACACAGGGATGGACAGGCATGTCTCACCCTCGGCTTATACACGAGTCAATAAGTTTGCCAGTTTTTTTGGGGGTAAATTGGGGGCCTCGGCTTATATTCGGGTCGGCCTATACTCGAGTATATACGGTAATTTTGAGGAAAATAATGAATTTAATCCATTTTGTGGAAAAAGTGAAGCGCTGTGAATACTTTCCGCATGCACTGTACACATGGCGGAACAATCACTGAAGACTGAGTATCAGATATCAGATAGTGCCACACCTCCACTGAAGTGGTCACCTCAGTTTGCCTGATTGGCACCACAGCCTTGGTATACGGTCTTTCATCTCATGGGCTGTGCCCAAGGCCATGCCATGTTCTCCAGTTCAGTTTTAAATATTTTCTTTAATGATCCTTCAGACTAGAAGGCAGTGGCGGCCCCCCATCCATGGGGGGGGGGGGCAGGAGGGGGTGGTATTTTTTTTTAAGCTCCTGATTAGAGCCAGAGGCTCTAATAGGCTTCAAAATCGGGTGGGTTTGTGGAGCAGAGAGTGCGCCCTGATCCCTCCCAATTCTGTAACTATAGCAAATACATTTTTGCTATTTTCACACTAACCTTCCTCCCCGCCCATCAGGAGGCAGGACGTCAGACCTGCTTCCTGATTGGCCAAAGTGCCAGGCCACCCTATTGGATGCCTGGTGCTTAGGAAGAGGAGCGAGGAGACTCACGCTGGAGCCGCCGCTCTGAGAGGATCTGCTACAGACAGTGCTGCGGTAAGTCCCCTCGGCTCTGCCGGGGGGGGGGGTTTGGTGTCAGAGCCGGGATCCATGGGGGGTACTGGAGCCACAATCTGCATGCGGGGGAGGGAGGTCGGTGGGCACTGGTGGTTGGATATGATGGGCACACGTGGCTGTATTTGATGGGCACAGGTGGCTGCATATGATGGGCACAGGTGGCTGCATTTGATGGGCAAGTGGCTGCACTTTATGGGAACAGGTGGCTGCATATGGTGGGCACAAGTGGCTGCATTTTATGGGCACAAATGGCTGTATTTGATGGGCAAGTGGCTGCATTTGATGGGCACTGGTGGCTGCACATGATGGGCACAAGTGGCTGCATTTGATGGGCACAGGTGGCTGCATTGGATGGGCACAGGTGGCTGCATTTGATTGGCAAGTGGCTGCATTTGATGGGCACAGGTGGCTGCATATGATGGGTACAAGTGGCTGCATTTGATGGGCACAGATGGCTGCATATTATAGGCACAGGTGGCTGCATATGATGGGTACAAGTGGCTGCATTTGATGGGCACAGATGGCTGCATATTATAGGCACAGGTGGCTGCATATGATGGGTACAAGTGGCTGCATTTGATGGGCACAGATGGCTGCATATTATAGGCACAGGTGGCTGCATATGATGGGTACAAGTGGCTGCATTTGATGGGCACAGATGGCTGCATTCGATGGGCACAGATGGCTGCATTTGATGGGGGGGTTTCAGTATCTTTCAGGGCAAAGGTGGCTGCATTTGATTGGCAAGTGGCTGCATTTGATGGGCACATTGAGACTGCATTTGACGGGGGGTTGAGTATTTTTCAGGGCACAGGTGGCTGCATATGATGGGCACAGGTGGCTGCATTTGATTGACAAGTGACTGCATTTGATGGGCACAGGTGGCTGCATATGATGGGTACAAGTGGCTGCATTTGATAGGCACAGATGGCTGCATATTATAGGCACAGGTGGCTGCATTTGATGGGCAAGCGGCTGCATTTGATAGGCACATTGAGGCTGCAATTAATGGGGGGGTTCAGTATTTTTCAGTTTGTTTGTGCCCCCCCCAAAAAAAATTTGAGCACCGGCCGCCACTGCTAGAAGGTCTCCAAACTGCATTCTTTTGCAAGAACAATCTTCTGTATTTGAAAATCACCGGAGAACGTTTGGTAGAACATTGCCCCGGGACGCTCAAAGGTTAAAGGTTTTCCTTCAAACGCGTCTCTGTGTGTCAGAATGAGATACCCAACGCAGTCCACTGGAGGATCCCTCTACAGGGCGATAAGAAAAGTCACGACTGTCACTGGGAACCAAGAAAATGGCCTTGGACTTATCTACAGCACATGTGAGAAACACAGAGCACTGGAAGAACTCGGCAACACCAAATCCTTCCTCTCTAGTCCTTCGACGGGCGAATGAACATTTTTCTGTAAAACCTGAATGGCCAAAGTTAAGAGCGTGAAATTGTACAAAATGTCTTGGTATGCTGACGCCTTAGGAGTTCCCTTCACTGGAACTAAGAGCCCAACCCCTGAAAAATTACCCCACACCATAAACCCCCATCCACAAAATGTTTTGGACCAGTCCACAAAGCAAGGTCCATAAAGACATGGATGAGTAAGTTTGGGGTGGAGGAACTTGACTGGCCTGCACAGAGTCCTGACCTCAACCCGATAAAACACCTTTGGGATGAATTAGAGTGGAGACTGCAAGCCAGGCCTTCTCATCCAACATCAGTGCCTGACCTCACAAATGCTCTTCTGGAAGAATGGTCCCCATAGACACCCTCCTAAACATTGTGGATGGCCTTCCCAGAAGAAGTGAAGCTGTTATAGCTGCAAAGGGCGGAGCCAACTCAATATTGAACCCTACTGACTAAGACTGGGATGTCATTAAAGTTCACGTGCGTGTAAAGGCAGGTGTCCCAATACTTTTGGTAATATAGTGTACTTATATTGGTTCAGCTTGGCGCAGTGTACAGTATGCAGGGCCGGGACAAGGGGTGGGCATGAGGGCCTGCTGCCCTAGGCGCATCTGTGCCCTGGGCACTAGAAGACCTTGCCCCGGCACTGACAGTATGTATGCATATCTCATACCTAATGGGCTGCTGGGGAAGCTAACAAGCTTTGTAGCAGTTGGTGTTACTACAATGATAGCCGCAATTGTCTGGTTCTGGTGTCATGTGGCTCCCCCCCCCCCCCCCCCCCCCTGCACACAGACCATGTGGAGGGGTATCACTCTTTGAATGCAAGGTATTGTCTGATTGGACAAGGTAAAGATCATGACATCACAATGCCTCTTTTTCACCTTGCCCATCGTGTTCTATGAAAAAAATACAAGGCATTTTGTGAATGGCAGAGGCACAGGGCAAGCATAACCCTGTGGCCAATGTGCAGAGGAGACGCAGCTTGGCATCGGAACTGGAAGATCGTGGAAGGAAAGGTGAAAGAAAGAGAGAGAAAGGAAAAGAGATGAAGAATGGAGGAGGATCTGGGGTCGGGCTGGGCTCGGGCAAGGGGTGGGGAGGAGGGACGGCTGCCCTGGGTACTATGGTATCATGTGAGGTGGGGGGGCACCAAAAGGAGATGGGGGGGGGGGAATTTGTGTTGGAAGGGGGAATTTGGGGTTTGGCAGGATGTATTGTTCTAGAAAGGGAAATTGGGGGGGGGGGGTGCTAAGAATGGTGATTTAGGGGGATTTGTATTGAGAGGGGGGGTGAGGGGAATAAAGTGAATACTAGAAGGGGGAATTTGTGCTGGGAGGGAGGGATTTGAAGTAGAGGGGAGAAGATGTGTACTAGAAGGGGACATTTTAAGGGAAGAGGTTTTGTTCTAGGAGGGGTGATTTTCTTTTGGGGGGGGGGCTTTGAGCAAGGGGAATTTGGGGTGTGGTGGGGGCAAAGATTTGTGCTGAGAGGGGAGATTTCAGTAGGGGGATGGATTTGTACTGGATGGAGGGTGAATTTATGCTTTGTCTATACCCTGACCCCCTCATTGTGCACCCCTACTACTTTTATTCCCTCATTGTGCCCCCCAACTCCACCCCCCCCCCCATTGTGCATCCCAGTCCCTACACCCTCTTATTGTGCACTCCAGCACTATATGAACCTCCTCCCTATCCATGCTTACTGGTAATTAGAGGAGTTCCAGTGCACAGAATGCTGGTTGGCGGTGGCTCCCGGAGGGGAAGGAGAAGAGAGATCAGAGCCCTCCTCACCTGCACTGAGAAGTACGTACTCAGCGGGGGTGTGGCGCTCGCTCTCCTCTACCCCTCCCACTCTGACCTAGAACCACCAAGCCAGACCCACCCACACAGGCTAAGGGGGTCAGTGAGAGTAGGGAGCATGCTGCTGACGGGACCAGAATGGAAGCACGCACTCATTTTGCACCCTCAAAAAGGTTTGTGCCCAGGACGTGGCCCCGCACATGCCACACCACCGCCCAGAGGGTCTTATTACATAAAAGGTGCAAAGGGTCTGGGGTCCCCACCCAGAGACTCCCATTATGTATAAGGTGCAGAGAGTCCAGGGTCTTCACCCAGGGGGTCTCATTATGTATATTGTGCAGAGTTTCTGGGGTCCCCACCCAGGGTATCTCATTATGTATAAGGTGCAGAGGGGTTGGGATCCCCACCCAGAGAGTGTCATTATATATAAGGTGCAGAGGGTCTGCGGTCCCCACCCGGGGGGTGTCATTGTCATTATATATAAGGTGCAGATGGTCCACGGTCCCTACCCAGGGGGTGTCATTATATATAAGGTGCAGAGAGTTTGGGATCCAAACCAAGAGAGTCTCATTGTTTATAGGGTGCAGAGAGTTTCATTATGTATAAGGTGCAGAGGGTCCGTGGTCCCCACCCAGGGGTTGTCGTTATATATAAGGTACAGAGGGTCCGGGGTCCCCACCCAGGGGCTGTCATTATATATAAGGTGCAGAGGGTCCGGGGTCCCCACCCAGGGGGTGTCATTATATATAAGGTATAGAGGGTCCGGGGTCCCCACCCAGGGGGTGTCATTATATATAAGGTGCAGATGGTCCGGTGTCCCCACCCAGGGGGTGTCATTATATATAAGGTACAGAGGGTTTGGAGTCCCCACCCAGGGGGTGTCATTATATATAAGGTACAGAGGGTCCGGGGTCCCCACCCAGGGGGTGTCATTATATATAAGGTGCAGATGGTCCAAGGTCCCCACCCAGGGGGTGTCATTATATATAAGGTGCAGATGGTCCGATGTCCCCACCCAGGGGGTGTCATTATATATAAGGTACAGAGGGTTTGGAGTCCCCACCCAGGGGGTGTCATTATATATAAGGTACAGAGGGTCCGGGGTCCCCACCCAGGGGGTGTCATTATATATAAGGTGCAGATGGTCCAAGGTCCCCACCCAGGGGGTGTCATTATATATAAGGTGCAGATGGTCCGGTGTCCCCACCCAGGGGGTGTCATTATATATAAGGTGCAGAGGGTCCAAGGTCCCCACCCAGGGGGTGTTATTAAATATAAGGTGCAGAGGGTTTGGAGTGCAAACCAAGAGGGTGTCATTGTTTATAGGGTGCATAGAATCTCATTATGTATGTAGCACTGACCCCCCGAAGGAGCTGCTGGTTATTGTTGGGCTTACCGTTACCCTCCGTTCTCCTTGTTGCACGTCTAGGGGATGTCCCGTGGTAGGTGGCCCAGTAACTTGAGACTGACAATAGATCCACCTGAATGGATTTTATTTGCAAACTCAGACAATTGAACAGTCTTTCAACTTGGGATCAGAGGGTTGGAAAAGGAAGTTCCGGTACTCTTAGCCCTTGTACACACGGTCAGACCGTGTGTGGGCTCCATCGGACTTTTTCCGTCGGAATGTCCGACCAACAAAGTTTGAGAGCTGGATATAAAATTTTCCGATCGGACAAAGTGCCATGCATGCTCAGATCAAATTATGAGACCAAAAGTATTGGCTACTAGCCGCAACGTAGTCCAGTCGCAAAGACCGAACGTCATCACATTAAAGTCGGGTGGATCCGCACCCCAGGCCATAGCCTTCCTGGGGGCTGGTCAGGAGGACCAGGACCATGTAATCAGCACATCATACTGGATCGGAACCCCCGAATCACATGACATCCGCATCTTATGTACCCTCTCCCAGAAAGCACAGCAAGAGAGACACTCCCACTGGGCTGGCTCCGAGAGAGAGTAACCTAAGCGGCTGACCAGACCACAGTTCCATGCCTACCAAAAGAGACAGTGCCCCCTGTGGCCAGGCTGAACATCTCACAGTCCAGTCAGATGGATGCTGAGGCCCAATTTAGATAATTACACCCAAACCAAACTGCAGTTTGGGCAACTTTAATTTTAGAAAAACCGCATAGCGCGTGCTCTTCAGGAGCCGCCGCTACATGTATAAGGTGCAGAGGCTCCGGGGTCCCCAGCCAGGGGGTGTCATTATATATAAGGTGCAGATGGTTTATAGGGTGCAGAAGGGCAGGGGTCCCCACACTGAGGCTCTCATTATATATAAGGTGCAGAGAGTCTGGGGTCCTCACCCCGGGGGTATCATTATATTTAAGGTACAGAGGGTTTGGGGTCCCCATCCAGGGGCTGTCATTGTATATAAGGTGCAGATGGTTTGGGGTGCAAACTAAGAGGGTCTCATTGTTTATAGGGTGCAGAGAGTCTCATTATGTTTAAGGTGCTGAGGGTCTGGGGTCCCCACCCAGGGGATGTCATTATATATAGGGTGCAGAGAGTCTCATTATGTATAAGGTGCGGTGGGTCCAGTGTCCCCACCCAGGGGTTGTCATTATATATAAGGTGCAGAGGGTTTGGAGTCCTCACCCAGGGGGTGTCATTATATATAAGGTGCAGAGGGTCTGGACTCCTCACCCAGGGGGTGTCATTATATATATAAGGTGCAGAGGGTCCGCGGTCCTCACCCAGGGTGTGTCATTATATATAAGGTGCAGAGGGTCTGGGGTCCTCACCCATGGGGATGTCATTGTTTATAGGGTGCAGAAGGGCAAGGGTCCCCACACTGAGGCTCTCATTATATATAAGGTGCAGAAGGTCCTCACCCCGGTGTAATCATATATGTAGCAAGGTCCCAGGCCTCCTTCGGTCTAATGAGAACCTCCAGGACCAGAGATAGCTGACATCCTTCTGAACAGAACTTTTGGGAGAGAGGGTTAGGGCCAGGAGACCCTTAGATAGTTCCAAGATTAATTGGCAGCCTCCAAGACTTCAACAGGAGGGCAGCTATGCAGGGAAAGGCATTCAGCAAGACGCCACATCTGCAAGTGTAGGAATGCTTTCTCCTGTGGTAACAGTCTTCTAACCCTGTATACCTTTCTTGTATCTAGTATCACAGTTTGGATTAGCAGCAAGGATGGGAAGTGTTATCATAATGGGGGGTTTGAATTATCCAGACATAGACTGGGTAGAGGGAACCGTGCATTCATCTAAGGCTCGCCAGTTCCTAAATGTCTCGCAGGACAATTATGGTAGACGCACCAACTAGAAACAAAGCATTACTAGACCTACTGATTACCAACAATACGGACCTGATCACGGATGTGGAAATACAGGGCAATTTAGGAAACAGTGATCACATGTCAATTAGCTTCAGTATAAATCACACAAATAGAAAAAACACAAAGGGAAATACAAAGACACTGGATTTCAAAAGAGCCAACTTCCCTAAACTACGAGCCTTGCTAGAAGATATAAATTTGGATAAAATCTTAGGAACAAAGTACATGGAGGAGAGATGGGTTTGTTTTAGGAGCATATTAAATAAGGACATTAGCCAATGCATCCCATTGGGAAATAAATGTAAAAGAGTGAACAAAAGTCCTGGATGGCTTAACTCCAATGTAAAAATGCATAAAAAGCAAAGGAGAAGGTCTTCAAAAAATACAAGGCTGAGGGATCATCATCAGTATTCAGACTTTACAAAGAATGCAACAAGAAATATAAGGGTGCAATTAGGGCGGCTAAGATCGCGATAAGAACACGAAAGACACATAGCGGAGGAGAGCAAAAAAAATCCCAAGAAATTATTTAGGTATATAAACAATAAAAAAGGAAGGACAGACCATATTGGCCCCATAAAGAATGAGGAAGAAAATCTGATTACAAAAGGATGGGGAGATGATGAAGGTATTGAATTTATTATTCTCCTCAGTCTTCACAAGGGAATCGGGGGGGGGTAACAAATACTGCAATATTTATCCTCATGAGACATCACAGGAAGCACCGCCATGGTTATCAGAGGACAGAATTAAAAATAGACTTAGAAAACGTAACATTAATAAGTCACCAGGACCAGATGGCTTTCACCCGAGGGTCCTTAGGGAACTTAGGGAAAGTAATTGCCAGACCATTGTTCCTAATTTTTACTGACAGTCTACTGCTTGGAATGGTATCAGCTGATTGGAGAAAAGCCAATGTAGCACCAATATTTTAAAAAGGGCCAAAATACATCCCTGGGAATTACAGACCATTTAGCCTAACATCAATAGTATTCAAGCTCTTGGAAGGGATGATATACAAGATTTTAGTAATTGTAGCAAGGTCTTTTACCTCTCCCAGCCCAATGAAAACCTTCAAGGCCAAAAGAGGTTTTATTTCTTTTAACAGTCCTCTTTATATTTTGCAAGGGAAAGAGGGTTAGGGCCAAGACACCCTTGAGTAGTTACAATTTCAATTGGCAGACTGGTTAGGTCCCTGGCTTGATCACTGCCTGAAGTTTCCCAAATCTCGTTCGGTGAGTAACTTGCTTCAGTTACTCACTGTGGTCCTGGTAAAGGTGGTTGGGCCCTTAGTGGCAACAGCTTCCCTTCTACCTCCGACCACGACAGGTTCTCCGACCCATCACTGTTGGTTGGACTGCAAGCCGCAATCCCAACCCTGCGCTGCCCTCTTACTTCTGGATAGGCCCTCACACATCCTGGCAGCCAGATGCCCCCAGGATAGGCCCAATCTCCGGCCTAGCAACCCAGGGTGTATGACACACGCCCACCCAGACAGCAGTCCGGGGGGCACAGAACATAGATCACCTGATTCCACCCGAATATATAGGTTCTCCCAGCAGGCCAAGGGATTCATGAAAACCCCTACCCATTGGCTGAGATATCCCCTATACCCATAACTTGACCTTGAAATGTCCTCCTCACATCTAATCCCAACCCTGCGCTGCTCTCTTACTTGTGGATAGGCCCTCACACAGCCTGGCAGCCAGCTGCCCCTGGGATAGACCCAATCTCTGGCCTAGCAGCCCGGGGTGTACGACATACGTCCACCCAGACAGCCGTCCAGGTGGCACAGAACACAGATCACCTGACTCCACCCAAATATATAGGTTCTAACCGGAAGGCCAAGGGATTCAAGAAAACCTCACCCATAGGTTGAGATATCCCATATACCCATAACTATAAAAATGTTTGGGACTTTAAATGAGGTTTATGGTCAAACAACTGCCTGCGGCGCACGTGCGCCCGCTGCCCCCACCAATTAAAGGGGACATACAGGTACACCCATTTGGCCACCGCTGCCATTGTGATGACGTATATTGGTGTGCAGCGGTCGGCAAGTGGTTAAATGAGGTGTATGGTCAAACGATCATACACCTCCATCCCTATTCACCATGGACACTTTCCATCTCTCCCCTCGAGTGTGGTGTTTTCCGCATTGGCTGCCTGCAATTTTACGCCCCCACAGCTCCAGGCGGGGATATCTCCCGGCTTTCCTCAACTATCAGGTTTTAGCATCCTAAGACCAAACTTTAGAGCTGATATGTAAGTAATTTTGGGGTGTTTGTGTAGCACTAACCCCCAAAGGAGCTGTTGATTATTTTTGGGCTTACCGTTACCTTCCACTTCTTCTTGTGGCACCTCTAGGGGATGTCCCGTGGTAGGTGACCCAGTAACTTGAGACTGACAATAGATCCAGTTGAATGGATTTTATTTGAAAACTTCAACCATTGAACAGTCTTTAACTTGGGATCAGAGGGTTGGAAAGGAAAGTTCAGGTACTCTCAATGTCAAAGTCAAAAACGTTAAAGAACTTGCTTTGACTGCATCCAGACAATAGCCAATTGCAGCTGGATGAACACCCAGGCCGGACAGTCCCTCTCTCACAAGGTCCAGCAGCCAACAAGGTGCCCGCTCAGGAACAAAGTCTTTATCTCCGACGTTGTTGCAGAACACTTAGGGAAACGAAGCTGTAGAACACTTGTAGGATACCTGGATCTTTCAACCAGCTTGGCGATATCCACAAGACCGGATTCTCTCGGTTACTTCAGCCCTTCCAGGCTCTTGTTAAGAAAACCAAACTCACTCGTGGTCCTCTTCTAAAGAGTCCTCCCCTGGAATGCTCAAAGTTCAATGGGTCTCTCCCGAATCGGAGACGGCACCCAACCACCTCAGAATCCTCCTTTAGTTTCCCTGCCTTGGGCTAGCCAGCCCCGAGGCATTAAAGTCGGGTGGATCCGCACCCCAGGCCATAGCCTTCCTGGGGGCTGGTCAGGAGGACCAGGACCATGTAATCAGCACATCATACTGGACCGGAACCCCGAATCACGTGACATCCGCATCTTATGTACCCTCTCCCAGAAGCACAGCGAGAGCGCCCCTCCCACTGGGCTGGCTCCGAGAGAGAGTAACCTAAGCGGCTGACCAGACCACAGTTCCATGCCTACCAAAAGAGACAGTGCCCCCTGTGGCCAGGCTGAACATCTCACAGTCCAGTCAGACGGATGCTGAGGCGCAATTTAGATAATTACACCCAAACCAAACTGCAGTTTGGGCAACTTTAATTTTAGAAAAACCACATAGCGCGTGCTCTTCAGGAGCCGCCGCTACATGTATAAGGTGCAGAGGCTCCCGGGTCCCCGCCCAGGGGGTGTCATTATATATAAGGTTCAGAGGGTCTGGGGTCCAAACCAAGAGAATGTCATTGTTTATAGGGTGCAGAAGGGCAGGGGTCCCCACACTGAGGCTCTCATTATACATAAGGTGCAGAGAGTCTGGGGTCCCCATCCAGGGGCTGTCATTGTATATAAGGTGCAATTGTAAAGTCGGGTGGATCCGCACCCCAGGCCATAGCCTTCCTGGGGGCTGGTCAGGAGGACCAGGACCAAGTACTCAACACTTCATACTGGACCGGAAACCCGAACCACGTGACATCCGTATCTTAAATACCCTCTCCCAGAGGGCACAGCAGGAGGGCCACTCCCACTGACCTGGCTCCCAAAGACAGTAACATAAACGCCTGACTAGACCGTAGTTCCATGTCTGCCACCAGAGGCAGCGCCCCCCCCCCCCCCCCGTGGCCAGACTGAACATTTCACAGCCCAGTCAGACTGACACAGAAGTCTAATTTAGACAAATAGACCCAAACCAAACTGTAGTCTGGGTAAAGTTTTAACTTTGAAAAACAGGAGCCCGCCGCTACATTTGGTTTTCTGCTCCCCCTACATCCTTATTTAATTTATTGGAGTAATTTGAAATATTTTTTTATAGATACGCATTCTGCACTTGTTTCTGAAGAAGTGGAACTTCATCCACGACACGCGTCAAGCTTTTAAATGTCGTTTTTTTATTCAATCTTTGCATTTACATTATACCCTTTTCTTTGATTTGTATGTATCATGCGCAAAAATTGAATTTTCACATTTGTCTATTATATGCCCATCAGCTCGTCATATCTGCTGTGTACCATGTCCCGCGTGGATTTATATGAATAAACGTTCTCATTATTGTGCAATTTATTTATTTTTTCTAACACACATCTCACTCAAAGTCCCAAATCCCCCCCTTTTTCTTAATATAACCACAACTTGACCTTGAAATGTCCTTCTCACATCTAATGCCACCAAGTGCCCAGGCCATCTACTGGCAGAAGAGAAAAGTACAACAAGGCCAAACTTAAAGGGGTTGTAAAGGTTTGTTTTTTATTTTCTAAACAGGTTCCTTTAAACTAGTGCATTGTTGTTTTACTCACCTTTTCCTTCGATTTCCCTTCTAAATGTTTTTTTTCTTTGTCTGAATTTCTCACTTCCTGTTCCTCCTCAGTAAACTGTTCAGTAAGCTGTTCTGGCTGACTAAACACCGCTCAGATTATGGTGTGAAGTTTACTGAGGAGAAACAGGAAGTGAGATATTCAGACAAAGAAAAAAAACATTTAGAAGGGAAACCGAAGGAAAAGGTAAGTGAAGCAACAATGCACTAGCTTAAAGGAACCTATTTAGAAAATAAAAAACGAAGCTTTACAACCCCTTTAAGGAGAAATCAATGGATCTCTAACAACTATCTACAGTAACTACTCCTGACAAGGAATTTGGTGAGGAGCTCCCTGTCCAAACCCCAGGACGCTACATGGATTCATGAGGAATCGTTCTTGCCAAACCAATCTACTAACCTTCTATGAGGAGGTGAGTTGCCATAAAGGAAGGCCCGTAGACATGGTGTATCTAGATAAAGGAAGGCCCGTAGACGTGGTGTATCTAGATAAAGGAAGGCCCGTAGACGTGGTGTATCTAGATAAAGGAAGGTTCGTAGATGTGGTGTATCTAGATAAAGGAAGGCCCGTAGACGTGGTGTATCTAGATAAAGGAAGGCCCGTAGACGTGGTGTATCTAGATAAAGGAAGGCCCGTAGACGTGGTGTATCTAGATAAAGGAAGGCCCGTAGACGTGGTGTATCTAGATAAAGGAAGGCCCGTAGATGTGGTGTATCTGGATAAAGGAAGGCCCGTAGACGTGGTGTATCTAGATAAAGGAAGGCCCGTAGACGTGGTGTATCTGGATAAAGGAAGGCCCATAGATGTGGTGTATCTGGATAAAGGAAGGCCCGTAGACGTGGTGTATCTAGATAAAGGAAGGCCCATAGACATGTTGTATCTAGATAAAGGAAGGCCCATAGATGAGGTGTATCTGGATAAAGGAAGGCCCGTAGACGTGGTGTATCTAGATAAAGGAAGGCCCGTAGACGTGGTGTATCTGGATAAAGGAAGGCCCGTAGACGTGGTGTATCTGAATAAAGAAAGGCCCGTAGACGTGGTGTATCTAGATAAAGGAAGGCCCGTAGACGTGGTGTATCTGAATAAAGGAAGGCCCGTAGACGTGGTGTATCTAGATAAAGGAAGGCCCGTAGACGTGGTGTATCTAGATAAAGGAAGGCCCGTAGACGTGGTGTATCTGGATAAAGGAAGGCCCATAGATGTGGTGTATCTGGATAAAGGAAGGCCCGTAGACGTGGTGTATCTAGATAAAGGAAGGCCCATAGACATGTTGTATCTAGATAAAGGAAGGCCCGTAGATGAGGTGTATCTGGATAAAGGAAGGCCCGTAGACGTGGTGTATCTGGATAAAGGAAGGCCCGTAGACGTGGTGTATCTGGATAAAGGAAGGCCCGTAGACGTGGTGTATCTGGATAAAGCAAGGCCCGTAGACGTGGTGTATCTAGATAAAGGAAGGCCCATAGACGTGGTGTATCTGAATAAAGGAAGGCCCGTAGACGTGGTGTATCTAGATAAAGGAAGGCCCGTAGACGTGGTGTATCTAGATAAAGGAAGGCCCGTAGACGTGGTGTATCTAGATAAAGGAAGGCCCGTAGACGTGGTGTATCTAGATAAAGGAAGGCCCGTAGACGTGGTGTATCTAGATAAAGGAAGGCCCGTAGACGTGGTGTATCTGGATAAAGGAAGGCCCGTAGATGTGGTGTATCTAGATAAAGGAAGGCCAGTAGACGTGGTGTATCTAGATAAAGGAAGGCCCGTAGACGTGGTGTATCTAGATAAAGGAAGGCCCGTAGACGTGGTGTATCTAGATAAAGGAAGGCTCGTAGATGTGGTGTATCTGGATAAAGGAAGGCCCGTAGACGTGGTGTATCTGGATAAAGGAAGGCCCGTAGACGTGGTGTATCTAGATAAAGTAAGGCCCGTAGACGTGGTGTATCTGAATAAAGGAAGGCCTGTAGACGTGGTGTATCTAGATAAAGGAAGGCCCGTAGACGTGGTGTATCTAGATAAAGGAAGGCCCGTAGACGTGGTGTATCTAGATAAAGGAAGGCCCGTAGACGTGGTGTATCTAGATAAAGGAAGGCCCGTAGACGTGGTGTATCTGAATAAAGGAAGGCCCGTAGATGTGGTGTATCTAGATAAAGGAAGGCCCGTAGACGTGGTGTATCTAGATAAAGGAAGGCCCGTAGACGTGGTGTATCTGAATAAAGGAAGGCCCGTAGATGTGGTGTATCTAGATAAAGGAAGGCCCGTAGACGTGGTGTATCTAGATAAAGGAAGGCCCGTAGACGTGGTGTATCTAGATAAAGGAAGGCCCGTAGACGTGGTGTATCTAGATAAAGGAAAGCCCGTAGACGTGGTGTATCTAGATAAAGGAAGGCCCGTAGACGTGGTGTATCTGGATAAAGGAAGGTCCGTAGATGTGGTGTATCTAGATAAAGGAAGGACCGTAGACGTGGTGTATCTAGATAAAGGAAGGCCCGTAGACGTGGTGTATCTGGATTTTGCAAAAGCATTTGACACAGTTCCCCATAAACGTTTACTGTACAAAGTAATGTCCATTAGCATTGACCATAGGGTGAGTACATGGATTGAAAACTGGCTACAAGGGGGAGTTCACAGGGTGGTGATAAATGGGGAGTACTCGGAATGGTCCGGGGTGGAATGTGGGGTCCCACACAGTTCTGTGCTGGGACCAATCCTGTTTAATTTGTTCATAAACGACCTGGAGGAGGAGGATGGGGTAAACAATTAAATCTCTGTATTTGCGGACGATACTAACCTAAGCAGGGCAATAACTTCTCCGCAGGATGTGGAAACCTTGCAAGAAGATCTGAACAAATGAATGGGGGGAGGGACAACTACATGGCAAATGAGGTTCAATGTAGTAAAATGTAAAATAATGCATTTGGGTGGCAAAAATATGAATGCAAGCTATACATTGGGGGGAGAACCTCTGGGGGAATTTAGGATGGAGAAGGACCTGAGGGTCCTAGTAGATGATGGGCCCGGCAATGGCCTGCAATGCAAAGCTGCTGCTAACAAAGCAAACAGAATATTGGCACTAAAAAGAGGATCAACTCCAGAGATAAAATGATAATTCTCCCGCTCTACAAGACTCTGGTCCGGCCGCACCTGGAGTATACTGTCCAGTTCTGGGCACCAGTCCTCAGGAAGGATGTGCTGGAAATGGAGCGACTACAAAGAAGGGCAACAAAGCTAATAAAGGGTCTGGAGGATATTAGTTATGAGGAAAGGTTGTGAGCTCTGAACTTATTCTCTCTGGAGAAGAGACGCCTGAGAGGGGATATGATTTCATTATATAAATACCGGACTGGTGATCCCACAATAGGGAGAAAACTTTTTTGCGGAAGGGAGTTTAATAGCACACATGGCCACTCATTAACATTAGAAGAAAAGAGGTTTAACCTTAAACTACGTAGAGGGTTCTTTACTGTAAGAGCGAATAGATAAGCACCTGAATGACCACAACATACAGGGATATACAATGTAATACTGACATATAATCACACACATAGGTTGGACTTGATGGACTTGTGTCTCTATATCAACCTCACCTACTATGTAACTATGTATAGTACCACCAGGTACCCGGCCACCTAGCGGTAGAAGGGAAAAGTGCAACAAGGTCAGACTTAGGGAGAAATCAATTGATCTCTAACAATTAGCCAACATGACTATTCCTGGCAAGTAAATTTTGGGGAGCATCTCTGCCTAAACTCCAGGGTGCTACATATATAGTGGAACCTTGGATTACGAGCATAATCTGTTCCAGTAGAATGCTTGTAATCCAAAGCACTCACATATCAAAGCGAGTTTCCCCATAGAAGTCGATGGAAACTAAGATAATTCGTTCTGCGTTGACTTCCATTACATGCAATACCACATGTGGCCAGAGGTGGGGGGGCGCTGGAGAGCCTCGGAAATACTCAGGGACAGCTCGGCTGAACTCAGAAAGCCTGGGAAAGGCTCGGGAACTGAGTGTTTCCAAGTATTTCCGAACGGCTCCGAATCGTTCTGAGTGTCCCCAGCTCCCCCGCACCTCTAGCCAAATGTGGTACTGCACACCCCATTAGCTTGAATTCTGCTCATTTTGCAAGTCAACACTCGCAAACCAAGTCAGAATTAACAAAAAAAAAAGTTGTTCGTCTTTCAAAACTCTCGTTTCCAAGGTTCCACTGTATAAGGTGCAGAGGATTCGGTGTCTCCACCCAGGGGGTGTCATTATATACAAGGTGTAGAGGGTCCGCGGTCCTCACCCAGGGGGTGTCATTATATACAAGGTGCAGAGGGTCTGGGGTCCAAACCAAGAGGGTGTCATTATATACAAGCAAGGCCGTTGCTAGGCCTACAAAAGATCTGGGGCTAGAGCCCATAGCAGTGTAGTAAAGAAAGTCATACGCTTGGGTGGGCATTCACATATATATAATATAGGTGTGTGTGTATATATATGTGTATATATATCCCCAGAGAGCCCCCCACTTACATCAGGTTCCCCAGAGAGACCCCCTTACATCAGGGTCCCCAGAGAGCCCCCCCTCCCCTTGGGGACCTCTGCAGAGACTCGAGGCTATGGGTCCCAGATTTGGGGCTATAGCCCCAAAAGCCACCCCCTAGAGATGCCACTGTTATACAAGGTGCAGAGGGTCTGGTGTCCCCACCCAGGGGGTGTCATTATATACAAGGTGTAGAGCAGCCTTTCTCAACCTTTTTACCCCAGAGAAACCCTTAAAATAGTTTTCAGGTCTCGGGGGAACCCCTGATAAAACCCATTCATTGGGGGTCAGTGGGAACAATGCCCCTTACTTTGGTGTTCAGTGAGAAGAATGCCCTTTTTTACAGTGGTGGTAAGAATATCCACCTTACCAAGAGTTGTAAAGATTATTGGTGTCATACCACTGGCTCCTCCAAGTGGCATTTGCTCAGATCTATGTAGGCACCATCAAACAGGAGGTAAATCAGCCACAGCTCAAGGAACCCCTAGCCACCTCTGAAGGAACCCTAGGGTTCCACAGAACCCATGTTGAGAATGGCTGGTGTAAAGGTTCTGGGGTCCCCACCCAGGGGGTTGTCATTATATACAAGGTGCAGAGGGTCTGGGGTCCCCACCCAGGGGATGTCATTATATTGAAGGTGTAGAGGGGTCTGGGGTCCCCACCCAGGGGGTGTCATTAAATACAAGGTGCAGAGGGTCCGGTGTCCCCACCCAGGAGTGTGTCATTATATACAAGATATAGAGGGTCTGGTGTCCCCACCCAGGGGTTGTCATTATAAACAAGGTGCAGAGGGTCCGGAGTCCCCATCCAGGGGGTGTCATTATATACAAGGGTCTGGTGTCCCCACCCAGGGGATGTCATTATATACAAGATGCAGAGGGTCCGGTGTCCCCACCCAGGGAGGTGTCATTATATACAAGGTATAGAGCAGCCTTTCTCAACCTTTTTACCCAAGGGGAACCCTTAAAATAGTTTTCAGGTCTCAGTGAACCCCTGATAAAACCCATTCATTGGGGGTCAGTGAGAACAATGCCCCCTTACTTATTTTTTTTTTAATGCCCCTTACTTTTGTGTTCAGTGAGAAAAATGCCCTTTTTTATACAGTGGTGGTAAGAATAGCCCCCTTACCAAGAATTATAAAGATCATTGGTGTCATACCACTGGCTCCTCCAAGTGGCATTTGCTCAGATCTATGTAGGCACCATCATAGAGGAGGTAAATTAGCCACAGCTCAAGGAACCCCTAGCCACCTCTGAAGGAACCCTAGGGTTCCACAGAACCCTGGTTGAGAATGGCTGGTGTAGAGGGTCTGGGGTCCCCACCCAGGGGCTGTCATTATATTCAAGGTGTAGAGGGGTCTGGGGTCCCCACCCAGGGGGTGTCATTATATTCAAGGTGTAGAGGGGTCTGGGGTCCCCACTCAGGGGGTGTAATTATATACAAGGTGTAGAGGGTCCGGTGTCCCCACCCTGGGGGTATCATTATATACAAGGTATAGAGCAGCCTTTCTCAACCTTTTTACCCCAGGGGAACCCTTAAAATAGTTTTCAGGTCTCGGGGAACCCCTGATTAAACCCATTCATTGGGGGTCAGTGGGAACAATTCCCCTTACTTTTGTGTTCAATGAGAAAAATGCAATTTTTTACAGTGGTGGTAAGAATAGCCCCCTTACCAAGAATTATAAAGATCATTGGTGTCATACCACTGGCTCCTCCAAGTGGCATTTGCTCAGATCTATGTAGGCACCATCATAGAGGAGGTAAATTAGCCACAGCTCAAGGAACCCCTAGCCACCACTGAAGGAACCCTGGTTGAGAATGACTGGTGTAGAGGGTCTGGGGTCCCCACCCAGGGGTTGTCATTATATACAAGGTGTAGAGGGTTTGGGGTCCCCATCCAGGGGGTGTCATTATATACAAGGTGTAGAGGGTCTGGGGTCCCCACCCAGGGGGTGTAATTATATACAAGGTGTAGAGGGTTTGGGGTCCCCATCCAGGGGTTATCATTATACACAAGGTGTAGAGGGTCTGGGGTCCCCACCCAGGGGGTGTAATTATATACAGGGTGTAGAGGGTTTGGGGTCCCCATCCAGGGGTTATCATTATACATAAGGTGTAGAGGGTCTGGGGTCCCCACCCAGGGGTTGTCATTATATACAAGGTGTAGAGGGGTCTGTGGTCCAAAGCAAGAGGGTGTCATTGTTTATGGGGTGCAGAAGGGCAGGAGGTCCCCACCCGGAGGCTCTCATGCAGACATAGGGCTGAGGGAAGGGTCCATTAGACGGGCCATAAGCGTAGAGCATAAATCAGGCCATGTATGAAGAGGCCGCATGTATTCCCATTATGTCTCTCATTTAATACAGAATTAATGGTTGGTTGATGACCATGGCTCTGTCTGGCCGGCCCTTCCCGGGGACGGGGACTCGCTGTGTCCTTGTGGCTGGGTTACAGAGGCCAGGAAGGACACTGAGAAGGAATGTAGAGGGTCAGCGGGGGTCAGCCATCTCACATTCCCATTGTCAGGGTGGCTACAAAAGTAGCAGCGTGTGATTGAGTTACCCGAGCCTATTTTATCTTGGACATGGACTTGAATCCATTTTGTGTGGGAAACAAAGGCAGGAATGTAACATATTGTATCTGTAATACAAGGGGAGGGCTGGCTTGGGGGCACATTGGTATGTGACCTCCACGAGACGGGCCGTGCAGGTGCGATCCCAACGTAGGCCTCGTCCACCAGCTGATACCGATAGGGATGGATGGAATAAAAAGATTCCTTTTGTCTCCAGTTTTGGGAGCCGCTCTGCTTCCTCCTGTTGGGTTCTGGCGGGAGCGAATATTCAGCAGCTGTCGGTGTCGGGGTCATTCGGGGGGACTTGTGTTTGGGCGAGCCTTTGTGTACGGTGCAGTGAGAGGGACCAGAGCTCGTACTTCTCACAATATCCCGTTTCACCAGCAATGAATAATTGAACACGTCGAGGAATCAAGGTGCTTTAACTGAGAGCTGCAGAGCGGAACTCGGGGCGGAGTTCTCACCTGCTTAAAGGGTCCGTCCACCCAATATTCCAATTATCACCTTAAGCTGGATACGCACTATACAACTTTTGTTGTTAGATGTCCTTTAGATTTTACCATTCAGCTATGTAGTGCGGAGGGCCTGCCTGATTGCATACGCATTGAAAGTGTTTAGGTGTGACCTCATTTTTTATGGTTTTGGTAAATCTAAAGGAAAAAAAAATCTAAAGAAAGTTGTATAGTGTGTATCCAGCTTTACAGGAAGGAGATGACACATTCCTACAAAAAAAAAAAATTCCACATACAGCATGCGGGGCAGCCTGAATCCATACCGATGCGTATTTTGTAGGGCTGTGAAAATGAAAGATTAATTCCTCGATTAATCGTGAATTTTTTTGACCGATCAAAATTCTTTTGACCGGTACTCACCTCTCCGCCGACTTCCCGGGTCTTCAGGGAGTTCCGCCAGAGATCCGGTGACGTCACCGGACTCCTCCTCCCCCCCCCTTCCCCAAGTGCCTCCGTCTGCTAGCGAAGGGAAAGGGGGAGGAGTCCGGCGACGCTGAAGTTTCTGATTGAACGTACCGTGTACGGGGAAGGAGCTACGCATGACGCCACCCGCTGCTGCCCTACGGGAACTATCACAATTGTCGGCTTTACATGCCGTGTTTTTATCATCTTTATGTGAGTAGTTTGTGTTTGAGCACAAAAATTTAATCTTATACTGAAGCGATGAGCACTGCGATCTTTTCTTTCTACCCATGACCTGAGATTGTGAGAGAAGTTTATGGTCCGTGTTAACCCTTTTGATAGCCGCTTGCATGACCACCCGTTTGCACAGGGGTCCAGGGCTGGGCTGGGACAAAAATTTGGCCCTGGACTTCATCCAGACCGGCCCACTTTAATTTTGCAAACACGCAAAAAACAGTATATAAACTGTACGCAATTGGGCAAAAAGCCCCTAGAGATCCCCCCTTGCATCAGGGTCCACAGAGAGCCCCTCCTTACATCTGGGTCCCCAGAGACCCCCCCCCACTTACATCAGGGTCCCCAGAGAGCTTTGCCTTACGTCAGGGTCCCCATATAGCCTTCCCCTTACATCAGGGTCCCCAGAGAGCCCCTCTTACATCAGAGTCCCCAGAGATCATCTGCCTTACATCAGGGTCCCTAGAGAGCCAACCCCTTTGCATCTGGGTCCCCGAAGAGCCCCCCCTTACATCCGGGTCCACAGAGAGCCTCTCTCTTACATCAGGTTCCCCAGAGAGCCCCTCCTTACATCAGGGTCACCAGAAGGAGGGCAGGTAGTGGGCCAGGACCCTGTGGTTGGGGACTCCTGGACTGACTCGGGGCTATGGGCCCCAGATTCAGGGATATAGCCCCAAAAGTCCCCCCCCAGCGATGCCACTGACTGTCACTGAAACCGGCCCACTAAGCCATCGGCCCACCGGGAAACTCCCTATAGTCCCTATGGCCAGTACATGCCTGCAGGGGTCCATGCCATAAGGTGAGAGTGATTAGTTAGACCGGAGGTGGAGGGATTGTCACGCTACTGTGCAAAAAAAAAAAAAAAACTTACGTCAGTGCTACAGTTTGAATTTAAAACGTATTTGTGTGAACTGTGAAGTTAAGTCATGGATTGTGGAAACGAACTAGTGTCGGGTGATTGTATATAGTGTATACCACATTTACCACTGACTTATGTAGAGTTGCAATGCAAGGAGATCAGCTAAAAGTAGTTGGATCTCTATTATAATGCATTATAATTAATCGAAATTAGTCGATTAATCGATTAAAAATAAATAGATTAATCGAACACAACATTTTTAATCAGTAACAGCCCTAGTATTTTGAGTACATTGTATCTTGCTATATTTTACAATGATACTTTGTTCCGTTGCTAATGCAATTTTACTGCAAAGTCTACTATTTTTTTACCTTATTATTATTATTATTATTATACACAATTTATATAGCGCCAACAGTTTACACAGCGCTTTACAATATATAGGAGGGGGACAACACAATTACAGTACAATACAAAAGGTACAGGAGGGCCCGGCTCGTAGAGCTTACATTCTAAAGGGAGGGGGTGGTGGTACAAAAGGTAATAGCTGCAGAGAATGATTTGATGGGGGTGGCTCGGGGACAGTTGTTAGGTGGGTGTGGGATGGGCTTCCCTGAATAAATTAGTTTTCAGGGATCACCTAAAGGTGGACAGGGTAGGGGCTGATCAGACAGACTGGGGCAGGGAGTTCCAGAGGATGGGAGAGGCTCTGGAGAAGTCCTGAAGGCGAGCATGGGAGGAGGTAACAAGGGACCTAGAGAGCAGGAGGTCCTGGGAGGAGAGGGGGGGGGAGGATTTGGGCGATATCTGCAGATGAGGTTGGTGATGTAGATGTTGATGATGTTGTGGATCCTTGAGGGGCTGTACTGTGCCTTCAGTGCTAGGTCTCTTTTTCTGTTGTTTCAATGTGATTACAGACCAGGCATTTTAATACACATCTACCAATTCCTTCTCATTCCCAGGGATTTTTTTCAGCGGGAACACGGGGGAACTCCTGGACTGACTGTATGTAATGGCATGGGGTGCTTGGGTGTGCTGCAGGGTATTGATTCTCACTGCTGGGGAATCTATTTTTGCAGGGGGGGGGTCTATTGTTGCTGAGGAGGTCTATTGTTGCTGGTGGGGGGACCTATTGTTGCTAGGGGTGGGTCTTATGTTGCTGGGGGGTCAGTTGTTGCTGAAGGATGTCCCTTCAACACAGTGGAGAGCTACTGTTGGGGGAGGGGTCTATTGTTGATGGCTTCCAGAGAGTCTATGAATGATCTGTTGCTTCTGCTGGGAGTCTATTGTTGCTGGGGGGGGGGGGGGATTTTGTTGTGGGTGGTACATTGTTGTTAGGGGGATCTGTTGTTGCTGGCTGAAGGAGGTCTATTTTACTGCTTTTCTTGATATCATTACCAAATTCCATACAAATTACTTAGCACCACACAATGATACTTGGTTCTGTATTGCCTAAAAGGGGTGGTACTGGGAGGTGGGTAGGAGATGGAATCAAAGGGCGGTGCTCGGAGGTGGGTAGGGGGCAGGGAAAAGGGGTGAGTCAGAAAAGGGGAGTTCCTGCACCATTGTCTGAGAAAAAAAGCCCTGCTCATTCCTATGCATCAATGTAAGGGGCTTTCTGCTCTTCCTACAGACCACCAGTTAAAATGGCTTTCTTCTTACAGTGGTCATAAGGGGCACATAAAATGTCATTGATGTTGGTGGCACTGCTTAACTGCAAGCAGAGGAGTACTGGGTGGGAGCAGGGGGGGCAGGTAGGTGTTTACCCCTTGGCCATTACCAGGCATGTACTGGCCATCGGGACTACCAGGAGTTTCCCGGTCAGTGGGCCACTCTGATGTAAGGGGGCTGCTGATGGGACACTCTGATGTAAGGGGGCTGGTGATGGGACACTCTGATGTAAGGGGGTACTGATGAGACACTCTGATGTAAGGGGGCTGGTGATGGGAACCTCTGATGTAAGGGGGCTGGTGATGGGAAACTCTGTTATAAGGGGTGCTGATGGGACACTCAAATTGTAAGTGGGCCGGTCTGGATGAAGTCCAGGGCCAAATTTCTGTCCCAGTCCAGCCCTGGCCATTACTACCAAGATATGTTGGGTTGGTGGCCCTGGGTGGAGATACTTCACCATTTAGACATTAAGCGAGACCAGCTGTATGTTATATACCTACCTTGTTCACACCTACCATCACATTGTCTGGCAGAGGGCAGTCTGAGAAGTCATGTGACCAAATGTCAAGAGATGCAGAGGAAGCCGATGTTGGAAGTGAAGGTCGTAATAGACCATGTCCTTTAGAAACCTTCACCTTTCACCATGCCCGCCAATCAATAAGACTCCAGGGTCCACTGGTACTCTTTCGTTAGCCCAAAGAAATATGTATTGAGACCATTGGAGGGCCACTTGGTTGCGTTTTCTCTTCCAAGCCAAAGGTTCCAAGTCCGACCTCGCTTGTGCTAGAAGATGTGAAGGTCGTAATAAACCTTGTCCTTTAGGAATCCTCACCTTTCACCATGTTCCCCAATCAAAGAGACACTATGGTCCACTTTCATGGTCTTTTATTACCTCAAAGAAATCTGTCCTTTCCATTTGAGGGCTGATTGGTTGTGTTTTCCCTTCTGGTCAAAGGTTCCAAGTCCTACATCGCCGATGCTGGAAAATGTGAAGGTCATAATAAACCATGTCCTTTAGGAACACTCACCTTTCACAATTCCTACCAATCAATGAGACTCACACTGGTACACTTTGCATGGTCTTTCATTAGCCCAAAAAAAATCTGTCCTGACCATAGAAGGGCCACTTGCTTGTGTTTTCCCTTCCGGCTTCAGGTTCCAAGTCTTACCTTGCTGATGCTGGAAGATGTGAAGGTCATAATAAACCATGTCCTCACCTTTCACTATTCCCACCAATCAATGAGACACTATGGTACACGTTGCATGGTACTCTTTCTTTAGCTCAAAGGAATCTATATCCTCACCATAAGACAAATATACTAAACCATAAGAGGGCCACTTGGTCGTGTTTTCCCTATCGCAACACGTCACTCCGAAAGCGCCCTGACAACGGAGAAAACCTAATAATCTGATTCTGTAGATAGGTCACGGCAGTTGGCCATACCTTGGATTTCTGGTGAGGATCTCATCACTGGGCCCCTTGGGGGACATTTAACAGTATATCCTCACCATAAGACAAACATACTAAACCATAAGAGGGCCACTTGGTTGTGTTTTCCCCTTCGTCCATAGGTTCCAAGTCCTACTTTGCTGATTCTGGAAGATGTGAAGGTCCTACTAAACCATGCCCTTTAGGAACACTCACCATGATCACCAATCAAAGAGACACCATGGTACACTGGTGCCATAAGAGAGCCACTTGATTGTATTTTCTCTTCTGGCCAAAGGTAGCAAGTTCTACCCCATTACTTTAAAATATGAATCGCACTATAACTCAGTGCACCCAAGATTACCATGCATTGGACTAATGTTGGTTAAACGAACATTATCGCAACACGTCACTCCGAAAGCACCCTGACAAGGGAGAAAACCCAATAATTCGATTCTGTAGATAGGTCACGGCAGTTGGCCATACCTTGGATTTCTGGTGAGGATCTCATCACTGGGCCCCTTGGGGGACATTTAACAGTATATCCTCACCATAAGACAAACATACTAAACCATAAGAGGGCCACTTGGTTGTGTTTTCCCCTTCGTCCATAGGTTCCAAGTCCTACTTTGCTGATTCTGGAAGATGTGAAGGTCCTACTAAACCATGTCCTTTAGGAACACTCACCATGACCACCAATCAAAGAGACCCCATGGTACACTGGTGCCATAAGAGGGCCACTTGATTGTATTTTCCACCATTCTACCATGCATAATTAGATTCTGTACCTTGGATTTCTGGTGAGGATCTCATCACTGGGCCCCTTGGGGGACATTCAACAGCAGTACAGCATCCAGTTTCTCAGCATCCGTACCTGGCTGTAGTTTGGTTTGAAAGCAGCTTAGGGGCCCGTCACACCTGCACTCGTCCCCTTTCTAGTAGCAAGGCTTTGATATTTCTCTATTGTTTCAGAATTGTCATGTAGCAATTTTTAACCTCTTAAAAAGTAATGAGGCACGACATGCGTTAACTTCAAAAATTCAATCGCTCGCCTTTCACCGGCCCCCAATTATCCCCATCCATTCTCTGTCCCAGAAACAACCCAGGAATCAAAGGCTCTCTCTGGAGGCACCTTATGTTTTACCATGGCGTTTGTTTACTCTGCGGAAACACTTCAAAGCGATCCTCCGAGGCGATTATTTGTCTATAGATTATCAGCCGCCTTCATGTAAGATTGTTGGGGAATTAACCGTCTCCTGGCTGCGGAGGCCACGAGGTGGCGCGGAGATGGGGGAGAAAATTACGGACGTGGCCGAGACATTTTTCGACCGAACCCAATGTGCCATAGATCTGAAGGACATAAAACGTTGTCATCTTAAATGGTGTGTGAACAACATTCCTACACCAACGTCCAAATTCCGTATGGAAAACACAACCAACTGCCAGAGAGGAGTACAAGATAACGAGTATAAACAGGTAGAGGAAAAAAAGGGCCACTTCAGTGCTTGTCATAATATGACATTGTGTCCATTTCTTCATCATGTGCAACAATGTAACCCAATACAAACTGCTTGTCATGCAAATAAATATTTGATTTGCAAAACAAAAAAAACAAAAAAATCTATAAAACTAGTCACATGTGAAGGAAATTTAGAAAAGGATCCAGCATACCTCCCTCCTTTGGACCCAAATCTCACTGTTCCCCTTTCCTCCTCAATTGTCCCTCTTTTTTGGCCAGATGTAAGGATCTCTATACAAAATATGTCTTTTCTATTATATTATGTTTTATATATATATATTTTTTTGTATATATCTATTATATATACCCCACGCATTCCTCTACATGTTTCGCCGAAGTTGGCTTCTTCATTATACACTCCTCCTGAAGAAGCCAACTTCAGTGAAACATGTTGAGGAATGAATGATGCAGCCTTTATGGAAATAAATAAGTAACTGTATTCTTGCTGTATATGGGCAAAATATGTCGAAGGAATGAATGATGCAGCCTTGATGGAAATAAATAACTGTATTCTTGCTGTATATGGAAAGGCAATAATTAAAAGGCATTATACAGCAATATTTTCCATATACATCAAGAATACAGTTATTTATTTCCATCAAAATGTTCATTCCTCGACATGTTTCGCCGAAGTTGGCTTCTTCACTAAACACTCCTCCTGAAGAAGCCAACTTCAGTGAAACATGTTGAGGAATGAATAATGCAGCCTTGATGGAAATAAATAAGTAACTGTATTCTTGCTGTATATGGGCAAAACATGTCGAGGAATGAATGATGTAGCCTGGATGGAAATAAATAAGTAACTGTATTCTTGCTGTATATGGAAAGGCAATAATTAAAAGGCAATATACAGCAATATTTTCCATATACATCAAGAATACAGTTATTTATTTCCATCAAAATGTCCATTCCTCGACATGTTTGGCCGAAGTTGGCTTCTTCACGAAACACTCCTCCTGAAGAAGCCAACTTCGGCGAAACATGTTGAAGAATGAATGATGCAGCCTTTATGGAAATAAATAAGTAACTGTATGCTTGCTGTATATGGGCAAAACATGTCGAGGAATGAATGATGTAGCCTGAATGGAAATAAATAAGTAACTGTATTCTTGCTGTATATGGGCAAAACATGTCGAGGAATGAATGATGTAGCCTGGATGGAAATAAATAAGTAACTGTATTCTTGCTGTATATGGAAAGGCAATAATTAAAAGGCAATATACAGCAATATTTTCCATATACATCAAGAATACAGTTATTTATTTCCATCAAAATGTCCATTCCTCGACATGTTTGGCCAAAGTTGGCTTCTTCACAAAACGCTCCTCCTGAAGAAGCCAACTTCGGCGAAACATGTTGAGGAATGAATGATGCAGCCTTGATGGAAATAAATAAGTAACTGTATTCTTGCTGTATATGGGCAAAACATGTCGAAAGAATGAATGATGCAGCCTTGATGGAAATAAATAAGTAACTGTATTCTTGCTGTATATGGAAAGGCAATAATTAAAAGGCAATATACAGCAATATTTCCCATATACATCAAGAATACAGTTATTTATTTCCATCAAAATGTCCATTCCTCGACTTGTTTCGCCGAAGTTGGCTTCTTCACTAAACACTCCTCCTGAAGAAGCCAACTTCAGTGAAACATGTTGAGGAATGAATGATGCAGCCTTTATGGAAATAAATAAGTAACTGTATTCTTGCTGTATATGGGCAAAACATGTCGAAGGAATGAATGATGTAGCCTGGATGGAAATAAATAAGTAACTGTATTCTTGCTGTATATGGAAAGGCAATAATTAAAAGGCAATATACAGCAATATTTTCCATATACATCAAGAATACAGTTATTTATTTCCATCAAAATGTCCATTCCTCGACATGTTTCGCCGAAGTTGGCTTCTTCACGAAACACTCCTCCTGAAGAAGCCAACTTCCGCGAAACATGTTGAGGAATGAATGATGCAGCCTTTATGGAAATAAATAAGTAACTATATTCTTGCTGTATATGGGCAAAACATGTCGAAGGAATGAATGATGCAGCCTTGATGGAAATAAATAAGTAACTGTATTCTTGCTGTATATGGGCAAAACATGTCAAAGGAATGAATGATGTAGCCTGGATGGAAAAAAATAAGTAACTGTATTCTTGCTGTATATGGAAAGGCAATAATTAAAAGGCAATATACAGCAATATTTTCCATATACATCAAGAATACAGTTATTTATTTCCATCAAAATGTCCATTCCTCGACATGTTTCGCCGAAGTTGGCTTCTTCACGAAACACTCCTCCTGAAGAAGCCAACTTCGGCGAAACATGTTGAGGAATGAGTGATGTAGCCTGGATGGAAATAAGTAACTGTATTCTTGCTGTATATGGGCAAAACATGTCGAGGAATGAATGATGTAGCCTTTATGGAAATAAATAAGTAACTGTATTCTTGCTGTATGTGGAAAGGCAATAATTAAAAGGCAATATACAGCAATATTTTCCATATACATCAAGAATACAGTTATTTATTTCCATCAAAATGTCCATTCCTCGACATGTTTCGCCGAAGTTGGCTTCTTCACTAAACACTCCTCCTGAAGAAGCCAACTTCAGTGAAACATGTTGAGGAATGAATGATGTAGCCTGAATGGAAATAAATAAGTAACTGTATTCTTGCTGTATATGGGCAAAACATGTCGAGAAATGAATGATGTAGCCTGGATGGAAATAAATAAGTAACTGTATTCTTGCTGTATATGGAAAGGCAATAATTAAAAGGCAATATACAGCAATATTTTCCATATACATCAAGAATACAGTTATTTATTTCCATCAAAATGTCCATTCCTCGACATGTTTCGCCAAAGTTGGCTTCTTCACTAAACACTCCTCCTGAAGAAGCCAACTTCAGTGAAACATGTTGAGGAATGAATGATGTAGCCTGGATGGAAATAAATAAGTAACTGTATTCTTGCTGTATGTGGAAAGGCAATAATTAAAAGGCAATATACAGCAATATTTTCCATATACATCAAGAATACAGTTATTTATTTCCATCAAAATGTCCATTCCTCGACATGTTTCGCCGAAGTTGGCTTCTTCACGAAACACTCCTCCTGAAGAAGCCAACTTCGGCTAAACATGTTGAGGAATGAATGATGCAGCCTTTATGGAAATAAATAAGTAACTGTATTCTTGCTGTATATGGGCAAAACATGTCGAAGGAATGAATGATGCAGCCTTGATGGAAATAAATAAGTAACTGTATTCTTGCTGTATATGGGCAAAACATGTCGAGGAATGAATGATGTAGCCTGGATGGAAATAAATAAGTAACTGTATTCTTGCTGTATATGGAAAGGCAATAATTAAAAGGCAATATACAGCAATATTTTCCATATACATCAAGAATACAGTTATTTATTTCCATCAAAATGTCCATTCCTCGACATGTTTCGCCAAAGTTGGCTTCTTCAGGCAACAATCCTGAAGAAGCCAACTTCGGCAAAACATTCAGAGGAATGAATGGTGTAGCCTTGATGTAAATAAATAACTGTATTCTTGATGTATAGGGAAAATATTGCTGTATATTGCCTTTTGATTAAATTTTAATGGATATGGAAAAATAAAAATATATATTTTTACGTAATTATTGTTTTGTTGTGGCGCCATTTAAATAATCCCGCTTACGTTATTGTTGGACTATTTGATATATACAAAGGGATGTAGATGTATAAATTAAGGCCATAGATGTCTCTCCACTATCAAGTAATATAATAGAAAATACATATTTTGTATAGGGATCCTTAAGTCAATATACAGCAATATTTTCCAAATACATCAAGAATACAGTTATTTATTTCCATCAAAATGTCCATTCCTCGACATGTTTCGCCAAAGTTGGCTTCTTCAGGCAACAATCCTGAAGAAGCCAACTTCGGCGAAACATTCAGAGGATCGAATAGTGTAGCCTTGATGGAAATAAATAACTGTATTCTTGATGTATATGGAAAATATTGCTGTATATTGCCTTTTAATTACATTTTATGGAAATTAAATAGTAAAAATTTTTATTTTTTTAAATAATTACTGTTTGTTGTGTCACCGTTTAAAAAATCTAATTTACGCTATTGTTGGACTATCTCTATATAAAAATGTGGCATTTAACTATCAAATGTGTTTTATGGCACTAAACCTTTTAGGGCCAGTTCACACCATAGAAACGCAGTCCAGATGCGTTCCAAATGCTTTTCTGCATGCGCATTTTTGCTGCGTTTTTGATGTTTTCCAATGTGTTCCAGTGCGTTTTTGATGCAGTCCAGTGCATTTTTCCTCCCTCTTTTTTCTTGACCTTAAGGGCCGGGTCACACCATGAAATTGCACTCCAGATCCGTTCCCTATGTGTTTATGCATGCATGTTTGTTCCACATTTTTAGTGCGTTCCAGGTCTTTTTGGTGCGTTTTTGATGCATTTCCGGATGAATTCCAGGTGCTTTTTTTTTTCCTATACTAGGGTCCAGTGCATTTTTGATGTGTTTTACTCCGTTCTAGTACAGCCCAGTGCAGGAAAAATGCAGCATCTTCTACTACTTTTTTTTTTTTTTTTGGAACTGAAAAACTGACCGCACTGGTGTGAACTATGCCATTGGAAACCATATAACCTACTTTCCATGCATTTTTGATGCAGAAAAAAAAACGCACTGGACTGCATGTGGTGTGAACTGGATCTAAATAAGGACATGTGTGTTCCAGTGCTTTTTTTACCAAAATGTATGGTAAAATCTTGGATGAGAACCTTCTTCCCTTCAGAACACTGAAGATGGGTCATGGATGGGTCTTCCAGCATGACAATGACCCAAAACATACCGCCAAGGCAACAAAGGAGTGGCTCAAGAAGAAGCTCATTAAGGTCATGGAGTGGCCTAGCCAGTCTCCAAACCTTAATCCTATAGAAAATGTATGGAAGGAGCTGAATCTTTGAGTTGCGAAAAGACAGCCAAGGAACCTCAAGGAGAAGATCTGTAAAGAAGAGAGGACCACAATCCCTCCTGAGATGTGTGAGAACCTGATCACCACCTACAAGAAACGTCTGACCTCTGTGATCGCCAACACGGGTTTCTCCACCAACTACTAAGTCATGTTTTGCTTGAGGGATCAAATACCTAATTTACTCACTGAACTGCAACTCAGTTTATAACATTTGTATCGTGTGTTTTTTTTTTTTCTCTGGATTTTTGGTTGATATTCTGTCTCTATCATATAAAAAACACCTATGATAAAAATGATAGACCCTTCATTTCTATCTAAGTGGGCAAATCTACACAATCTGCAGGGGATCAAATCATTATTTCCCCCCACTGTATATATATATATATATATATTCAGATATTCATCTATGACGAAACGCGTCTGGGAAGGTACGCAGTGACGCCACCACGCTCTACGAGGGGAGGACGGGACGCTCGTTTGTTTGTATGCCGGCTGGCGTACTTGTGCTCTGTCTCAACGCTCGTTAACAAGCTGTTATTTGTTAGTGCCGGTTCACACAGCAGGCGAGGCGAGGCGACTCCGACTTGCCTCGCCGCGACCTGCCGCGGCCTCAGCGGCGACTTGCAAATGACTTCTGTATAGAAGTCAATGCAAGTCGCCCCGAGGTCGCCCAAAAGTAGTACAGGAACCTTTTTTCTGAGTCGGAGCGACTCGAGTCGCTCCTCTCAGAACGGTTCCATTGTACAGAACGGGGGCGACTTGCGAGAGCGAGGCGAGGCGAGTCGTGTCGCCTCGCATCGCCCGCTGTGTGAACCGGCTCTGAGGCCGCGTACACACGGGCGGACTGTTCGTCCAACTTTGTCCGCTGAACAGTGTTTGGGCGGACAGTCCGCTCGTGTGTGGGCTTTCAGCGGACAGTTTCAGCGGACAGTTGGACGGACAAGGTTTTTCGGAAATTCCGTAAAACTGTCCGCTGAAACCTTGTTTCAGCGAACAGTCCGCTCGTGTGTAGGCTTGTTCGTCAAACAAAGTTGCGCGCATGCTCAGAAAGGATTTTCACGCCGAAAGCTATAATGCAGTGTATAGGACGTCGTATTTTTCGTCCCGTCGTACGTGCCGTTCACGTCATCGCGCACGGTTTCAGCAAACTGTTCGTACGTCGTGTGTGGCCATGTCCGTCCATGCTAAGTTTGAGCGGACTGTTTGCCGAAACTGTTGGACGGACAAAGTTGGGCGAACAGTCCGCGCGTGTGTACGCGGCCTAAGTGTGATTCTTTTATTCCAAATAAATTGTTTGACGTTTTTACGCTATGGAAGCATCTTTTTCTTTTTAACAACGGTGTTGCTGGTGATTTATCCATTGGAGCTCCAGAGATTGCGATTTGGCTATATCTCCACGTTGAGGGTTTCAGGACACAGGAGGCGTGATTGGAGTTAGAGTCTCCCCACTTCGAGTTAATATCTCCAAGGCTTTAAATATTTTTCTATCTGGTAAGCGCATCACTTATCTGGTGACGGGCACAAGATTTTTTTCAAGAATTATTTGTGACCACAGTGGTGATATGCTGAACGTCTGGATTTTCTAATTTTCCTGATGAACTTTTATTCATACTTAGTTTGAGTTATGTTTATTTTATTTAATATAGAGTTTTTATTGTTCACAGATTGGTGATACTTTCTCTGTTAACATCAATATATGGTCACTTATTATTTATTTATTTTTCATTACTGGCGCTGCTCTTTTTATTTTCTATATTTGCATTTGAGTGATTGTATCTCACTTTGAGCTGCGGCCTATTATTTATTTATTTTTAATGTTATTGTTTATCTTATTTTGCACCCAAGCGCAGTTTACATACTTTTTCCATATATTCAGATATACTCTATATATTATTATCCCTACCTGGAGTGTTAGCCCTTGTACACGCGGTCGGACATTCCGACGGAAAATGTCCGATCGGACCGTGTTGTCGGATAATCCGACCACGTGTGTGGGCTCCATCGGACTGTTTCCGTCGGAATATCTGACGGACCAAGTTTTCCAGCTTGGCTATAAAATTTTCTGACAACATGATCCGATCGGACCTTGTCCGATCATGTGTAGAGAATTTCCGATCGGACAAAGTGCCACGCATGCTCAGATCAAATTCCTACATCAAAGCTATTGGCTACTAGCCTGAACGTAGTCCCATCGTAACGAAATAAATAATAAATAACGATCGGATTTTCCGACAACTTTGTCCGACCGTGTGTATGCAACACCAGTTTCAGACAAAATCCGACGGATTTTTATTGTCGGAATGTCCGACCGTGTGTACAGGGGCTTACACCGGCTTCTCGCTATTTCATTAGACGAGCATCATTCAGGAAAAACAAATAGATTTGGTTGATTGATTTTCCATGTAGCTTTTACTTCTAAAAATAGACGGTGGAAATATATTAAATGTTTGTGCTGCAAATAAAACTCATCCATTCTGAAGAGTTTGGCGCCTTGCCTGGGAACACGTGAAAATGTGCAGCATTCGGCCCGTGTCAGATGAGGATTCTTCCAGCGGCGGGGACACCTCTCCAGAGAAAGAAACTCTACAATTCATCTGATGGTGTCCATGCGTCGCTCCTGGGGTGTCCTCCATGGTGACCCCTCATGAATGGTTGAGGGACGTCCTCTGGATGATGAATTTTTTTCGGGAAAGTGTTATTAGCGATAGAACTGCCCACCTGACCTGACCATGGAAATTACAAACATTAAAAAGCTTTCTAAGGTTAACTCCTAGTTATTAAACCTGTAGCCCATTCCCCAATTGTACAATGCACACTAAAGGCTTTCTCTATATAGATTACTTTCAGAACACCGTACAATATGGGTAGATTCTGGTACCAGTGGAAAAGGAAATGAGTATTTTTATAACCTGTCAGTCCGCCCCTGCTCTGTGTCAGGGGCGGACTGACAACTCATGGGGCCCCCGGGCAATAGGAGATTATGGGGCCCCCAGGCAATCAGAGATTATGGGGCAACACAGTATACACAAGCACACACACACACACACACACACACACATAGTATACAATCACACAGTATACACGGACATGTTTCTATTGGCTGAGAAGGTACTGAAGAGGTGGGGCAGTTATAATCTCAGGATTTTTAGACCAAAAGGATGTCGGGACATTTCAGTGACAGATGTAAAAAAAAACACAGATTTTTACATACTGTCCCTGGTCCCTAGTGGCCCGGGGCCCTCGGGCAGTGCCCGAGTGGCCAAATGGTCAGGCAGCCCCTGCTCTGTGTAATGGTTTTGCACAGAACAGCCCTGATCCTCTTTTTCTTGGGTCCCCTGTCAGGGGCTCCTGGCTCCTCCACCTTGACCAGTGCCCCTAATAGCAAGCCACTGGCTATGGGGGCACTGGTATGTGCTCACTCCCGAGCCCCGCTCTATGCGTCCACAAGACACATAGAGCCGCAGCTCCTCCCCCCCCCACTCTCTCCTCATTGGTTCACTGGTTGTGATTGACAGCAGTGGGAGCCAAGAGATGACGGCACCGTGGAGAACACGGTGCCACCAGGAGAGGCAGCGATGGGAAAAGAAAGCTCAGAGCTATTTTGCTAATAAAGGACTTGTCAAAAAACGTTTTTTTTTTGTTTTTTTTTCACAGCTTTTTCAGATAAATGGGTAGGGGTATGATGTACCCGATACCAATTCACATGGGGGGGGGGATCTGGGGGCCCCCTTTTTAAAAGGGAGGCTTCCAGATTCCGATAAGTCCCCTGCCCGCAGACCCAGACAACCACCAGCCAGCATTGTCAGGAAGATGCCCTTGTCCTCATCAACATGGGGACACGGTGCTCTGAGGTGGGCGGCGCAAAGCACCCCCCCCCCCAGGCATGCGGCCTGGTATGGTTCAGGAGGGGGGTGCTCGCTCGTCCCCTCCCTTTCCTGACCTGCCGGGTGGCATGCTCAGATAAGGGGTCTGGTATGGATTTTGGGGGGGACCCCAGACCATTTTTTTTTTTAAATTTTGGTGGGTGGGGGGTGTTCCTTCTGAATCCATACTAGAGCCGAACGGTCTGGTATGGACCTGGGGGAGAACTCCACGTAATTTTTTTTGCTAATTTTTTGGACGCCAATTTTTTTTATTTCACATTCAGCTTTCAGCGGGGGAAGGCCGCTGACAGCTGATGACTCATCGGTTGTTAAGGATGCAGCGGATGGCTTCTCGGTCCCATCCTTACCAACCAGCTACATACAGTGTGTTTACAGTGCGTTTAAAGAAAGAAAAAAAAAAGAAAACTTAAAACGCAAAATGCATGAAAACTGCATGCACAAATGCTGGTTCAAAAACGCAAAAAGGACGTGCATGAAAAACGCATCAAGCACAGCCGCATAGATGTGAACCTAGACTAAAACTGGGTGAGGAACAGCCAAACTCTGCGACTAAGGTGAGGTTGTGGAAGACAGTTTCATGTCACGGGTCATACACCATGGCAAGACTGAGCAGGAAAATAGCAGCAGGTGGTCTGGACTTTGAAATATTTGGATGGTGGAAGGAACTTGGAGTGCTAACGGTCCACGGGTTAGAGGGCGTAATACTTGCCTTGCCCCAATGCTGGCAACCCATGCTACGTCACTGCAAGTGAGAGCTTCCTCCCAGGCCTTTAGGTTGAGAAGAGTGAGTCGGAGCAAGAGTGAAGGTGTCCAACATTCCTTGCAAACCTTATGGCAGGTCCCAGGATTGGATTTGACTTAACAATAGACATGTGCATTCGTTTTCGTCCGAATGCATTTTCGTCCGAATTTCAGGTATTTTCCTTTTGCGTTTTGACAAACGATAACAAAAGTGCAGAATCCGAAAAAAATGAAAGATCCGACATAAATAAATTCTTTTATTTTCGTTTTCGTTGTTACAACAGTTCGATATAGAATAGGAGATTCAATGTGACTCTGACAATAACAATCTGTGTCTATAGAACCTGTGGTCGAATGTGCCTAACCTTACCTCTATTAGTCCAAGATTATATAGAGAAGAGATTCGACAGAGAGAAAATATGACACCTGACACTGTGAGACTTAGACCATTCATTCAACATGAACGACGGAGATTCGACAAAGCAACGAAAAACACACACGTTTATAATAATATTCGACGGAGCATCGAAACTGTACGACGCTGCAATCGTACATTTCCAGAGTCAAGTGCTCCACCTATAGGCTATATAGAGTTTAGCAGCTCCGTCGAATCTTCTTTATACATTCGACAGACACCATAAGCCTTCAAAGACAGATTCGACCGTAATTCATGTGGATTTTCGGACGAATTGCAATTTTTTAACATAAAACGCAATAAATAAAAATGAATTTTTGGGAGTAAATAAATAAATAAATGTATTTTTCAGACGAAAACGAAATTCCGAAACGAAATATTTCACTCTGCACATGTCTACTTAACAATCTACCACTGGTGGGGGTGGGGTGGGGGTGGGGGGGGTCATTGCAAGCTGCCATGCTGTTTCCGTGACTATCTTCACTTTTCATGTAGCTTTTCTTCCCGGAAAAAGGAAACACAATAAATACGATGTGTGCAATGTGTACAATGATGTCATTGTGTTGTTTGCTTCCTGGTAAAACAACTGAATAATGACTTCAGTGCAAATATAACTGCGTGCGTTTAACAAGCTCAGCGACCAGCTCTCACCTGTACCTGTGAAAAAAACCACGTCTGAGTTTACTTACTGCAAACTAGGTCATCCTCGTCACACAAAGACCTGACTCCACGGCGATTGTTGGATGTGTTTGTTTTAGCTCCAGTCCGAAAAAGCTGCACAGGAGGGGCGTGCACTGCGATTCCATCAGAACTCAGCCCTGAGTCGATATCCACAGCTTTCTTCATCTTAGAATACTTCGAATTTGATCATTAATGATGTGCCAATTTGGTGTAAAGCAACCCCCGAAAAAGCCGCCGGGTGAACTTCTTCCCTTTCCCCTTAGGTAGAACACACAGCCAGGCAAACTGCATTTTCTTCACTCTTCTACTGGCTCTAAAGAACAGTCTAGGGGTGTCTTTTTAGGGTTTAATTGGAACAATGAAGTTGAGTGGGATGAAGGACGCATGAGATACCCCAAAACTGATGAACTTAAGACTTTGAGGGCTATTCTCTAGCTCGCTGAGCTTCGTGTTACACAGAGTCTCTACTAATGCTGACAGGTGACTAGGAATTTTCCTAAGGGGCCAAAAACTGTAACTTCCAGCACCGGTGTTGTCTACTCACATGGCCACAGGATCATTGGTTGCCTTCTGATATCAACTGGGCACTCTTCAACGAGGGAGATATGAACTCACACCGCCATGCTTGACACCTTTCCCCAAACTTCCTCCTGGTACTCTCCAGTGACCCTCTCCAGACCCAAATAAATTCCAGGACTAAACTGTTGCCGATAGGTCCCCGAGCTGAAGCCACAGATGAGACCTCAATGGCTTCTAGATGGCACCTCCAGAAATCCTGCCCTGCTCAGGGGTTTCCTCCAGCAGGACTGGACCCAGGAACACTGCTCCTCCTGCCTCAGGCCCCAGACTATTTACAATGCCTTACAAACATATTCACCCCCCCCCCCCCTTGGCTTTTTACCTATTTTGCTACATTACGTGTAGGGAAAACCACTGACCACCAGTGAAGGGGGGGGGTTAATTATTACTGCCACATACCACCAGGCATGTACTGGCCATCGGGACTACCGGGAGTTTCCCGGTGGGCCGATGGCTCAGTGGGCCACTGATGTAAGGGGGCTGGTGATGGGACACTCTGATGTAAGGGGGCTGGTGATGGGACACTCTGATGTAAGGGGGCTGGTAATGGGACACTCTGATGTAAGGGGGCTGCTGATGGGACACTCTATTGTAAGGGGGTTGCTCATGTGACACTCTGATGTAAGGGGGATACTGATGGGACACTCTGATGTAAGGGGGTGCTGATGGGACACTCTGATGTAAGGGGGCTGGTAATGGGCACTCTGATGTAAGGGGTGCTGATGGGACACTCTGTTGTAAGGGGGCTGGTAATGGGACACTCTGATGTAAGGGGGTGCTGATGGGACACTCTGTTGTAAGGGGGTTGCTCGTGTGACACTCTGATGTAAGGGGGTGCTGATGGGACACTCTGATGTAAGGGGGTTGTTTGTGTGACACTCTGATGTAAGGGGGCCGGTGATGGGACACTCTGATGTAAGGGGGTGCTGATGGGACACTCTGTTGTAAGGGGGCTGGTGATGGGACACTCTGATGTAAGGGGTGCTGATGGGACACTCTGATGTAAGGGGGCTGGTGATGGGACACTCTGATGTAAGGGGGCTGGTGATAGGATACTCTGATGTAAGGGGTGCTGATGGGACACTCTGATGTAAGGGCTGGTGATGGGACACTCTGATGTAAGGGGGCTGGTGATGGGACACTCTGATGTAAGGGGGCTGGTAATGGGACACTCTGATGTAAGGGGGCTGCTGATGGGACACTCTATTGTAAGGGGGTTGCTCATGTGACACTCTGATGTAAGGGGGATGCTGATGGGACACTCTGATGTAAGGGGGTGCTGATGGGACACTCTGATGTAAGGGGGCTGGTAATGGGCACTCTGATGTAAGGGGTGCTGATGGGACACTCTGTTGTAAGGGGGCTGGTAATGGGACACTCTGATGTAAGGGGGTGCTGATGGGACACTCTGTTGTAAGGGGGTTGCTCGTGTGACACTCTGATGTAAGGGGGTGCTGATGGGACACTCTGATGTAAGGGGGTTGTTCGTGTGACACTCTGATGTAAGGGGGCCGGTGATGGGACACTCTGATGTAAGGGGGTGCTGATGGGACACTCTGTTGTAAGGGGGCTGGTGATGGGACACTCTGATGTAAGGGGTGCTGATGGGACACTCTGATGTAAGGGGGCTGGTGATGGGACACTCTGATGTAAGGGGGCTGGTGATGGGATACTCTGATGTAAGGGGTGCTGATGGGACACTCTGATGTAAGGGGTGCTGATGGGACACTCTGATGTAAGGGGGCTGGTGATGGGACACTCTGATGTAAGGGGGCTGGTGATGGGACACTCTGATGTAAGGGGGTGCTGATGGGACACTCTGATGTAAAGGGGCTGGTGATGTGACACTCTGATGTAAGGGGTGCTGATGGGACACTCTGATGTAAGGGGTGCTGATGGGACACTCTGATGTAAGGGGGCTGGTGATGGGACACTCTGATGTAAGGGGGCTGGTGATGGGACACTCTGATGTAAGGGGGCTGCTGATGGGACACTCTGATGTAAGGGGTGCTGATGGGACACTCTGATGTAAGGGAGTGCTGATGGGACACTCAAAATGTAAGTGGGCCTGTCTGGATGAAGTCCAGGGCCACATTTCTGTCCCCTTCCAGTCCTGCATACCACTAATGAAAAGGGGGGGGGGGGGGTTAGTTATTACTGCAACTGACTACCAATGAAGAGGGGGGGCTTAATTATTACTGCCACAAACCACCTATGAATTTGGGGGTGATTATTGTTGCTGCCATTGACCACCACTGAAAGGGGGTGGGGATGGTAATTATTACTGCCACTGGCCACCAATGAAAGAGGGAGGAGGTTGACTTGATTATTACTGCCACTGACCACAAATAAAATGGGTGTGGGGGATAATTTCTACTGCAACATACCACCATCAAAAGGGGGTGGGGAGTTGATTACTGGCACTGACCACCAATGAAAGGGGGTGGTATTTATTACTGCCCCTGACCACCAATGAAAAAGAGGGGTGGGGTGGTAATTATTACTGCCAATGACCATCAATGAACGGAGGTGGGGGTAATTTTTTTTTTTATTGCCACTGATCACCATTGCAAAGGGAAGCTTTATTATGACTGCCACTGATCACCAATGCTGGGGTTTATGTTTGCTTCCTCCGACACCAATGTTGGGCTTTACTATTACTGCCACTGAGATCAGCGATGGGTCTTATTGTACTCCTGCTTCCTTGTCCCCCGCCCCCCGGGTCTTATTTTTCTAAAATATAGGCAATATAATCAAAGGGGAAACGGTGTCACGCTACAAAGCCACACACCACGAAGTAAGGGCCACTTTACTGGTTCCATTATTTTTTCCTTCTCGTTCTCTTCAAGGTGTCTCTCCTAATAATTTTAAATTGCTGAAATCATCCAATTAGATAGTAATAGAAAAATGCTAACCCTAACCCTCTGCTAATCAATAAAGCCACTGATCATCGTACAAGTACTGACACTTGCAGGGCCGGATTAAGATCTTCGTGGGCCAGGTGCTAAGGATTTTGGTGGGCCTTGTTATGGAAATAAATAAAATGAAAATGCAAACAATTTTTCCTTAGAACAAATTTAATATGCTGCCGCAATTTACATGTCAATTATGTGTACACTGCATACAGAGCAAGGATGGGCAGCATTAGTGACTCACTCACACCGCTGGGCTGGGCCTATCTAGGAAGGGGCCTGGAGCTGCAGCTCCAATAGCCCCTATGTTGATCCAGCCCTGGACACTTGGTGATCACGTGGTTTGTTTTAAACAAAGCCATGTGTTTTTTTTTTTTCTCCCAGCAAATTTTGATCAAGCGGTCCTTATGGTGACATTTGAGGTCCTCTTGGTGATATTTGAGGTCTTCTTGGTGACATTTGAGGTCCCCATGGTGACATTTGAGGTCCTCGTGGTGACATTTGAGGTCCTCTTGGTGATATTTGAGGTCTTCTTGGTGACATTTGAGATCCTCATGTTGACATTTGAGGTCCTCGTGGTGACATTTGAGGTCCTCTTGGTGATATTTGAGGTCTTCTTGGTGACATTTGAGGTCCTCATGGTGACATTTGAGGTCCTCGTGGTGACATCTGAGGTCCTCTTGGTGGCATTTGAGGTCCTCATGGTGACATTTGAGCTCCTTGTGGTGACATCTGAGGTCCTCTTGGTGGCATTTGAGGTCCTCATGGTGACATTTGAGGTCCTCATGGTGACATCTGAGGTCCTCTTGGTGACATTTGAGGTCCTCATGGTGACATCTGAGGTCCTTTTGGTGACATTTGAGGCCCTCATGGTGACATCTGAGGTCCTCTTGGTGACATTTGAGGTCCTCATGGTGACATCTGAGGTCCTTTTGGTGACATTTGAGGCCCTCATGGTGACATTTGAGGTCCTCTTGGTGACATCTGAGGTCCTCGTGGTGACATCTGAGGTCCTCGTGGTGACATCTGAGGTCCTCATGATGACATTTGAGCTCTCATGGGGACATCTGAGGTCCTCTTGGTGACATTTGAGGTCCTCATGGTGACATCTGAGGTCCTCTTGGTGACATCTGAGGTCCTCTTGGTGACATTTGAGGTCCTCATGGTGACATCTGAGGTCCTCTTGGTGACATCTGAGGTCCTCTTGGTGACATTTGAGGTGAACCTCAACAAAGGTTCCGCGACAGCAAAGTTGTTAATTTTGTTAATACTCATTCCTAGTGATCATCATGTATAATAATCTTAACAATGGGAGTTAAAGAGAACCTGTCAGCCTTTAAAAGTCTAAATGGGCTGCTGGAAGAGCCTCTTCTGAGCACGGAGGAGCCCATAGTCCTAGGCAAATGCAATAATGGAGACTCTGACTCAAAATTGGGGGGAGGGGGTGCTCCATCCACAGCCTTCTGGTATCCATTAGGAGTTTTCCCCCAGCAGCCAATACCTGAGCTTTGATTGGTCAGTAAAACAGCAGGGTGGGAGAGTCATATCTACATAGTCATTTAAGTCAAGGCTTTCATTAAAAAGTGACATCTGTAATTTGGCTTGTAGACAGGTGTAGTGATGGCCGAACGGTTCGCCCGGCGGTCGTTTCGCGGCGAATTTCCGACTTTCGCCGTCCGCGGGTTCGAACGCCTTTTTCCGTCGTTCGCCCCGGCGGACTTACGTGTTTAATGTATACAAGAACTTTAACCTTTCGTGACACGTTTATCATGTGTTACAGGACAACCAATTGAGACATGACAGCTCATGGACACTTGGACATTCCCCCTAACCTATAAATACACCCGATCCGGTGGCCATTTTACATTCTTTCTTCTGTCACTGTAGGGAAAGGATCCTGTGTGGAGTAGGGACAGAGAAAACGCTAGCTATTTGGTACACAAAAGTTCTTTTCAGGACTGGTATAGGTGTTAGGTCAGCAGCCTGAGTTTCTTTTGTCAGTTTAGATAAAGGGACAGAGCGCTGTATGCTGCTATTTTAGGGACAGCTCAGCCAGATTAGTCTTTCTTCATCATCATCATCATCATCATCATTAGCTGTTACTATCAGGTCCACAAAAGAGCTGTTCCAGCTAATCGTTCCAGCCTACTCTTTTTTGCCAATTTGTATAGGGACAGGCAGGAAGCAGTGTGTCAGGCAGTGAGGATAATTTTAAAGACTTGCTGTTACTATTAGTTCCACAAAGGTTCTTTTCAGGACTGGTATCAGTGGTACGGTAATAGGCTTGTACACGTATAATATTCTTTCTTCCAAATATAGAAAGAATATTATACTTGACTGCTGCCCTTCTGCTGCAGTCTGCTAATCATTCACAACTCACTTGTTCCACAAAGCTCTTTATCAGGACTGGTAACTTGGTCTGTCTAGGGTGCTACGGTACATAGGCTTGGGTGCGGTACAGTCTGCTGTTCTGTAAGGACCGCTATCGGTCCACAATAGATAGGGTTGCCGTGCACTACTGCTGACCGCTGCCCTATACTGCAGCAGTCCTTCAGCGGTATAGGGACTGACGCACAGTCTGCTAAACACTAATACACAACCTGCTTGGTCCACAAAAGTTCTTATAAGGACTGGTAACTTGGTATAGGGTGCTACGGTACATAGGCCTGAGTGCGTTACAGTCTGCTGTTCTGTAAGGACCGCTATCGGTCCACAATACATAGGGTTGACGTGCACTACTGCTGACCGCTGCCCTATACTGCAGCAGTCCTTCAGCGGTATAGGGACTGACGCACAGTCTGCTAAACACTAACACACAACCTGCTTGGTCCACAAAAGTTCTTATAAGGACTGGTAACTTGGTATAGGGTGCTACGGTACATAGGCCTGAGTGCAGTACAGTCTGCTGTTCTGTAAGGACTGCTATCGGTCCACAATACATAGGGTTGCCGTGCACTACTGCTGACCGCTGCCCTATACTGCAGCAGTCCTTCAGCGGTATAGGGACTGACGCACAGTCTGCTAAACACTAATACACAACCTGCTTGGTCCACAAAAGTTCTTATAAGGACTGGTAACTTGGTATAGGGTGCTACGGTACATAGGCCTGAGTGCGTTACAGTCTGCTGTTCTGTAAGGACCGCTATCGGTCCACAATACATAGGGTTGCCGTGCACTACTGCTGACCGCTGCCCTATACTGCAGCAGTCCTTCATTGGTATAGGGACTGACGTACAGTCTGCTAATCACTAACACACAACCTGCTTGGTCCACAAAAGTTCTTATAAGGACTGGTAACTTGGTATAGGGTGCTACGGTACATAGGCCTGAGTGCAGTACAGTCTGCTGTTCTGTAAGGACCGCTATCGGTCCACAATACATAGGGTTGCCGTGCACTACTGCTGACCGCTGCCCTATACTGCAGCAGTCCTTCATTGGTATAGGGACTGACGTACAGTCTGCTAATCACTAACACACAACCTGCTTGGTCCACAAAAGTTCTTATAAGGACTGGTAACTTGGTATAGGGTGCTACGGTACATAGGCCTGAGTGCGTTACAGTCTGCTGTTCTGTAAGGACCGCTATCGGTCCACAATACATAGGGTTGCCGTGCACTACTGCTGACCGCTGCCCTATACTGCAGCAGTCCTTCAGCGGTATAGGGACTGACGCACAGTCTGCTAAACACTAACACACAACCTGCTTGGTCCACAAAAGTTCTTATAAGGACTGGTAACTTGGTATAGGGTGCTACGGTACATAGGCCTGAGTGCAGTACAGTCTGCTGTTCTGTAAGGACCGCTATCGGTCCACAATACATAGGGTTGCCGTGCACTACTGCTGACCGCTGCCCTATACTGCAGCAGTCCTTCATTGGTATAGGGACTGACGTACAGTCTGCTAATCACTAACACACAACCTGCTTGGTCCACAAAAGTTCTTATAAGGACTGGTAACTTGGTATAGGGTGCTACGGTACATAGGCCTGAGTGCGTTACAGTCTGCTGTTCTGTAAGGACCGCTATCGGTCCACAATACATAGGGTTGCCGTGCACTACTGCTGACCGCTGCCCTATACTGCAGCAGTCCTTCATTGGTATAGGGACTGACGTACAGTCTGCTAATCACTAACACACAACCTGCTTGGTCCACAAAAGTTTTTATAAGGACTGGTAACTTGGTATAGGGTGCTACGGTACATAGGCCTGAGTGCAGTACAGTCTGCTGTTCTGTAAGGACCGCTATCGGTCCACAATACATAGGGTTGACGTGCACTACTGCTGACCGCTGCCCTATACTGCAGCAGTCCTTCATTGGTATAGGGACTGACGTACAGTCTGCTAATCACTAACACACAACCTGCTTGGTCCACAAAAGTTCTTATAAGGACTGGTAACTTGGTATAGGGTGCTACGGTACATAGGCCTGAGTGCAGTACAGTCTGCTGTTCTGTAAGGACCGCTATCGGTCCACAATACATAGGGTTGCCGTGCACTACTGCTGACCGCTGCCCTATACTGCAGCAGTCCTTCATTGGTATAGGGACTGACGTACAGTCTGCTAATCACTAACACACAACCTGCTTGGTCCACAAAAGTTTTTATAAGGACTGGTAACTTGGTATAGGGTGCTACGGTACATAGGCCTGAGTGCAGTACAGTCTGCTGTTCTGTAAGGACCGCTATCGGTCCACAATACATAGGGTTGACGTGCACTACTGCTGACCGCTGCCCTATACTGCAGCAGTCCTTCAGCGGTATAGGGACTAAGAGTTTTGTCACAGGGTGATTTAAAAAATGACAGGCAGAGGAAGAGGCAGGCCCTTCCGCAGGGGTGGTAGGGGTAGGGCAGGAGCAACAGCCTTGAGCCAAAGTGGGAAGTTGCAGAAGGTGCGTTCAATTACTTTAAAGGACGCACCAGACTTGGTTGAGTGGCTCACTCAGCCTTATTCTTCTGCACCCTCCTCATCCTCTCGATCTGCACCCTCTTCTTCACTCTCTGCTATGTGCACCCCCAAAGACACTACCACCAACAACACCACCACCACCACATACCTTCCGCTTGAGTGCAAATGGGGGCCTTCATGCTCCAGTGTTTTAATAGGGACCCCCGTATAAAAAGCATGAGGGTCAAGGACCAGTACTGGGTGGCAACGTACTTAGATCCCCGGTACAAACACAAAATGGCGGAAATGTTACCGCCGTCGCAGAGGGCTGTCAGAATGCAGCACTTCCAGGCCTTGCTTCGAGAAATGCTGCATTCTGCTTTTGCGTGCGCTGGCAGAGGAGCAATTCCCACTCCCAGAGAAGGATTTGCGGGTACCAATCCAACAGCGCCTGCAAGAAGAGGCCGGTTTGAAGATGTGTTGGTGACTTCGGATATGAGGTCATTCTTTCAGCCGACCCATCGACAGGTGTCATCCGGATCCAGCATCAGGGAACGCCTAGACCGTCAGGTGTCCGACTACATTGGGTTAACGGCCGATGTGGACGCTCTGAGGAGTGATGAACCCCTAGACTACTGGGTGGGCAGGCTTGACCTCTGGCCAGAGCTTGCCCAATTTGCAATCGAACTGTTGGCTTGCCCCTCATCCAGTGTCCTGTCCGAAAGGACGTTCAGCGCAGCAGGGGGGATTGTGACCGATAAGCGTACTCGCCTAGCTCACGACAGTGTTAACTACCTCACATTTCTAAAAATGAATGAGGCATGGATCTCGGAGGAATTCAACACATGTGATCAGTAGACCATGTATATGTCTATAAACAATTTTTGGAATCAAGCACACAGACCTTCTTAATTCATTTGGCTCACTTCCCTGACCCAAAAAAGCACACCGTACTATATGCCCCTACCCTCCTCTTTGAAGAGGTTGAGCGGTGTCATATTTCTACTGGGGCTGCTTATTATGAGGGGTTCCCACCATCCCTGTGCTGTGCTGACTTCCTCCTGGGTGTTCTTATTATGAGGGGCTCCCACCATCCCTGTGCTGTGCTGACTTCCTCCTGGGGGTTCTTATTATGAGGGGCTCCCACCATCCCTGTGCTGTGCTGACTTCCTCCTGGGGGTTCTTATTATGAGGGGATCACACCATCCCTGTGCTGTGCTGACTTCCTCCTGGGGCTGCTTACGGTGCTGCTGTCAGCGCTGTATGTCACGGAGCTGCTGTCAGCGCTGTATGTCACGGAGCTGCTGTCAGCGCTGTATGTCACGGAGCTGCTGTCAGCGCTGTATGTCACGGAGCTGCTGTCAGCGCTGTATGTCACGGAGCTGCTGTCAGCGCTGTATGTCACGGAGCTGCTGTCAGCGCTGTATGTCACGGAGCTGCTGTCAGCGCTGTATGTCACGGAGCTGCTGTCAGCGCTGTATGTCACGGAGCTGCTGTCAGCGCTGTATGTCACGGTGCTGCTGTCAGCGCTGTATGTCACGGAGCTGCTGTCAGCGCTGTATGTCACGGAGCTGCTGTCAGTGCTGTATGTCACGGAGCTGCTGTCAGCGCTGTATGTCACGGAGCTGCTGTCAGCGCTGTATGTCACGGAGCTGCTGTCAGCGCTGTATGTCACGGTGCTGCTGTCAGCGCTGTATGTCACGGAGCTGCTGTCAGCGCTGTATGTCACGGAGCTGCTGTCAGTGCTGTATGTCACGGAGCTGCTGTCAGCGCTGTATGTCACGGAGCTGCTGTCAGCGCTGTATGTCACGGAGCTGCTGTCAGCGCTGTATGTCACGGTGCTGCTGTCAGCGCTGTATGTCACGGAGCTGCTGTCAGCGCTGTATGTCACGGAGCTGCTGTCAGCGCTGTATGTCACGGAGCTGCTGTCAGCGCTGTATGTCACGGAGCTGCTGTCAGCGCTGTATGTCACGGAGCTGCTGTCAGCGCTGTATGTCACGGTGCTGATGTCAGTGCTCTGTATTACGGTGCTGCTGTCAGTGCTCTGTATCTCCTGCACCCTCTTGTTTGCCTACCCTGGTCCCTGACCTTCCCTCTCCTCCATTGCCTTCATTAGCTCCATAGTCCTGAATTGTCAGAACAATTTCCCAAATAAAAAAAAAATGCTTGTAGTTATCGATCCCAAATTCACCTCATACATGTATTATGCTATTGTCCAGGTGGTGGGACTACGTGCTACCCCCTAATAATTACCCCGTGGCCGCAAATTCGACCTAAAGGTTTGCGAAATTCGCCTCCCATTGAAGTCAATGGAGCCCGCGGCGAACGGTCGTTTTCGCGAACGTTTGTGCCCGTTCGCGTTTCGCGTTCGCGAAACGTCCCGTCGGAAGTTCGTCCATCACTAGACAGGTGTAGGTCTGCTGTCTCCACCACAGGTGGTGGCAATGCAGAGGGAGAGGAGTCGGGGTTACCGAGACAGTGATCCGATTGGATGCTGGCTGCCCTGGTGACTCTGGTGGCCATCGTGGGTGTGGCAGAGCCTAGTTGGGACTCTGCCCCCTGGGTTCGGCACTATTTATGGGAGTGGGTGGTGTAGGGAAAGGTACCCCGTCTGGCGGGGACAAGGTTACAGATAGGGAAAGGTTCCAGATGAGGAGGGAAAGGGTCACATAAGGTCCCATCTCTCTGGATATCTTACTGATTGGGCACGAGAAGACCAGGCTGCATTTTTACTTTTCTTACTTTTTACTGTAACATACCTGGTGGTGGAGCCTAAAGTGATGAAGGAATGGCCTCTCTTACAGCCCTGGCCATAGCGAAGGTTAAGACGGGGGCAGCTAGGTTGGGCAAGTCAACCATCAGACCACCACAGGCAACCTACAGGAGATGTACCGAGGCTGCATTCACACCTGAATCATTTGTAGCTCGAAGCTCCAAAATGCTGAAAGGGAAAAAATCAATTATTCTCTATGGAGTTGGTTCATATCCTTATAACACGTCACCTGAAGCTAAAAATAAGGTTTTGCAGCTTCTTTTGTAGCTCGATTTGGGCAGATTGGTGCAAAACTGCATTGAAATGCCCAGTTCGCTCATTTTTGAGCGTTTTCATGCATTTTTTTAGTGTAATTCTGCTCAATTGCAATAAATAAAATAAATAAATAAATAATCATAATTAATAAATGCAATAAATATTAAATAATAAATGAATAAATAAGTAATATATAAAATAAACCTGAACCCTAACCCTAACAAAAATAAATGAATAAATAAATAGATAAATAATAAATACACATTCAATTAATTAATTAATTAAATAATGAATCCTAAAAATAAATAATAACCCTAAATAAATAAATGTATGAACCCCTAACAATTTTTTTTTTCAATACATAAATAGTTAATACATAAATAATAACAATAATTAATAAATAATAATTATTACAAAACTAACCCCTAACTCTAACCCCCTAACCCTTACAAAAATATAAATAAATAATTATAAATAAAAGCAGATGAAAAAAATCGCAAAAACATTGTAACACATAATGAAACAGATTACATATTTGTTTATTGGCTAATAAAAAAAATGCCAAAGCTCAAATGTTATAAGGCGCTTAATGCTGAAAATGTACACCGTCCACTGCCCTACTGACACCGTCCTCTGCCCTACTGACACCGTCCACTGCCCTACTGACACCGTCCTCTGCCCTACTGACACCGTCCTCTGCCCTACTGACACCGTCCACTGCCCTACTGACACCGTCCTCTGCCCTACTGACACCGTCCACTGCTCTACTGACACCGTCCTCTGCCCTACTGACACCGTCCTCTGCTCTACTGACAACGTCCACTGCCCTACTGACACCGTCCACTGCCCTACTGACACCGTCCTCTGCCCTACTGACACCGTCCTCTGCCCTACTGACACCGTCCTCTGCTCTACTGACACCGTCCACTGCTCTACTGACACCGTCCACTGCCCTACTGACACCGTCCTCTGCCCTACTGACACCGTCCTCTGCCCTACTGACACCGTCCACTGCCCTACTGACACCGTCCTCTGCCCTACTGACACCATCCTCTGCTCTACTGACACCATCCACTGCTCTACTGACACCGTCCTCTGCTCTACTGACAACGTCCACGGCTCTACTAACACCGTCCACTGCTCTACTGACATTGTCCACGGCTCTACTAACACCGTCCACTGCTCTACTGACACCGTCCACTGCCCTACTGACACCGTCCACTGCCCTACTGACACCGTCCACTGCTCTACTGACATTGTCCACTGCCCTACTGACACCGCCATCTGCTCTACTGACACCGTCCACTGCCCTACTGACACCGTCCACTGCTCTACTGACACCGTCCTCTGCCCTACTGACACCGTCCACTGCTCTACTGACACCGTCCACTGCCCTACTGACACCGTCCACTGCTCTACTGACACCATCCACTGCCCTACTGACACCGTCCACTGCTCTACTGTCATCATCCACTGCCCTACTGACACCGTCCACTGCTCTACTGACACCATCCTCTGCCCTACTGACACCATCATTATATATACACATGTACACACTCATATGTGTGTGGACTTTGGGGTGCACACGGATGGTCCTCACTGTCTATGTAGATGGGGGGTCGCTCTATTTGCTGATGATCTCTGAGCTCCTTCTGCACAGTGCTGCGTATTGATTGCACTTTACTGTTCCTCTAAGACGGTTTTCAATCAGTGGCTCCTCCATGTCGGTGATCATTGCTCGGGGGGGGGGGGGGGGTTGGGGGATCACGGAGAGCTATAGATCTAATATTATCATGGTCAGTATTTTGTAAACATTTTTGAGCTCGCCATAAAAAAAAAAAAACACGAAGGGGACTGGGGCTGGGCTGAGTCTCTTCGCAATGAAAACAGATCAGGTTCAGTGGCCTTTGTTTGCACTGACAGGTTGGCATCAGCAGTCGGTCATGAACTTCCCAAATGGGCAGAACACAAAACCTTCCCCGGTAACACAACCCTGGGCAGAGATCGCAGGAAGGATCCTCTGTGATGCCCGGAGGAGGTGAAGGATGGACACTGACTATCCCAGTGACCTGGTATTATTTTATCGTGTGAGCTTTCCACCGGGGCGAGGAGATGTTCAAAGCTTAGGAGATTTTTTTTATAAACTAACCCTGCTTTATACTTCTCCACAACTTTATCCCTGACCTGTCTGGTGTGTTCCTTGGCCTTCATGATGCTGTTTTTTCACTAAGGTTCTCTAAAAAAAACTCTGAGGGCTTCACAGAACAGCTGTATTTATACTGAGATTACATTACACACAGGTGGACTCTATTTACTAATTAGGTGACTTCTGAAGGCAATTGGTTCCACTAGATTTTAGTTGGGGGTTTCAGAGTAAAGGGGGCTGAATACAAATGCCCCCCACACTTTTCACTTTATTTTTATGTAGAGTAGGGATGAGCTCGGTGTTCGGCTCGAATGCATGTTCTACTCGAACACGGGCCGTTCGCCTGTTCGGCAAATTAAGAACTTTGTGGGCCGTTCGCACCAAATTCGTGCGACACAAACGACCCACAATGCACTACGCATTGCAGTGCATTGCTGGCTCATGATTGGCCAAGCATGCACTGTGACCCCGCATGCTTGGCCAATCACATCGGCGGCAGTGAGGAGAGCCATAATTGGCCACAGGCAGGATGCCTGTGGCCAATTATAGCTCAGGGGGGTTTAGTACACGCCCCACACTATATAAGGCTGCCAGCGCGGCGGCCTCGTGTAGTGTGTTGCGGCGGCCAGGGAAAGAGCACAATAGGAGGGACAGTGTCTTTACTGCTTGGGAACCTAGCTCTGTTACAGTGGGTGTTGTGTGCCTCCTGCACAGTATACACCTGAAGCTACCCTTTATTACTGGTGTTCTGTTTCTGTAATACAGGCATCTGCAGTGCAGAAGTTAGAGTAGGTGTTGTGTGCCTCCTGCACAGTATACACCTGAAGATACCCCTTATTGCTGGTGTTCTGTTTCTGTAATACAAGCATCTGCAGAAGTTAGAGTGGGTGTTGTGTGCCTCCTGCACAGTATACACCTGAAGATACCCCTTATTACTGGTGTTCTGTTTCTGTAATATAGGCATCTGCAGTGCAGAAGTTAGAGTGGGTGTTGTGTGCCTCCTGCACAGTATACACCTGAAGATACCCCTTATTGCTAGTTTTCCCATCTCCCTGCATGCCATTACTATGTCTGGAAGGCCAACAAGGAGAGGCAGACAGTCACGAGCCAATAAAAGAGGGCAAGCAGGCTCTGTGTCTAGAGACAATAGTGCTGGTCGTGGACGCAGTGTATCGTCATCAGCACGTGGCCATGGGACACGCTTGTCCTTATTTTTGGTAGCTGGACTTATTGAGCCGCATCATGCCGAAGACTTGGTAGTGTGGATGACCAAGCCCTCCTCATCCTCTCTCACCCAGGCTCAGGGTACTAGCAAAGCAGCTGCCAATGCATCCTCTTCCCTCGTCTCAATGTCATCAGTCACTCCTTCCCTAGACCCCCCACGTCCTCCTGAGGAGTCCCCCGAACTGTTTGAGCACAGTGTTGGGTAGATGCTCCAGGAGGATGCCCAGCGTTTTGAAGGCTCTGATGATGATACTCAGCTAGAGGAAGGCAGTAGCTTGAGCGCAGAGAGGGGATGCTCAAGAAGGACAGCAATCTGGCAGTCATGTTCCATCAGCTGCAGCATACTGCCAGGTTTGCTCCAGTGATGAAGAGGGAGGGGATGATGAGGTCACAGACTCCACGTGGGTGCCTGATAGGAAAGAGGAGGAGGAGGAGGCACATCTCCAATGAGGCAGGATGCCCTCCGGGGGGCCCTCTTAGGGGCAGCACACCAACTGAATCACACCGCAGAGCTCTGCCTGTGCAGGGCGCTGCCTCTGCACGTTATTCCAAAAGTTCTTTGGTGTGGGCCTTTTTTGAGACGAGTGCATCAGATCGCACCACTGCTATTTGCAACATATGTTTCAAGCGTATCTCACGTGGCCAAAACATCAGCCGCTTGGGCACCACATGCTTGACCAGACATATGTTCACCTACCATGCAGCTCGTTGGCAAGCGTACCTTAAAGACCCACACCAAAGAACAAAGGGGACCTCTCCTTGCTCCTCATCAGCTGGGATCTCCAACCCCACTAGACCTTCAGTCCTCTCTGAAACCTGCTCTGAGAGGAATGAAGGTGTAGAATTAGGTGTGTCACAGCCAAGTACTTGCAGGCACTCTGCTAGCAGTACACCCACGTCCGATTATAGCAGGCAAATGTCCCTGCCACAGCTGCTGGCCTGGCGAAAGAAGTTCACTCCCAGCCATCCACATGCCCAGCGGTTGAATGCTAGCTTGGCTCAGTGGCAGATTCCCAAACGCCACTTTTTCTCATGGAAGGCGATTCCGGCTCTCTACCGGCATGTGGAAGGCAATGTCCTTGCCTCGCTGGACAGGGCGGTCAGCGGTAAGGTGCATATTACCACTGACTCATGGTCCAGCAGGCATGGACAGGGACGTTACCTGTCTTTCACGGCCCATTGGGTCACTCTTCTGGCAGCTGGGAAGGATGCAGGACAAGGTGCAGTAGTGTTGGAGTTTGTTCCGCCACCACGCCTCCAAAATGCTACTACTGGTTATGACACACCTCTCTCCTCCAACCACTCCTTTTCTTCTTCCTCCATGGCCTTTTCCAGTGCTTTGTCCTCAGAACCAGCAGTGCTCCGTAGGCGTTCAAGGGGCTACACAAGTACGCAGGCAAAACGATGCCATGTCGTGCTTGCTCTGGTTTGTTTGGGGGACAGGAACCACACTGGGGCAGATATTTTGTCAGCTCTGCAGGGACAAGCCGAGAGGTGGTTGACGCCACGCCAGCTTAAGCCAGGAATGGTGGTTTGCGACAGGTACCCCGGCTTACAGGATGTCCTGAGGCATGCCAGGAAAGTCTGTGTGCATTTCCACCGATCATATAATGCCAGTGCTCGGCTGGCTGAGCTCCAAAAGGAGTTGAACCTGCCCAAGAACCGCCTTATATGTGACATGCCCACCAGGTGGAACTCGACTTTGGCCATGCTGCAGCGGCTGCACACGCAGCAGAGGGCCATCAATGAGTACCTGTGCGACTACGGCACCAGAACAGGGTCAGGGGAGCTCGGTTTTTTTTCACCATGCCAGTGGGGCATGATCAGGGATGCATGCACTGTCCTGTCACCATTTGAGGAGGCCATGAGAATGGTGAGCAGTGACAGTGCATGCATCAGTGACACTGTACCTCTTGTCCACCTCTTGGAGCATACGCTGCGTGGAATAATGGACAGGGCACTTGAGGGAGAACAGAGGCAGGAAGAGGAGGACTTCCTTATGTTTTCCAAAAAGCTTACAAATAGATTTTTTGACTGGAGCTACACTTTAAAAAAGGGCTGGTAATGGGCAGGGGGGGCTACCCATGCCATTTTTCTCAATGATTTTCATCGGTATTGCCGGAACCAGATATTACATTAAAACTGCAAGCAGTTTTAAATGACTTTTTTCCGTTAAATGTCATTTTGTGCAGGGACTGTTCTAAACACGGGAAACACGTGGCACTTCACAGGCATACTATAGACACCCCCAGGCTCGATATTTAAAGGAATATTTCACCTTTTTTTTTCACTTTAATCGTCATTAAAACCAGTGCTCCCGAAAAAACAGGCGTTTTTAAAAAAAAGATTGGCATTGACCCATGTCCCCTGGGGCAGGAGCCAGGTCCCCAAACCCTTTTTAGGACAATATCTTGCATATTAGCCATTAAAATTAGCACTTTTTAATTTAGAAAGTTCTGGTGCGAACCGAAACGGGGGTGTTCGGCTCATCCCTAATGTAGAGCAATAATTCTTTTTTTCGGATCCTCAGAGAGTTCTTTGCCATGAGGTGCCATGTTGAATTTCCAGTGACCAGTATGAGAGAGTGAGAGCGATAACACCAAATTTAACACACCTGCTCCCCATTCAGACCTGAGACCTTGTAAAACTAACGAGTCAAATGGCTAATTCGGCCCAATTTGGACATTTTCACTTAGGGGTGTACTCACTTTTGTTGCCAGCGGTTTAGACATTAATGGCTGTGTGTTGAGTTATTTTCAGGGGCAGCAAATTGACACTGTTATACAAGCTGTACACTCACTACTTTACATTGTAGACAAGTGTCATTTCTTCAGTGTTGTCACATGAAAAGATAGAAGAAAAGATTTACAAAAATGTAAGGGGTGTACTTACTTTTGTGAGATTATATATATATATATATATATATATATATATATATATATATATATATATATATATATATATATGTGACTGAGGGGTGTACTCACTTTTGTGATATGCTGTATATACTATGACAGGTCCACTTTAACACCAACGGCTTGATTGACGCTCCTATTTTTAAAACTTCTAAAATAAAGAACCGTCAAAAATTAAAAAAACTGAACCCCCCCCCCCAGAGACCCCCAGAGAGGCTCAGACACCCCCCAGAGACCCCCAGAGTGGATCAGAGACCCCTGGAGACCCCCATAGAGGCTAAGAGACCCCCAGAGAGGCTCAGAAACTCCCAGAAACCCTCAGATGCCACCAGAGAGAGGCTCAGAGACCCCCGGAGATCCCTGGAGAGTCTCGGAGACCCCCGGAGAGGCTCAGAGACCCCAGGAGACTCCCAGAGAGGCTCAGAGACCCTTTGAGACCACCGGAGAGGCTCAGAGACCCATGGAGATCCCTGGAAAGTCTCAGAGACCCCCAGAGAGGCTCAGAGACCCCTGGAGACTTCCAGGGAGGCTCAGAGACCCTCGGAGACCACTGTAGAGGCTCAGAGACCCACGGAGATCCCTGGAGAGTCTCGGAGACCCCCGAAGAGGCTCAGAGACCCCCGGAGACCCCCAGAGAGGCTCAGAGACCCCCCAGAGACCACCGGAGAGGCTCAGAGACCCCCGGAGACCCTCAGAGAGGCTCAGAGACCCCCTAGAGACCACCAAAGAGGCTCAGAGACCCCCGGAGAGGCTCAGAGACCCCCAGAAAGGCTCACACGTAAGATTCTCCTTAGATGATCCGAATGTTTTCCCGCGAGCCATCAATGCAGCGAGCATTCTCCCCGGACTGTTCACTTCAATGCTGAGAACAAGGAGCGCGGGATTTTCTAAGGCGTATCGCCATGAATAGCGGACCGAGGAAATGTAATGTTTTGCCGGGTGAAGGGAGGTGGGGGGGGGTGTTGAGTGAAACGGATCCAGCTGATTGTAAAGTGAGGGCCCCCTCCACACCAGTTGCTATGTGTATAGAGGAGACGGGAGCAGAATGCCATGAATTGAACAATCCGGAGCGGGCGGGGGTGGGGGGTTTGCAGGGGGGGTGTGGGGGATGTAAAGTTGATACCCCAAAAAAGTTCAGCTGAGGACAAATGTGCTTCAACCAGCAAGAAAGTGCCATCAGATCTCATTTGTCAGAAGGAAGACATCTTTATTTTATTACAGGTAGTTATATAGCGGCGAGGATTTATGCGGCGCATTCCTGTCCCCAAGAGCTTACATTCTCAGGTCCCGATCTCCCTTACTAGGCCAACTCACCGATTGGCGCCTGTTTGGAGTGTGGGTAGGAAACAAGTACTTGGAGGTCAAGCAGAGAATGAACATGCAAACTCCATGCAGATAAGGTCCTGGGACCCCGGACCAGGGACCCTGGCGCTGCAGAGCAGTACGGGCAATCACCGAGCCGCCGTGATTTATTGCCGCCACTGTTGTGGCAGATGTGGTGATCTCACCTAATTACCGGGACATGCCTTGTGAAATACATATCGCAACTCTGATTTATTGAGACAGAAAATTGGCTTCACGAGCCAGAGGAGGAAAAAAAATCCACTTTCGCTACAAAGTAACAAAAACAAATAAAATATCATTTCTACATCACAGGATTGTTTAACCCCTTCAATACCGGGCCATTTTACCCCCCCCCCCCTTCCTGCCCAGGCCAATTTTCAGCTTTCGGCGCTCTCTCACTTTGAATGACAACTGCGCAGTCATGTAACACTGCACCCAAATTCATTTTTATATCATTTTTTAGGCCACAGATAGAGATCTCTTTTGGTGGTATTTTTCACCACTGGGGGTTTTTATTTTTTGCTCAACAAAAATTTTGAAAAAAGCAACCTTTTCCTTTATGTCTCTTATAAAATTTTGCAAATATGTAATGTTTCTTCTTGGCTGATGTGAGCTGATGAGGCGGCACTGAGGGAAGGGAGATGAAAAAAGACGGACGGCAAAAAAAATTATACAGGGGTAATAACCCTTCCCTATGTTTTCCAAAAAGCTTACACTGACCATCCCTTGTATCATGTCTGCAGTCTCTGACCATCTCTTGTATCAGGTCTGAAGTCTCTGCCCATCTCCTGTATCATATCTGCAGTCTCTGACCATCTCTTGTATCAGGTCTGAAGTCTCTGACCATCCCTTGTATCAGGTCTGCAATCTCTGACCATCTCTTGTATCATGTCTGCAGTTTCTGACCATCTCTTGTATCATGTCTGCAGTCTCTGACAATCTCTTGTATCATGTCTGAAGTCTCTGGCCATCTCCTGTACTATGTCTGCAATCTCTGGCCATTTCTTGTATCATGTCTGCAGTCTCTGACCATCCCTTGTATCATGTCTGCAGTCTCTGACCATCTCTTGTATAATATCTGAAGTCTCTGACCATCCCTTGTAGCATGTCTGCAGTCTCTGACCATCTCTTGTATCATGTCTGAAGTCTCTGACCATCTCCTGTATCATGTCTGCAGTCTCTGACCATCTCTTGGATCATGTCTGCAGTCTCTGACCATCTCCTGTATCATGTCTGCAGTCTCTGACCATCTCTTGTATCATGTCTGCAGTCTCTGACCATCCCTTGTATCATGTCTGAAGTCTCTGACCATCTCTTGTATCATGTCTGCAGTCTCTGACCATCTCTTGTATCATGTCTGAAGTCTCTGACCATCTCTTGTATCATGTCTGCAGTCTCTGACCATCCCTTGTATCATGTCTGCAGTCTCTGACCATCTCTTGTATCATGTTTGCAGTCTCTGACCATCCCTTGTATCATGTCTGCAGTCTCTGACCATCTCTTGTATAATATCTGAGATCTCTGACCATCCCTTGTAGCATGTCTGCAGTCTCTGACCATCTCTTGTATCATGTCTGAAGTCTCTGACCATCTCCTGTATCATGTCTGAAGTCTCTGGCCATCTCTTGTATCATGTCTGCAGTCTTTGACCATCTCCTGTATCATGTCTGCAGTCTCTGACCATCTCATGTATCATGTCTGCAGTCTCTGACCATCTCTTGTATCATGGCTGCAGTCTCTGACCATCTCCTGTATCATGTCTGAAGTCTCTGACCATCTCCTGTATCATGTCTGAAGTCTCTGACCATCTCTTGTATCATGTCTGCAGTCTCTGACCATCTCTTGTATCACATCTGAAGTCTCTGACCATCTCTTGTATCATGTCTGCAGTCTCTGACCATCCCTTGTATCATGTCTACAGTCTCTGACTATCTTCTGTATCATGTCTGCAGTCTCTAATAATCTCTTGTATCATGTCTGCAGTCTCTGACCATCTCTTGTATCATGTCTGCAGTCTCTGACCATCTCTTGTATCATGTCTGCAGTCTCTGACTATCTCCTGTATCATGTGTGCAGTCTCTGACCATCTTTTGTATCATGTCTGAAGTCTCTGACCATCTCTTGTATCATGTCTGCAGTCTCTGACCATCTCCTGTATCATGTCTGCAGTCTCTGACCATCTCTTGTATCATGTCTGAAGTCTCTGACCATCCCTTGTATTATGTCTGCAGTCCCTGACCATCTCCTGTATCATGTCTACAGTCTCTGACCATCTCCTGTATCATGTCTGCAGTCTCTGACTATCTCCTGTATCATGTCTGCAGTCTCTGATCATCTCTTGTATCATGTCTGCAGTCTCTGATCATCTCTTGTATCATGTCTGCAGTCTCTGACCATCTCTTGTATAATGTCTGAAGTCTCTGACCATCTCCTGTATCATGTCTGCAGTCTCTGACCATCTCTTGTATCATGTCTAAAGTCTCTGACCATCCCTTGTATCATGTCTAAAGTCTCTGACCATCCCTTGTATCATGTCTAAAGTCTCTGACCATCCCTTGTATCATGTCTAAAGTTTCTGACCATCTCTTGTATCATGTCTGCAGTCTCTGACCCTCTCTTGTATCATGTCTGCAGTCTCTGACCATCTCTTGTATCATGTCTGCAATCTCTTACCATGTCTTGTATCATGTCTTTGGTCTTTCACTATATCTGCTATCTTATATACCTAATTTTGTGTGTGGTCCTTTTATGTCAGGGGGTGGCACTAGAGCCACCCCCCCACCCCCTCCGTATCAAGAAAGTTGATGGTGTTCGGGGACACACACAGTAATAAAAACTTGACAGAGGTTCTAAAATGTTACTCTTCTAGAAATGCCAATTTCCAGGAGTAGGGGGAGGGGGACCATTCACTTCCTTTGTTATTAATTAGAAAGGAAATTGGAAGATTTTTTTCATCAACCAGACAGGAAATGAGTTTCAATCTCACAGAGACATCAATAAAGACAAAAAGCAGATGTTCCGACCCTCCCCCACTCCATCCAAAACAAAAAAAATATTTTTGTCTGGAGTTGAGGTTGGATCCACCAAGTTGTGTTATGTCTCTCGGGGACTCCGGTGTTGGGTTGGTTTTCTAGAGCTCCCAGGAGTTCCTCCTTCACTGCCGGGTCCTTCAACTCAAAACACCCAGAGAGCTCCGTGCCCAAGTGCCCATTATGGCTGCTCAATAATTGGGAAGCGCCAACTTGTAACTAATGGCTCCACCCATCTTTAAACTGTGGCTTAGGGCAGGGGGCCTTATTGACTGTCTCTCAGAGTTTTTGGGGGGCCAAACTGTGGCCACCAGGAGTAGAAAAAGCCCCAAACATCAGTGGGAGGAATTCTGCCCCATCATTGGTGATGGGGCACTATTCTTTTCACTGACACCAACAATGGGATACTATTCCTCCCACTGACACCAATGATGGGGCACTATTCCTCTCACTGACACCAATGATGGGGCACTATTCCTCTCATTGACACCAATGATGGGGCACTATTCCTCTCATTGACACCATTGATGGGGCACTATTCCTCTCACTGACACCAATGATGGGGCACTATTCCTCTCATTGACACCAATGATGGGGCACTATTCCTCTCATTGACACCATTGATGGGGCACTATTCCTCCCACTGACACCAATGATGGGGCACTATTCCTCCCACTGACACCAATGATGGGGCACTATTCCTCTCACTGACACCAATGATGGGGCACTATTCCTCACACTGATACCAATGATGGGACACTATTCCTCTCACTGACACCAATGATGGGGCACTATTCCTCTCATTGACACCAATGATGGGGCACTATTCCTCCCACTGACACCAATGATGGGGCACTATTCCTCTCACTGACACCAATGATGGGGCACTATTCCTCTCACTGACACCAATGATGGGGCACTATTCCTCCCACTGACACCAATGATGGGACACGATTCCTCTCACTGACACCAATGATGGGGCACTATTCCTCTCATTGACACCAATGATGGGGCACTATTCCTCTCATTGACACCATTGATGGGGCACTATTCCTCTCACTGACACCAATGATGGGACACTATTCCTCCCACTGACACCAATGATGGGGCACTATTCCTCTCACTGACACCAATGATGGGGCACTATTCCTCTCATTGACACCAATGATGGGGCACTATTCCTCCCACTGACACCAATGATGGGACACTATTCCTCTCACTGACACCAATGATGGGGCACTATTCCTCCCACTGACACCAATGATGGGGCACCATTCCTCTCACTGACACCAATGATGGGGCACTATTCCTCTCATTGACACCAATGATGGGGCACTATTCCTCTCATTGACACCAATGATGGGGCACTATTCCTCCCACTGACACCAATGATGGGACACTATTCCTCTCACTGACACCAATGATGGGGCACCATTCCTCTCACTGACACCAATGATGGGGCACTATTCCTCTCACTGACACCAATGATGGGGCACTATTCCTCCCACTGACACCAATGATGGGACACTATTCCTCTCACTGACACCAATGATGGGACACTATTCCTCTCACTGACACCAATGATGGGGCACCATTCCTCTCACTGACACCAATGATGGGGCACTATTCCTCCCACTGACACCAATAATGGGGCATTATTCCTTGCAGTGACACCAATGATGGGGCACTATTCCTCCCACTGACACCAATGATGGGGCACTATTTCTCCCACTGACACCAATGATGGGGCACTATTCCTCCCACTGACACCAAAGAGAGATGTTGTTCACTCCCATTGACACCAGGATGTTTTCTACTCTCTCCGGCCCCCCTAAGTTTGAAGGACAGTAAACTGGCCCTTTGTTTAGAAAGTTTGGAGCCCCCCCCCCCCCCCCCCCCGGTCTAGAGCCATGAAATTGATCGGAACCCCTTGAGTTAAGATTCCACAGCTCAACAATTTGAAGAGCCCCCTTGTTGTTTGTTATGGAGAATTCCCTCTTTGGACTTTTTTTCAAGTTTACCGGTTAAGTCCCTTTCTTAATTTCTCAAAGTGCTGTGCTGCCTCCTACAGGCCGGAGAGGGAACGGCCTTCCCTGCACACACCAATGTTGGCAATAAACAGCTTTAAAGAGCGTTTTTTCGCCATTTCCCGCTGGGAATTTCCCTCAGCACCGGTCACGGATCTGAACCCACTGCTCTACTTTGGAGCTTTCATCTTTGGCCGGAGGTTCAGTGCACTTTGGCGTTGGCTACAACTAAATAAAATAAAAAATAAAGAAATCACGCCTTACATCGGATTGCCTGAAGAACGCAGCGCACAGTACAAGTATAACACCAAATAAAAAGCACAAGCTTGCAATGGACCGGCAAGCAATGACTTTATGATCAAAATTCCTATTTTCATCTTGCACTTTATTAGCTGCTAACCTCCTGCAGCCTATTTGCAACCACTTCCTGGCTGCCCACATTCCAGCGATGTTGTCGCAGCACTTCTCAAGGCAGCCTTCCTGATGGTGACGGCATTGGGCAGTACAGAAGGACAGGCCCCCCTCATTCGCAGCACTACTCCCGACCACAGGGCAGGTTATGGGTCACCCCAGGATAAGCCAATAAATCCAGGGGGAGAATTGACTTTAACGAGGGTGCTGCCAGGACACTATTGTTTCCCCTTCGGGGGGCTGCGTGGACACATTTTCAAGTTGCAGTGGACTGATAGACCAGGGAGAATCTTTGAACCTATGATAATGTAATTCAGGGGTCTCTAAACTAAATAAAAGGCCAGTTTACTGCCCTTCATACTTTAGGGGGGCCGGACTGTGCCCAGTGAAAGTAGAAAATGCCCCAATATAAGTGAACAATACCCCATCATTGGTATCAGTGGGAGGAATAGTGCCCCATCATTGGTGTCAGTGGGAGGAATAATGCCCCATCATTGGTGTCAGTGGGAGGAATAGTGCCCCATCATTGGTGTCAGTGAGAGGAATAGTGTCCCATCATTGGTGTCAGTGGGAGGAATAGTGCCCCATCATTGGTGTCAGTGGAAGGAATAGTGCCCCATCATTGGTGTCAGTGGGAGGAATAGTGCCCCATCATTGGTGTCAGTGGGAGGAATAGTGCCCCATCATTGGTGTCAGTGAGAGGAATAGTGCCACATCATTGGTGTCAGTGGGAGGAATAACGCCCCATCATTGGTCTCAGTGGGAGGAATTGTGCCCCATCATTGGTGTCAGTGGGAGGAATAGTGCCCCATCATTGGTATCAGTGGGAGGAATAGTGCCCCATCATTGGTGTCAGTGGGAGGAATAGTGTCCCATCATTGGTGTCAGTGGGAGGAATAGTGCCCGATCATTGGTATCAGTGGAAGGAATAGTGCCCCATCAGTGGTGTCAGTGGGCGGAATAGTGCCCCATCATTGGTGTCAGTGGGAGGAATAGTGCCCCATCATTGGTATCAGTGGGAGGAACAGTGCCCCATCATTGGTGTCAGTGGGAGGAACAGTGCCCCATCATTGGTGTCAGTGGGAGAAATAGCGCCCCATCATTGGTGTCAGTGGGAGGAATAGTGCCCCATAATTGGTGTCAGTGGGAGGAATAGTGTCCCATCATTGGTGTCAGTGGGAGGAATAGTGCCCCATCATTGGTGTCAGTGGGAGGAATAGTGCCCCATCATTGGTATCAGTGGGAGGAATAGTGCCCCATCATTGGTGTCAGTGGGAGGAATAGTGTCCCATCATTGGTATCAGTGGGAGGAATAGTGCCCCATCATTGGTGTCAGTGGGAGGAATAGTGTCCCATCATTGGTGTCAGTGGGAGGAATAGTGCCCCATCATTGGTGTCAGTGGGAGGAATAGTGCCCCATCATTGGTATCAGTGGGAGGAATAGTGCCCCATCATTGGTGTCAGTGGGAGGAATAGTGTCCCATCATTGGTATCAGTGGGAGGAATAGTGCCCCATCATTGGTGTCAGTGGGAGGAATAGTGTCCCATCATTGGTGTCAGTGGGAGGAATAGTGCCCCATCATTGGTGTCAGTGGGAGGAATAGTGCCCCATCATTGGTGTCAGTGGGAGGAATAGTGTCCCATCATTGGTGTCAGTGGGAGGAATAGTGCCCCATCATTGGTGTCAGTGGGAGGAATAGTGCCCCATCATTGGTGTCAGTGGGAGGAATAGTGCCCCATCATTGGTGTCAGTGGGAGGAATAGTGCCCCATCATTGGTATCAGTGGGAGGACATATAAAAGTGAACAAAGGGCCGCATGTGGCCCTCGGGCCATAGTTTGGAGATCACTGGTGAAATCATTAAGGTCATTCATTATTGGTGAACAATAATATATAGAAGAGTAAACAGACTTTTAAGGTACCCAAAGATTGCAGCTATATTTATATAACAAAATACAAAATGTTATTAATGTTATTTTAAAAAATACAATCATTAAAGTGGAACAATACCCAGTTTTCTTCCGGTTACCGATCTTCAGGCCGTTTTGATTGGCCGGGCAGAGATGACATTACTCCCACGGATTTTTTTTTTTTAAATTATAATCAAGACGCCTCCCTCCTATTGGTCTAAGCGGCAGTCGGGGAGGGGCACTGGCCATGGATTTTCACAGGTTATCAAAATACCAAAAAAGTCACTACCTGGGCCCAATTGGCCGGTATTCAGCAGCTCACCACAAAGACGGGGACCCTCCAGGGGGGACATTCATCCGAATTAGGAAATCTAAGTGCTGTAGATCAAAGAAAGCCCCAAATGAAAATGACTGAGGAGTCCAAAGTCTTTATTTTTCATCTGGTTACAGCAAGTGGGGCAAAGGTCAGCCAAAGCATTTTTCTCCAGCCCTGACGAAGACAACATATTGATTGTCTCTTGCCCAGCTTTTTTTCAGGTGTGGATACTTCCTCTCCATGTTCCTCAGATAAACTCTACTTCCTCAGGAGGATGAGAAAATCTGGCTCTGTATTAAACATAAAAACAAATATAAATATATCTACAGTATACAGTATATATTCATATTTACATGTAATAATGATATGAGATTTATTCTCTGCTACATACTCATTGACTGCAGGTTCCAAGGCATATGGCCACTAAACAAGTCAAGAGGGCAATGACTAAAGAAGTCCCTAGAGCAATGACTGAGAAAATTCCTGGGGTGATGAATGAAGAAGCCCCTGGGGTGGTGACTGAAGAATTCCCTAGGGTGATGCCCAAAGAAGTCCCTGGGGTGATGCCTGAGGAAGTACCTGAGGTGATGACTAAAGAAGTCCATCCCTGGGGCAATACCTGAAAAAGTCCCTGGGGCAATGACTAAAGAATCCCCTGCAGTGATGACTGAAGAACTCTTTGGGATGACAACTAAAGAAGTACCTGGGGTGATACCTGAAGATGTCATTGTGGCAATGCCAGAAGAAGTCCCTTGGTCAATGACTAAAGAAACCCCTGGGTGATGCCTGAAGAAGTCAGTGGGGCGATGCCTGAAAAAGTTCCTCGAGTGATGCCTGAAGAAGTCCCTGGAGCAATGCCTGAAGAAATCCCTGGGGTGATGTCCAAAGAAGTCCCTGGGGTAATGCCTCAAGAAGTCCCTCGGGCGATGCCTGAAGAAGTCCCTTGGGCGATGCCTGAAGAAGTCCCTGGAGAGATGCCAGAAGAAATCCTTGAGTCAATGACTAAAGAAACCCCTGGGGTGGTGCCTGAAGAATTCAGTGGGGTGATGCCTGAAGAAGTTCCTGGAGAGATGTCTGAAGAAGCCCCCGGGGCGATGCCTGTAGAAGCCCCTGGGCCAATGCCTGAAGAAGCCCCTGGGGTGATGCCTGAAGAAGTCCCTGGAGCGATGCCTGAAGAAGTCCCTGGGGTGATGTCCAAAGAAGTCCCTGGGGTGATGCCTCAAGAAGTCCCTTGGGCGATGCCTGAAGAAGTCCCTCTGGTGATGCCTGAAGAAGTCCCTGGAGAGAAGCCAGAAGAAATCCTTGGGTCAATGACTAAAGAAACCCCTGGGGTGGTGCCTGAAGAATTCAGTGGGGCGATGCCTGAAGAAGTTCCTGGAGCGATGTCTGAAGAAGCCCCTGGGGCGATGCCTGTAGAAGCCCCTGGGCCAATGCCTGAAGAAGCCCCTGGGGTGATGCCTGAAGAAGTCCCTCGGACGATGTCTGAAGAAGTCCCTGAGTCAATGACTAAAGAAACCCCTGGGGTGATGCCTGAAGAATTCAGTGGGGCGATGCCTGAAGAAGTTCCTGGAGCGATGCCTGAAGAAGCCCTTGGGGCGATGCCTGAAGAAGTCCCTGGGGCCTCTTGTTATTTTGTTCTTTGTATTTATTTATTTTTTCTTCTGCTTTGTATTTGTTGTTTGTGTTGATTTTTTTCCCTTTTATTATAAAACAATGAGACTAATGATGGGCTATTTGTGGGCTGAAGAACAGGCCCAGGATAGATGGAAACGGCTGTGAATTTCAAAAGCCATTTAGAGTCCACCGACCACCATACGCCCCATTCATGCCACCTCCCCCATTTACTGCAAAGCATTTTTCCAAAATAAAAATGTATCTACGCATAATTTTTCAGTAAAATTTTAGAGAAATGAAAACTCTCGATTTTGCTCATCCCTGTTAGTGAACATGTCTCGATGGGGGCGCTATCTATCTGTGTATTGTTGTTATTAATAACAGAACGGGTATTGATTATTATTATTTGATGGTCAGTGTTTGTATTGGTTATCAGTTCAGTCAAAATCTGACAGAACTCAGTGTTCGGGAATATGTCCCTGGAACACATACGGTGAGTACCGATCCCTACAGCGTCCAGGCGCCCCCGTATTTTAGACTGTCATAGATTTCAACTGCCATTTGTCATTTATAAACGATCAATATATTTTATAATGCCTTATTGCTTGTAGCTGCAGCTAACCCAATCCATTAAACTGATTTCCTATAGTACAGTGACACCTTGTGGCAGAGAAGAGGAATGACATAGATAAAACTTTTTTTTTAACGCAATACAGTTTAGACATTTTGGGGGAGATTTACTAAATCTGGTGCAGCTGTGCATAGCAAACCAATCAGCTTGCAACCTCAGCTTGTTAATTTAAGCTTCTACAATTAAACATGGAAGCTGATTGGTTACAAAGGTAGAACTGCACCAGATTCTGTGCGCTCCAGTTTTAGTAAATCTCTCCATAAATGTATTAATCTGACCTCCGGCCTTCCCCTTCAGTCTTGTACAGGCTGCTCTGGTCTAACTGCACACTGTGAGCTTCTCACATGCTGCAGCAAGTTAGAAAGAGCCCGCCTCATTTCCTGGCTGGAGGACGTCCAGAATCATCTAGCACTTTCCTCCCCCAGCCTGACGGCAATGAAACTGTTCAAATTGGCGCGGCTCAGACTTTGCGGTGCCGCACCGAATTGGAGAATAAGTTAATGCGCTATTTTTTGGTGATTTCTGGTGTGACCAAGTCGCACCTGAAGTTGCACTGACCTGCAGCTTTGCAATAGTGCGATTTCAAGGGAAGTCACACAATTTCAAAGTCAGATTTGGTGTGAACGGCGGTGGGGGGGGGGTTTGCTCACTTATGGAGGGGTCAGCATCACATGTGGGCGTTACCTAAGGTGGTCTACAACAAATGCAGCCTACCTAGGATCCCTCCACCCCTCCCCTCTTCTCCTGGCTGACACCCACCCATCGAGGCATTTTGATATTGGCATAACCCCTCCCAAGAGCCAGTATATATTCATATTTACATGTAATAATGATATGAGATTTATTCTCTGCTACATACTCATTGACTGCAGGTTTCAAGGCATATGGCCACTAAAGAAGTCAAGAGGGCAATGACTAAAGCAGTCCCTGGAGCAATGACTGAGAAAATTATTGGGGTGATGTCTGGAGAAGTCCTTGGGGGTAATGCCCAAAGAGGGTCATGGGGTGATTCCTGAAAAAGTCCCTGGGTCAATGCCTGAGGAAGTATTTGGGGCAAAACCTAAAGAAGCCCCTGAGGTAATGACTGAAGAAGCTGCTGGGGTGATGCCCAAGGAAGCCCCTGGGGTGATTTCTGAAGAAGTCCCTGGGGTGATTTCTGAAGAAGTCCCTGGGGTGATTTCTGAAGAAGTCCCTAGGGTGATGCCTGAGGAAGTACCTGGGGTGATGACTAAAAAATTCCCTGCAGCGACGACTAAAGAAGTACCTGTGGTGATGCATGAAGATGTCCCTGTGGCAATGCTAAAAGAAGTCCCTGGGTCAATGACTAAAGAAACCCCTGGGGTGATGCCTGAAGAAGTCAGTGGGGAAATGCCTGAAGAAGTTCCTGGATCGATGCCCACTGCTTGCATCAGGACAGGAGCACTGAGGCAGGGTGAAGCTATGTACAGCACCCTTGTGACCCTTTTTGTACCTGCTCTGTGTAATGGTTTTGCACAGAGTGGCCCTGATCCTCTTCTTCTGGGGCTCCCCACCGGTCCTCCAGGCTTCTTCTCTTCGGCAAGTGCTCCCCCAATAGAAAGACGCTTTCTATGGTTGTCACTCACGTGGGTTTCAGTGGAAGCTGGTGTTTTTTTGGGGGGTGGGCATTACAGAAAGACCCCCCAAGCAGCATCCCCCCCCCCCCCCTCTGTTTGTCAGTCGGTCCGGCACTTACCCCATCGGAGTCAGGTGGCAGGCAGCATGGTGCAGCGGCTCAGCTTCGAGTGTCCTCTCCTCCAATGGCGGCTTCCAGCTCCCCCCCCCTCCTCCTAGGTCTCCAATAGGATCGCCTGTCCTTTCAGCCACTCAGTGACCGGTGTCAAAACCCGCTTCCTGATTGGCCGGGAGGAGGATCAGTGTTACAACAGCGAATATTGATTCGCTGTTGTAACACACCTGAGTGGGATCGGAGCGCACTCTCTATCACCCAAGACCACCCTATATTGAAGCCTATTAGATCTTCTGGCTGTAATCGGTGCTTAAAAAAAAAAAACAGCCCCTCTGCATTGGAATCCATGCGCCGGTGTCCTAAAAGGGGAGTCAGCAATGGACGGGGGGGGGGCGGCTCCCGTGCAACCCTTAATGAACGGGCTGCCCCTGGTTACACCAAAACCATTTTGTTTTTTTTGTACCTACTCTGTGTAATGATTTTGCACAGAGTGGCCCCGATCCTCTTCTTCTGGGGTTCCCCGCCTGTCCTCCAGGTTCCTCCTCTTCGGCAAGTGCTCCCCCAATAGATAGCCGCTTTCTATGGTGGGCACACACGTGGGCTCGCTACCAAGCTGCTCTGTGTGCGTCCATTGACACAGACCGCGTGGCTCGGCCCCGCCCCTCACTACCTCGTCACTTTATTGGCTCCTGCTGCTGTCAGTCTGTCTAGTGAGGAGGGAGACAGCCACGAGAGCCGCTGCTCTTATGCACCTTGCTGGATTGGGATCGGAATAGAGTGCATTATGGTAACAAAAAAAAAAAAAAGTTAAGGTTTTAGGACCACTTTACAGACCAGAATTTTAGGTCTAAATGATGTTGTCAGACAGGTCAGGATTGGTCCTACAGAGTATTTCCCGGGATGAAGTCTTCTTTCCTCACACCAGGCAAATTAAGCCTTCCATGTGCAATGGTAGACCTTGCTAGAGGTAGACTTGCTGCCTTTTAACCACTTGCTTACTGGGCACTTAAACCCCCCTCAGTCCCAGACCAATTTTCAGCTTTCAGCGCTGATGCACTTTGAATGACAATTGCGCGGTCATACAACACTGTACCCAAATGAAATTTTTATCATTTTTTTCCCACAAATAGAGCTTTCTTTTGGTGGTATTTAGTTACAGCTCGGAGTTTTATTTTTTGCTAAACAAACAAAAAAAGATGCAAAAAAAAAAAAATCATGTTTAATAGTTTGTTATAAAATTTTGCAAACGGGTCATTTTTCTCCTTCATTGAAGTGCGCTGATTAGGCGGCACTGATGGCTGCATTGGTGGGCACTGATGGGCTGCATTGGTGGGCACTGATGGGCTGCATTGGTGGGCACTGATAGGCTGCACTGGTGGGCACTGATAGGCATAGTTAAGGCGGCACTAATAGGCACAGATAAGGCGGCACCGATGGGCACAGATAAGGCGGCACTGATGGGCAAAGATGGGCACAGATAAGATGGCATGGATGGGTGGCATGGATAAGTGGCACAGATGGGTGGCACGGATGGGCACTGATAGGTACCACTGATAGATGGGACTGATGGGCACTGATAGGTGGCACTGATAGGTGGCTCTGATAGGTGGCACTGCTGGGCACTGATGGGTGGCACTGCTGGGCACTGATGGGCGGCACTGCTGGGCACTGATGGGCGGCACTGGGGTGCAGCACCTTTGAGGCACATTGTGGGCACTGTGGGTGGCACTGTTGGTGGCACTGCTGGATGGCACTGTGGGTGGCACTGTGGGTGGCACTGTGGGCACTATGGGCACTGCTGGGGGGCACTGACGGGGGGCACTTACTTTTATTCAGGATGGCACTGCGGTGGGCAGGTGGGCACTGGCAGGGGGCAGGTGGTCAGCTGTATTGCTGGCCGTGATCGGGACTGATGTCCCGATCACGGCCGCCGGTGATCGGCTTTTTTTTTCTCTCCTCGCGCTGTCAGCGCGAGGAGGAATAATAGCCGATTACCGGCTCCGTTCTATCACATGATCAGCTGTCATTGGCTGACAGCTGATCACGTGATAAGGGGTCGGGATCGACTCCTTGCACGGATCGGTGATCAGGCGAGTCTCACGGACTCGCCGATCACAGAGCAGGCCGCTCGTACCCGGGATGACGTCAATAGACGTAGTCCCGGAAAAGTAGATCTGCGCTAATGCCGTCATTTGGCAATAGCGCGGATCCCAAGTGGTTAAAGGCAAGGGAACTACTGAATCAGAGAGACCCCGTGTCCCTCAAGAACTCGGCTTCAACAGAAATGTAGGGTGGTAAACCAGTCCTTAGGATAGGAAATCCAGACCATCTGGAAGAGCCCACTGGGCGTCTGACAGAAGTTCAGGCAGGTCGGAGTACCATACCTCCCCGGGCCAGTTCAGGGCTATGAGGATCACCAGATCGCCCTCCATCTTGATCCCGAGACGAGGAAAGAGTTTTTCAGACAAGGAAAACCATATATCAAGCCGTGCTGATCCCACCGAGCCAGCAGAGAGTTCATTGCTTCTGCCAGAGAACCTCTGTATCTTGAGACAAATTTGTCCAGCTTGTTCTTGAACGTCCTGGTGACGTCATTGTGACGAAACGCGTTGAGGCGGAGCTTCTGGCACGTCACGTCCGCTTACATAACTAGCGGTGTTTGGAACGCATGCCGGCTCCTAGATGAGGTGCAGCGGCAATGCGAGTTCAAGGAAATATTGCGGGCTGTATTAGGACCGGTTTGGCCCCAGCAAATGTAAGAGGCCACCTATATGCTTTTTTTTTTACAATTTTATAATAAAAGTGCATGTAACGTTACTACACTACGATGAAAGCTTTTGTCAGAGAACAGCTTGCAGCAGAATTGGCACATCTGCTGATACTCATCGCAGATTGGCACATAGGAAATTCCTTAATGCAAATGCGCATGCGCGAACTGCTGTGAAGATCAATGCGCAACTGCGCGCCAAATTGTGCCACCCAGTGGCCTATTTAAAAGCCAGCAGATTAATCCACTAGTTGCTGGATGATCTTCAGCTTCCCGTGTGTTCCTGTGTTCTGCTCCTCCTGTTATTGGATTCCCTGTTACCGGCCCGGCTGGCCCATGACCGGTCTTGTCTCCAGTCCCGACTCCTGATCCTTGGCTTCTTCTCCGGACTACGCTTCTGCTTCCTTACCAGCATACGACTAAATTTTCTAATTCGAAACAATTCAAAAACGTTTTGGAATCAACTTAGAATAGTTTTCGAATTCGAAAAGTTTTCAAACTGGAATCGTTTTCCAATTTCCAAAGAGTATAAAATAGAATAGAAAATAAATGAATAGTATTGAAAAAAATAGAATAGATTAGAATATAACTGAAAAAAAAAGGGCAAAATATAACAGAGTAAAACAGAACAAAATAGGATAGAAAATAAAAGAACAGAATAGAATATAAAGGAATAGAATAAAAAAAATTGAATTAAATAGAGCGATTATAACCATCTTCTGAAATTCGATTAGAATAGAAAATAAAATGATTAAAAATAGAATAGAAATAATATAACCATTTTCCAAAATTCAAATAGAATCAATTCGAAATTGGAATAGAATAGAAAATAATAAATTAGAATAGGAAGATGGTTATATTCATTCTATTCAATTCTATTCAGTTGTTTTTTTCTATACTATTGTGTTATTTTGGATTCTATTCTACTCTATTCTTGTCTATTCTATTCAAGTTCGAATTGATTCTATTTGAATTTTGGAAAATGGTTATATTATTTCTGTTCTATTTTTTTGGATTTTTTATTAAAATAAAATTAATTCCAAAATTCAAATATAAAAATTCAAAATTCTAATTTTAAAATATGGTTATATTATTATTTCTATTCTATTGTATTTTTTATTAATATAACCATTTTCCAATATTATTTTAATCTGCTTAATTCATTTTCGGAAATTTGCTTTGTTTTCTACGTATTCAAATCGATTTAACATTTTCTAATTTTAAACAATTCAAAAACGTTTTGGAATCAATTTAGAATAGTTTTCGAATTTAAAAAGTTTTCAAACTGGAATAGTTTTCCAATGAGTATAAAATAGAATAGAAAATAAATGAATAGTATTGAAAAAAATAGAATAGATTAGAATATAACTGAAAAAAAAGGGCAAAATATAACAGAGTAAAACAGAACAAAATAGAATAGAAAATAAAAGAACCGAATATAATAGAATAAAACAGAACAAAATAGGATAGAAAATAAAAGAACAGAATAGAATATAAAGGAATAAAATTTAAAAAATAGAATTAAATACAACGATTATAACCATCTTCTGAAATTCGATTAGAATAGAAAATAAAATAATTAAAAATAGAATAGAAATAATATAACCATTTTCCAAAATTCAAATAGAATCAATTCGAATTTGAATAGAATAGAAAAGAATAAATTAGAATAGGAAGATGGTTATATTCATTCTATTCAATTCTATTCAGTTATTTTTTTCTATACTATTGTGTTATTTTGGATTCTATTCTACTCTATTCTTGTCTATTCTATTCAAATTCGAATTGATTCTATTTGAATTTTGGAAAATGGTTATATTATTTCTGTTCTATTCTTTCGGATTTTTTATTAATATAAAATTAATTCCAAAATTCAAATATAAAAATTCAAAATTCTAATTTTAAAATATGGTTATATTATTATTTCTATTCTATTGTATTTTTTATTAATATAACCATTTTCCAAAATTCTAACATAATCAATTTGAATTGAATAGAAAAGAATAGAGTATAATATAATAGAAAATATCACAATAGTATAGAAAAAAACAATAGAATAGAATGAATATAACCATCTTGCTATTCTAATTTATTCTTTTCTATTCTATTCAAATTAGAATTGATTCTATTTGAATTTTGGGAAATTGTTATATTCTTTCTATTCTATTTGAAATCAACTTTATTCTAAATGAAATTCGAATTTCAGAAGATGGCAATATTCTTTCTATGTTCTATTCTATTCGTTTCTATTATATTCTGTTTTTTTTTTTTTATTTTAGTTTTTATTTTGTTCTGTCTTACTCTATTATATTCAATTATTTTATTTTCTGTTATATTCTTTTCTATGCTATTCCTTTATTTTCTATTCTATTTTATTTTCTTTGGCAACTTTTCGAATACGAAAAAGTATTCAAAAACTATTTGAATTTGAATTTCGTCCAATTTTTTATTTTTTTTCGTTTATTTCAGATTTTTTTTTGGGGGGGGGGGGTTATTTCTAGACATGTGCAGAGTAAAATATTTTGTTTCGGAATTTCATTTTCGTCCGAAAAATGTATTTATTTAGTTACTCCCGAAATTCGTTTTTATTTATTTTGTTTTTCGTTCAAAAATTGCATTTGTCCGAAAATCCACATGAATTACAGTCGAATCTGTCTTTGAAGGCTTATGGTGTCTGTCGAATGTCTAAAGAAGATTCGACGGAGCTATTATATAGCATACTTTGTGTGAAGTTTAGAACCCTATTAAAGTCTATGGGACTCCAATGTTCAAAATCTAAAGTGCTAATTTTAAAGGCTAATATGCAGGTTACTGTCCTAAAAAGTGTTTGGGGACCCGGGTCCTGCCCCAGGGGACATGGATCAATGCAACAAAAAGTTGTAAAAAACGGTAGTTTTTTCAGAAGCAGTGATTTTAATAATGATTAAAATGAAACAATAAAAGTGTAATATTCCTTTAAATTTCGTACCTGGGGGGTGTCTATAGTATGCCTGTGAAGGGGCACATGTTTCCCGTGCTTAGAACTGTCCCTGCACAAAGTGTAATTTCTGCATGAAAAAAAAGTCATTTAAAATCACTCGCGGCTATAATGAATTGTCGGCTCCCCGTAATACAGAGAACACTCATTGAAAGTCATTGATAAAATAAAAAAAAAAGCCTGGGGTTCCCCCAAATTCAATTATCAGGCCCTTCAGGTCTGGTATGGATATTAAGGTAAACCCCACATCAAATTTAAAAAAAAAAATTGACGTGGGGGTCCCCCTAAAAATCCATACCAGACCCTTTATCCGAGCACGCAACCTGGCAGGACGCAGGAAAAGAGGGGGGGACGAGAGAGCGCCCCCCCCCCCCTCCTGAACCATACCAGGCCACATGCCCTCAACATTGGGAGGATGCTTTGGGGGGTCTGTGACCCCTCAAAGCACCATGTCCCCATGTTGATGGGGACAAGGGCCTCATCCCCACAACCCTGGCCGGTGGTTGTGGGGGTCTGCTGTGGGCGGGGGGCTTATCAGAATCTGGAAGCCCCCTTTAACAAGGTGACCCCCAGATCCCACCCCCGTTGGATACTCCGATGGAAACAGTCCGATGTAGACCACACACAGTCGGAATATCCGACAAAACGGTCCGATCGGACACATTTCGTCAGAATCTCCGACCGTGTGTACAAGGGGTAATAGTGATCCGGGATCTGAACCCTTCTAAATGGCCCTGACAACTTGTTTCAGGATCACTAGATGTGAATATTCTGTGTGCAACAATGTATCCGATGGAGGCTCAAGTTACCCTTCTATGGCTCCACTGCGCCACCTGCTGTCTTTTCTGTGGATGCACAACATTAAAATGGAATTGAAGGCAAAGCCCGCGGCCAGGCGGAGACTGCAGTCATGTGAAGAATCAAACATTAAGGCAGTTCCCCCGACTTAGAGATGAGCCTTTACTGTGTGCAGTAAAAGTGCAGAATTCCTCTGAAAAGCGACTTAAGTTGTATGTTTGCATTAGGACGCAGGTGCTGAGGCGGCGCCCAATTCCCGGGGACCGCAGCACAAGGATGACTCCTCCTCTGCCCGAAAATCATCAAATAGTCCCGGCGGAGTAATCTTTGTGCTGTGGCTCCCGGCAATTTCAAACCCCCTGGCGGAGTGGTATAGAAGAGGAGATCAGTTACAAGAGTTAAGGGCTTGAGCCCCGGGGCTAAATAGTCCCATTTCTTCCCCCGACACCCAGCTGAGCACAAGTATTTTTGCAATTGCTGCAGACAGGAGGTTAGCAGTGATCATCTCTTAAGCCATGTCCGCAGTCTCTTACAGTCTCTTGAGCCATGTCCGCAGTCTCTTACAGTCTCTTGAGCCATGTCCGCAGTCTCTGATAGTTTCTTGAGCCATGTATGCAGTCTCTGACCATCTCTTGTGCATGTCCGCAGTCTCTTGTGCCATGTATGTAGTCTCTGACAGTCTCTTGTGCATGTCCGCAGCCTCTTACAGTCTCTTGTGCCATGTATGTAGTCTCTGACCGTCTCTTGTGCATGTCCACAGTCTCTGACCATCTCTTGTGCATGTATGCAGTCTCTGACAGTCTCTTGTGCCTGACTGCAGTCGCTGATAGTCTCTTGTGCCATGTCCGCAGTCTCTTACAGTCTCTTGAGCCATGTCAGCAGTCTCTTACAGTCTCTTGAGCCATTTCCGCAGTCTCTTACAGTCTCTTGAGCCATGTCCGCAGTCTCTTACAGTCTCTTGAGCCATGTCCGCAGTCTCTTACAGTCTCTTGAGCCATGTCCGCAGTCTCTTACAGTCTCTTGAGCCATGTCCGCAGTCTCTTACAGTCTCTTGTGCCATGTCCGCAGTCTCTTACAGTCTCTTGAGCCATGTCCGCAGTCTCTTACAGTCTCTTGCATTGCTGCCAACTGTCCCTGATTTCAAGGGACTGTCCCTGATTTGGGGCAATGTCCCTCTGCCACTCATTCCTCCTCATTTGTCCCTCATATTGGTTTGATCTATATAGTAGATGTATATAAAATGCACTTTTTATCTATCAAAAAGTATTTCCCAGAGCTAAAACTTTCCCCTGACTTCTAAATTGCTGCATTTGTAAATTCCAAAAGCCAATATAAAGGAATAGTAGTGATAAAAAAAGCAGCACTTGTGGGTTTAACCAATCTTGTTTTTCTGTACAATTCTCCTTTAAGGGGGCGTGGCAAGGGGTGTGTCCTATGCCTGCATACTTTTGCCGATAGGTGTCCCTCATTCCCATCTCAAAAAGTTGGGAGGTGTGGTCTCTTGTGCCATGTCTGCAGTCTCTGATGGTCTCTTGTGCCATGTCCACAGTCTCTTACAGTCTCTTGTGCCATGTATGTAGTCTCTGATAGTCTCTTGTACCACGTATGCCATCTCTGACCGGCTCTTGTGCCTGTCCACAGTCTCTTACAGTATCTTGAGCCATGTCCGCACTCTCTGATAGTCTCTTGTGTCATGTTTGCAGTCTCTGACTGTCTCTTGTGCCATGTCTACAGTCTCTTACAGTCTCTTGTGCCATGTCCGCAGTCTCTGACTGCCTCTTGTGCCATGTCCGCAGTCTCTGATGATCTCTTAAGCCATGTCCACAGTCTCTGGTAGTCTCTTGTGCCATGTCCATAGTCTCTGACCGTCTCTTGAGCCATGTCTACAGTCTCTTACAGTCTTTTGAGCCATGTCCACAGTCTCTCATGGTCTCTTGTGCCATGTCCACAGTCTCTTACAGTCTCTTGAGCCAAGTCCGCAGTCTCTTACAGTCTCTTGAGCCATTTCCGCAGTCTCTGATGGTCTCTTGTGCCATGTCCACAGCCTCTGATAGTCTCTTGTGCCATGTCCACAGTCTCTTACAGTCTCTTGTGCCATGTATGCAGTCTGACTGTCTCTTGTGCCTGACTGCAGTCTCTTACAGTCTCTTGAGCCATGTCCACAGTCTCTTTGAGTCTCTTGTGCCCTGTCCGCAGTCTCTTACAGTTTCTTGTGCCATGTCCGCAGTCTCTTACAGTCTCTTTAGCCATTTCCGCAGTCTCTGATGGTCTCTTGTGCCATGTCCACAGCCTCTGATAGTCTCTTGTGCCATGTCCACAGTCTCTTACAGTCTCTTGTACCATGTATGCAGTCTCTGACTGTCTCTTGTGCCTGACTGCAGTCTCTTACAGTCTCTTGTGCCCTGTCCGCAGTCTCTGATAGTCTCTTGTGCCATGTATGCAGTCTCTGACCATGGAGGGGGGTCACCAAATGCACCATGGCCTAAGTAGACAAAAATCCTTGCACCGGCTCTGCCACTGTTACCTCACTCCCAGTAACAGAATGGAGTCCCATGGAGCACAAAGCGTGGACCTCACGTATGCTCTCACCTAACTCTGTCCTTTCCATTCCATGTGACTGGCCATGGATCTCCGTAACGTTAATCTTCTCCCAGTTACCATGGGAGACAGACTGCTAGGGTGGGATCTGGACACCTACCCCCTTGCTACCAGAGGACCTGTCATCTTACCAGGTACCATGCCTAATGACTGGTCGCTTGCAGTTGCGTTTTTGCCACATTGCGTTCACATTATGCGTTTTTTTATATGTTTTTGTCCATTTGCATCGCGTGTTCCCCATGGCACTTCCCACTAAACCAAGGCGATTTCCATGCGATTTCCAGTGCGACTTTAGACGTTCTCAAGCGGTTCTCACTGAATTGCATAACAAGGGAAATCACAATATATTCTGACTTCAGCGCAATTTCAGCCCTATGGGACTTCCATGTTATCTCATAGAAGTCGCAATCAGCAGTTGCTCCAGAGCTTAGTAAATGAGGTAAAGCTTCACTTCGCAAAGAATACCCAATCACATGCAAGGAAAATGAACCCTCGGAGTAATAGATTTCAAGTATTTCTTCTAATTTTGATGATAATGGCTTACAGTGAGTGACAACCCAGAAATCAGTATCTCAGAAGATTAGAAAATTGTAAAAAAGTTGAATATTGTAGACTCGTGGGGGTGAATTTACTAAAGGCAAATAGACCGAGCACTTTGCAGTTCCTCCAGAGATTAGTAAATGAGCAGAAGCTCTGCTGACTTCCATCATCCAATCATGTGCAAGCAAAAATGCTGTTTTTTTTTTTTTTACATTTTCCCTGCACGTGATTGGGTATTCTTTGCAAAGTGAAGCCTCACCTCATTTACTAAGCTCTGGAGCAACTGCCTATTTGATTTTAGTAAATCAACCCCATGGCGTCCCACGCTAATCAGCTAATTAACCACTTAACAACGGGCCCATAGCCGAATGACAGCTATAGGGCGGTTGTTTAACTCTGAGAGGCCGTCATATGACGTCCTCCCAGAATTCCGCTCTCGCAATCCCCCTGGGGCGCGCACTCGAGAGCATCTGTTTACCACGGCCGTTTACCATGTGATCGCTCTGTCAAATGACGGAGTGATCACTTGTAAACAAACCGGCGTCATGTTATGATGCCGGTTCCTCCCTCCCCTCTCTGTACCGATCAGTACAGCGGAGGGGGAAGAGATCAGTGTCAGCAGCACTGTGGGCTGCATCTGCAGTGCCCACATCGCTGCTCACCGAAAATTAACCCCACAATTCCCTGCCAATACTCTGCAATACCCTGCAATACTCTGCAATACCCAATACTCTGCCATACCCTGCCAATACCCTGCAATACCCTGCCAATACTCTGCAATACCCAATACTCTGCCATACCCTGTGTTAAGATCCACAGGTGGTGAGTCTGACTTAGTGGAAGGGGACCGCTCTTACGGCTCTGGTTCTGGCCTCTCTGGAATGGGAACAGGGAGACCGGAGCACAGCGGGGTAGGAGAGTCCAGCCAGGTGCAGCAGCAGCAGGTAACGGATAGGAGAGAATCCTCAGGAGCAGGAACTGGCAGTGGCAGGCAGGCCGCTGGGAGGACACTGCAGGCAGGATGGCGGGTTCTTCTGGATGCAGGGTACAGATGCCGGAACAAGCAGGAACTGGCAGAGGTGTCAGGTACAGGCAGGGGTTCGGCAGCAGGTAGACAGTCCAAGAGAGGTCAAACAAGCTGGGGTCAGAGCAGGAGAGGTCAGCAGAGTCAGACGGAGCCAGGTCAGATATCAGGTAGGTAGCAGATGAATCACAGGTTTCTTCAGGCACAAGCTGCAGACGAACAGCACAGAATGACTGCAGCTGCTGCTTTAAAAAGGGCCACTGGCGCCAATAGCGCTAACGCGCACTCGTGCGTGCGTACGCCGTGCGCACATCCGAACGTCGTGCACGCGCTCGTGCCTGGGGGCGCGCGTGCCCACGACGACCCGCGGGACGAACGCGCGTGCGCGAACGGACACCCGATCGTGCAGAACGGGCGGATTCCTGACACCCTGCCAATACCCTGCAATACCCTGCCAATACTCTGCAATACCCTGCCAATACTCTGCCATACCCTGCCAATACCCTGCCAATACTCTGCCATACCCTACCAATACCCTGTCAATACTCTGCAATACCCAATACCCTGCCAATACTCTGCGATACCCTGCCAATACTCTGCCATACCCTGCCAATACCCTGCCAATACTCTGCAATACCCAATACCCTGCCAATACTCTGCCATACCCTGTCAATACTCTGCCATACCCTGTCAATACTCTGTCATACCCTGCCAATACTCTGCCATACCCTGCCAATACTCTGCCATACCCTGCCAATACTCTGCAATACCCAATACCCTGCCAATACTCTGCAATACCCAATACCCTGCCAATACTCTGCAATACCCTGCCAATACTCTGCAATTAGTGATGGACGAACTGCAAAGTTTGCGGCGGACCCCATTGACTTTAATGGCCGTCGAACCTTAAAAACCTTCAGGTCATATTTTCAGCCACAAAATACTTACTAGCTGTGCACACATAGTCCCACCACATGGACACTGACATAACACATGTATGAAGTGAATCTGGGATCGACAACGACAAGCATTCTTTTTTTATCTGTGAAATTTTGACAATTCAGGAGCGCATGAAGGCCATGGAGGAGAGGCAAGGTCAGGGCAGGCTATGAAGGGGGTGCAGGAGATGATCAGTGCCACAGTCAGGGCAGCGCAGTTCTGTGCCAGTGTCCCAGTGTGCCAACCTGTGCTTGAGCCCCTCCCTCTGCCCGGCCCTTACCCCCACCTATGCTCTACTGCGGTGGTCCGGAGGTGCCAGTCCAGTGCTGATCCTCAGCCATGGTGCTGGCACTGCCTGCTGATTGGCTTGTCCACTGCTATCTCCCTCACTGACACCAGCACTGAGATAGAACACTGACACCAGCACCGCGATAGACACTGAGCACTGACACCAGCACCGAGATAGAGAGCACTGACACCAGCACCGTGATAGAGAGCACTGTCACCAGCACTGAGATAGAACACTGACACCAGCACCGCGATAGACACTGAGCACTGACACCAGCACCGAGATAGAGAGCACTGACACCAGCACCGAGATAGAGAGCACTGACACCAGCACCGTGATAGAGAGCACTGACACCAGCACTGAGATAGAACACTGACACCAGCACCACGATAGACACTGAGCACTGACACCAGCACAGAGATAGAGAGCACTGACACCAGCACCGTGATAGAGAGCACTGACACCAGCACCGCGATAAAGAGCACTGACACCAGCACTGCGATAGAGAGCACTGACACCAGCACCGAGATAGAGAGCACTGACACCAGCACCGAGATAGAGAGCACTGACACCAGCACCATGATAGAGAGCACTGACACCAGCACCGAGATAGAGAGCACTGACACCAGCACCGAGATAGAGAGCACTGACACCAGCAACGAGATAGAGAGCACTGACACCAGCACCGAGATAGAGAGCACTGACACCAGCACTGTGATAGAGAGCACTGACACCAGCACCATGATAGAGAGCACTGACACCAGCACCGAGATAGAGAGCACTGACACCAGCACTGTGATAGAGAGCACTGACACCAGCACCGTGATAGAGAGCACTGACACCAGCACCGAGATAGAGAGCACTGACACCACACCAGCACCGAGATAGAGAGCACTGACACCAGCACCGAGATAGAGAGCACTGACACCAGCACCGAGATAGAGAGCACTGACACCACACCAGCACCGAGGTAGATAGCACTGACACCAGCACCGAGATAGAGAGCACTAACACCAGCACCGAGATAGAGAGCACTGACACCACACCAGCACCGCGATAGACACTGAGCACTGACACCAGCACCGAGATAGAGAGCACTGACACCAGCACCGAGATAGAGAGCACTGACACCAGCACCGTGATAGAGAGCACTGACACCAGCACTGAGATAGAACACTGACACCAGCACCACGATAGAAACTGAGCACTGACACCAGCACAGAGATAGAGAGCACTGACACCAGCACCGTGATAGAGAGCACTGACACCAGCACCGCGATAAAGAGCACTGACACCAGCACTGCGATAGAGAGCACTGACACCAGCACCGAGATAGAGAGCACTGACACCAGCACCATGATAGAGAGCACTGACACCAGCACCGAGATAGAGAGCACTGACACCAGCACCGAGATAGAGAGCACTGACACCAGCAACGAGATAGAGAGCACTGACACCAGCACCGAGATAGAGAGCACTGACACCAGCACTGTGATAGAGAGCACTGACACCAGCACCATGATAGAGAGCACTGACACCAGCACCGAGATAGAGAGCACTGACACCAGCACTGTGATAGAGAGCACTGACACCAGCACCGTGATAGAGAGCACTGACACCAGCACCGAGATAGAGAGCACTGACACCACACCAGCACCGAGATAGAGAGCACTGACACCAGCACCGAGATAGAGAGCACTGACACCAGCACCGAGATAGAGAGCACTGACACCACACCAGCACCGAGGTAGATAGCACTGACACCAGCACCGAGATAGAGAGCACTAACACCAGCACCGAGATAGAGAGCACTGACACCACACCAGCACCGTGATAGATAGCACTGACACCAACACCGAGATAGAGAGCACTGACACCAGCACCGAGATAGAGAGCACTGACACCAGCACCATGATAGAGAGCAGTGACACCAGCACCGAGATAGAGAGCACTGACACCAGCACTGAGATAGAACACTGACACCAGCACCACGATAGACACTGAGCACTGACACCAGCACAGAAATAGAGAGCACTGACACCAGCACCGTGATAGAGAGCACTGACACCAGCACCGCGATAAAGAGCACTGACACCAGCACTGCGATAGAGAGCACTGACACCAGCACCGAGATAGAGAGCACTGACACCAGCACCATGATAGAGAGCACTGACACCAGCACCGAGATAGAGAGCACTAACACCAGCACCGAGATAGAGAGCACTGACACCAGCAACGAGATAGAGAGCACTGACACTAGCACCGAGATAGAGAGCACTGACACCAGCACTGTGATAGAGAGCACTGACACCAGCACCATGATAGAGAGCACTGACACCAGCACCGAGATAGAGAGCACTGACACCAGCACTGTGATAGAGAGCACTGACACCAGCACCGTGATAGAGAGCACTGACACCAGCACCGAGATAGAGAGCACTGACACCACACCAGCACCGAGATAGAGAGCACTGACACCAGCACCGAGATAGAGAGCACTGACACCAGCACCGAGATAGAGAGCACTGACACCACACCAGCACCGAGGTAGATAGCACTGACACCAGCACCGAGATAGAGAGCACTAACACCAGCACCGAGATAGAGAGCACTGACACCACACCAGCACCGTGATAGATAGCACTGACACCAACACCGAGATAGAGAGCACTGACACCAGCACCGAGATAGAGAGCACTGACACCAGCACCATGATAGAGAGCAGTGACACCAGCACCGAGATAGAGAGCACTGACACCAGCACCGAGATAGAGAGCACTGACACCACACCAGCACCCTGATAGAGAGTATACAGAATATACTTTGTATCTTTGAAAGAATGTATATTATACGTGTACAACCCTATATACTGTACACCTATACCAGTCCTTAAAAGGACCTTTGTGGAACTAATAGTAATAGCTAGTGATTAAACTGACTGTCCCTGCTCCACACAGCGTCCTGTCCCTACACTGACAAAAGACAGCTGCAGAATCGGTCAGCAGTGCACTCAGCAATCAGAACGAACAGCAATCAGCAGCAGTGCACCAGAACCCTATATACAGTACACCTATACCAGTCCTTATAAGGACTTTTGTGGACCTAATAGCTAGTGATTTGTTTCACTACAGTATGTCCCTGCTCCACACAGCAGCCTTTCCCTACACTGACAAAAGACAGAATGTAAAATGGCCGCCAGATCAGGTCTATTTATAAGGTAGGGGGAATGTACAATTGTCCATGTGCTGAAATGTCTCAATTGGCTGTCCTGTACCCCATGATGGATGTGTCATCATGGGTCAAAGTTCTTTCACATTATAAACGCATATGTCTGCCGCGCGAACAGCGCCAGAAGTCCGCCGGTTTGGCGAATCGCGAACACGCAAAATTTGCCGCGAACCACAAGGCCATCTTTATCTGCACTACCCTGCCAATACTCTGCCATACCCTGCCAATACTCTGCAATACCCAATACCCTGGTAATACTCTGCCATACCCTGCCAATACCCTGCCAATACTCTGCAATACCCTGCCAATACTCTGCCATACCCTACCAATACCCTGCCAATACTCTGCAATACCCAATACCCTGCCAATACTCTGCAATACCCTGCCAATACTCTGCCATACCCTGCCAATACCCTGCCAATACCCTGCCAATACTCTGCATTACCCAATACCCTGCCAATACCTTGCCAATACTCTGCAATACCCTGTCAATACTCTGCCATACCCTGCCATACCCTGCCAATACCCTGCCAATACTCTGCCAATACCCAATACCCTGCCAATACTTTACAATACCCAATACCCTGCCAATACTCTGCAATACCCTGCCAATACTCTGCCATACCCTGCCAATACTCTGCCATACCCTGCCAATACCCTGCCATACCCTGCCAATACCCTGCCAATACTCTGCCATACCCTGCCAATACCCTGCCAATACTCTGCCATACTCTTCCAATACTCTGCAATACCCAATACCCTGCCAATACTCTGCAATACCCTGCCAATACTCTGCCATACCTGCCAATACCCTGCCAATACTCTGCAATACCCAATACCCTGCCAATACTCTGCCATACCCTGCCAATACCCTGCCAATACTCTGCAATACCCAATACCCTGCAATACCTTGCCAATACTCTGCAATACCCTGTCAATACTCTGCCATACCCTGCCAATACTCTGCCATACCCTGCCAATACCCTGCCAATACTCTGCAATACCCAATACCCTGCCAATACTCTGCAATACCCTGCCAATACTCTGCCATACTCTGTCAATACCCTGCCAATACTCTGCAATACCCAATACCCTGCCAATACTCTGCAATACCCTGTCAACACTCTGCCATACCCTGCCGAAACCCTGCCATACCCTGCCAATACCCTGCCAATACTCTGCCATACCCTGCCAATACTCTGCAATACCCAATACCCTGCCAATACTTTGCAATACCCTGCCAATACTCTGCCATACCCTGCCAATACCCTGCCAATACCCTGCCAATACTCTGCAATACCCAATACCCTGCCAATACTCTGCCATACCCTGCCAATACCCTGCCAATACTCTGCAATACCCAATACCCTGCCAATACCTTGCCAATACTCTGCAATACCCTGCCAATACTCTGCCATACCCTGCCAATACTCTGCCATACCCTGCCAATACTCTGCAATACCCAATACCCTGCCAATACTCTGCCATACCCTGCCAATACTCTGCCATACTCTGTCAATACCCTGCCAATACTCTGCAATACCCAATACCCTGCCAATACTCTGCAATACCCTGTCAATACTCTGCCATACCCTGCCAATACTCTGCCATACCCTGCCAATACCCTGCCAATACTCTGCAATACCCTGCCAATACTCTGCCATACCCTGCCAATACTCTGCCAATACCCTGCCAATACTCTGCAATACCCAATACCCTGCCAATATTCTGCAATACCCTGTCAATACTCTGCCATACCCTGCCAATACTCTGCCATACCCTGCCAATACCCTGCCAATACTCTGCAATACCCTGCCAATACTCTGCCATACCCTGCCAATACTCTGCCAATACTCTGCAATACCCAATACCCTGCAAATACTCTGCAATACCCTGCCAATACTCTGCCATACCCTGCCAACACCCTGCCAATACTCTGCAATTCCCTGCCATTTTTTTATTTTTTTTATTTCAGGCTTCCCAGCCTAGAGGTGAGATGTGGGGTCTTATTGACCCCATATCTCACTTTAAAGAGGACCTGTCATGCCATTTTCCTATTACAAGGGACGTTTACATTCCTTGTAATAGGAATAAAAGTGATCAAAAAAAGTATTTTTGGGGAAAAAAATGTCAAACTAAAATAAATAAAGTAAAATGAACAATACATTTTTTTTTAAAGTGCCCCTGTCCCCATGTGCTCGCATGCAGAAGCGAACGCATACGTAAGTCCCGCCCACATATGAAAACAGTGTTCAAACCACACATGTGAGGTATCACTGCGAACGTTAGAGCGAGAGCAATAATTCTAGCCCTAGACCTCCTCTGTAACTCAAAACATGTAACCAGTAAAAAAAATGTAAAGCGTCGCCTATGGGGATTTTTAAGTAGCGACGTGTGGCGTCATTCCACGAGCGTGTGCAAATTAGAAGAGTGACATGTTAGGTATCTATTTACTCAGCGTAACTTCATCTTTCACATTATGCAAAAACATTGGGCTAACTTTACTGTTTTGTTTTTTTTAAGCACAAAACTGTTTTTTTTCCAAAAAAAAACACGTTGGAAAAACTTCTGCGCAAATACTGTGCGTGATAAAAAGTTACAATGACCTGCTAAATTTTATAAAAGAAACGAAGAAAAAATTTTTTTGCAGAATTTTCGGTCTTTTTTCTTTTATAGCACAAAAAATAAAAAACCCAGCAGTAATTAAATACCACCAAAAGAAAGCTCTATTTATGTGAAAAAAAGGACAAAAATTTCTTATGGGTACAGTGTTGCATGACTGAGTAATTGTCATTCAAAATGTGAGAGCACCGAAAGATGAAAATTGGTCTGGTTATTAAGGGTGTTTAAGTGCCCAGTGGTCAAGTGGTTAACTCAAAACACATATAAAAGTTTTTCGACCCTTCAAATGGTCTCTCAGTCTGGTTCAGTAGGTTACACAATCACGGGAGAAGACTGCTGACTTGACAGTTGTACAGAAGACAGCTATTGACACCCTCCACAAGGAGGGGGAGTCACAAAAAGGTCATTGTTAAAGAAGCTGGGTGTTCACAGAGTGCTGTATCCAAGCATTTTAATGGAGAGTTGAGTGGAAGGAAAAATGTGGTAGAAAAAAGAGCCACCACACGCAGAGGTATCCAGGACATGGGCTACAACTGTCCCATTCCTTGTGTCAAGCCACCCCTGATCTGTAAACCATTCGTTCAAAAGTCCTCTCATATACACAGAATTACAGAGGATCTCATAACCTCAGATATACTTATATTACCAAACTAAAATTGAGATATAAGGAATATAACACAGAGACTTCAGGAGCGTCTTACCTGGGCTAAAGAGAAGAAAGACTGGACTGTTCAGTGGGCCAAAGTCCTCTTTTTGGATGAAAGTACATTTTGCATTTCAGTCAAGGTCCCAGAGTCTGGAGGAGGAGTGGAGAGGCACAGAATGCAAGTTACATGAGGTCCGATGTGAAGTTTCCACAGTCAGCGATGATTTGGGGAGCCGTGTCATCTGCTGCTGGCTCCTCCCCTTCTCCCACGCGTGCAGAGCGCGGATAATGGCCACCGTGGCTGAGCAGCTCCCTGACCTCATCTCCGGGATGGACGGCCATAGCGGAGATCCTGCCAGAGCAGACAAATTACCATTGGCCAGTCTGAGTCGGAGTCTCAAGGTACATACAGCATTACGGTCCTACTGCCCGACACCGACACATCCTGTGACATCATTCCCTGACCGAGGGCGCCCCGAACATACCTGCTATCAGCCGCCTGTCACCTCACACACAGATAAATAAAAATTTGTTGCGCTAAAAGCATAAAAAAAGACTATATAAAACAAAAAACAGCAGCTAACACAAATATTGCTGGAAACAATATAAACACAAATGTAAATTATGATATAGCGCTCCACCTCATACACAGCCCTAATGATATGATGACAACTACTGTCCCCTGTCATCATCATCATCATCATGCTTCTCATCGCGCCCCCTGTTCCTGGCATCCCTCCACCCTACCTCCTGTCATTATACTTTTTATCATCATCCACCTGTACCCCCCTGTCATATGCTTCCCGCTGCCATCATCTCCCCCCCCCCCATACCCCCCTGTCATATGCATCCCTCCTGTCATCATCATCCCCCCCTGTACCCCTTGCCATATATATCCCCCTGTCATCATCATCCCCCTGTACCCCCTGCCATATGCATCCCCCCTGTCATCATCATCCCCCTGTACCCCCTGCCATATATATCCCCCTGTCATCATCATCCCCCATGTACCCCCCTGTCATATGCATCCCCCCTGTCATCATCATCCCCCCTTTACCACCCTGCCATATATATCCCCCTGTCATCATCATCCCCCTGTACTCCCTGCCATATGCATCCCCCCTGTCATCATCATCCCCCTGTACCCCCTGCCATATGCATCCCCCGTCATCATCATCCCCCTGTACCCCCTGCCATATGCATCCCCCTGTCATCATCATTCCCCCTTTACCACCCTGCCATATATATCCCCCTGTCATCATCATCCCCCTGTACCCCCTGCCATATGCATCCCCCCTGTCATCATCATCCCCCTGTACCCCCTGCCATATATATCCCCCTGTCATCATCATCCCCCATGTACCCCCCTGTCATATGCATCCCCCCTGTCATCATCATCCCCCCTTTACCACCCTGCCATATATATCCCCCTGTCATCATCATCCCCCTGTACTCCCTGCCATATGCATCCCCCCTGTCATCATCATCCCCCTGTACCCCCTGCCATATGCATCCCCCGTCATCATCATCCCCCTGTACCCCCTGCCATATGCATCCCCCTGTCATCATCATTCCCCCTTTACCACCCTGCCATATATATCCCCCTGTCATCATCATCCCCCTGTACTCCCTGCCATATGCATCCCCCTGTCATCATCATCCCCCTGTACCCCCTGCCATATATATCCCCCTGTCATCATCATCCCCCTGTACCCCCTGCCATATGCATCCCCCTGTCATCATCATCCCCCCTTTACCACCCTGCCATATATATCCCCCTGTCATCATCATCCCCCTGTACTCCTTGCCATATGCATCCCCCCCCCTTCATCATCATTCCCCTGTACCCCCTGCCATATGCATCCTCCTGTCATCATCATCCCCCTGCCATACACATCCCTCTGTCATCATCATCCCCCCTGTACCCCCTGCCATATGCATCCCCCTGTCATCATCATCCCCCCTGCCATATGCATCCCCCTGTCATCATCATCCCCCCTGTACCCCCTGCCATATGCATTCCCCCTGTCATCATCACCCCCCCTGCCATACGCATCCCCCTGTCATCATCATCCCCCCTGTACCCCACTGCCAGCTTCCTACCACCCCACCCCCTTAAATTTACTGGTGCACGTCACATATGATGGAGACAGGGACAATTTCCTTCTTCCAGACACCATCAATGGGCAGGGACTTTTTTTCTTTCAGTGACACCAAGGATGCAGGTACATTTCTACCTAAGTCCCTGCTCCCCCATAGTGCACTGACCTTTTTTTTTGGGGGGGGGGCACGTAGCTGGTCTTGCCTAGGGTTAAAAATTGCCTAGCACCGGCCCTGACTGTGCCTAATTGGCCAGCAAACTCTCCTGACCTAAACCCCATAGAGAAGCTGTGGGGTATTGTCAAGAGGGGGGATGAGAAACACCAGACCCAACAATGCAGATGAGCTGAAGGCCGCTATCAAAGCAACCTGGGCTTCCATGACACCTCAGCAGTGCCACGGGCTGATCGCCTCCGTGCCACGCCGCATTGATGCCGTAATTCGTGCACAAGGAGCCCCGACCAAGGTGAGAGGTTAGATGGGAACGCGCGACTAACACAATACGATTGTTGTTACCCGCCCTTATTTTATGCCTACATTGTGAGCGTTTTATCATGAGATCATTTTAAATCAATAAATAAGTGTTGTACTGGATGTGGAGTTCTTTTATGTATTTGCTTGTGATGAGCGAAATACAGATGGAAAGTGATTATTGATTATCTGCCGGATTGTTAGGCGTGCAAACCGGCATTTTCTGGTAAGTGGATTACCTACAGGGCTGAGACACGAGGGGCGTGGTGAAGGAGATCGTACCGTATTGGGAACGGTGTTCTTTCCTCCGCGATGGTCTTTGTTACACTCACCTTTTTTTCTCAATGGACTTTCACTGAGTGGATCCCCATTTCGTACCTTGATATCGGGGGGCACTCAGACACCTTCCCTGCCCAGGCCAATTTTCAGCTTTCAGTGCTGTAGCAATTTGAATGACAATTGCGCGGTCGTGCTACACTGTACCCAAACTAATTTTTTAGCATTTTGTTCCCACAAATAGAGCTTTCTTTTGGTGGTATTTGATCGCCTCTGCGATTTTTATTTTTTGCACAACAAATAAAAAAAGACAGAAATTTAAAAAAAAAAAAAGTTTTTCTTTGTTTCTGTTAATTTTTTTTGTAAATAAGTAAGTTTTTTTCTTCAATGACGGGCACTGATAAGGCGGCACTGATGGGCACTGATGAGGTGGCACCAATGAGGTGGTACTGATGAGGTGGCACTGACGGACACTGATGATGGGCACTGATAGGTGGCACTGACAGGTGGCACTGATGGGCACTGATAGGTGGCACTGGTATGCGTCATTGATGGACACTCATAGGTGGCGCTGATGGGCACTCATAGGGTACACTGATGGGCACTCATAAGCGGCACTGATGGGTACTTACGGGTGGCGCTGATAGGTGGGCACGGATGGGCACTGATAGGTGGCACTGCTGGACACTGATGGGTGGCACTGATAACACTGATGGGTGGCATTGCTGGCCATCGCTGATTTAATTTGTTTCATGATGGTGCCAGCCAGTGCCCATTGATGGGCACTCATAGGTGGCACTGATGGGCACTCATAGGGGACACTGATGGGCACTCATAAGCGGCACTGATGGGTACTTACGGGTGGCACTGATAGGTGGGCACGGATGGGAACTGATAGGTGGCACTGCTGGACACTGATGGGTGGCACTGATAACACTGATGGGTGGCATTGCTGGCCATCACTGGTTTAATTTGTTTCATGATGGTGCCAGCCAGTGCCCATTTGTGGTCACTGATTGGCACAGTTTGGGGTGTCATTTGTACATGTGGATGGCCATGGGGTACATACCTGGCCATCCACACGTTGCCCCCTTCCTGGTGGTCCTGGGGGCTTCCCTGGTGGTTTAGTGTGGGCATCCGAGGGGGGGCTGCGCTGATAAACAATCAGCACAGACCCCCCCCCCCCGTCAGGAGAGCCGCGTCTGTCAGACGCGAGTGAGGAAAAGCCGATCAACGGCTTTTCCTGTTTACATTGTGATTGGACACGGCTGATCACATGGTAAAGAGCCTCGGCCGGAGGCTCTTTACCGAGATTGGTGGAGTGGTGTGTCAGACTGACGCACCGGTCCACCGATCGCCATGATGCGCGCCCCCCACGGGCACACAGCGGCTGTTATCCTGAAAGACGTGATATGACGCCCAATCGGGATAACAGAACCACTTCCCAGACGTCAATCTGCTATTGGCCGGGCGGGAAGAGGTTAAGCGCACTATTAAGTAAATCTATTGCTATTTTTGCGCTAATGTTTTAGGAATTTTTCTTTGACATATATTTGATGTACCTTTTTTTTTTAATAGTAGCTGCTTATTTTTGTTTTACTAACATCTTTTCCGTGAGCGCTGAGGGAGAGATATTGAACATAGTTTTATTATTTCTCATTTAATGACATTTTTTTTTTGATGATATTCACATGTTTAGAGATGCACCTGTACTGGATGTTCAAACAGTATTTCAATTTGGTTCGGCCTCCGATAATCTCTGAACCATGGGGGGGGGGGGCAAGTGGGGACTCCAGAAGAGGAGGAAAGGGGCCACTCTGTGCAATATCTGCACTTTTTTTTCTATTTTAGGGGAAAAAAATAGGTGCCTTAAGGAACACTTTGACTTAGAAAAGTGAGGTCAGAGGCCCAGCTACAAATCCTTTGCGGGGGAAAACTCCCCACATCAATGTACAGTATATCAGCTCTGTATTTAGTGGTTTCCCTTCAATTCTACGTTAATGTTGTGCCTCCACAGAAAAGTCACCAGGTGGCGCAGTGGAGCCATAAAACGGTAAATTGATCCTCATAGTATACATTGTAACACACAGAATATTCTCATCTATAGATCCTGAAACAAGTTGTCAGCAATTTTAACCCCTTGGAGCCTAATGCCGCGTACACACGATCAAACAAGCGGGTGGAAAAGTCCGGCAAACTCAAGTCCGCCGGACAATCCCCCCGTGTGTAGCCTCCGGTATACTTTTTTGACCCGAAAGTACGGCGGACTTAGAAAGTAGTTTTGCACTCCAATCTTCCCACCGGACTCGCATTTCGGCGGACAATCCTGCCGTGTGTGCGCCAGTCCGCCGTACTTTTGAAATGAGCGGACTTTTCCCGCCCGGAGAAAAGTCTGCTCATTTCGAGCGGGTCTCCAGGTAGGCGGGGCCTGCGAAGGAGACGTCGCTGGCCCCGCCACCTGGTATGGACTTAAAGGGGAACCCCAACGCCGAAAAAAATCGGCGTGGGGGTCCCCCCAAGCCCACAACAGACCCTTGTCTGAGCACGCTACCCGGCCGGCCAGGAAAGGAGGGGCGAGCGAGCGCCCCCCCCCCTCCTGAGCCGTACCAGGCCGCGTGCCCTCACCCCAAAGCACCTTGTCCCCATGTTGATGAGGACAAGGGCCTCTTCCCGACAACCCTGGCCGTTGGTTGTCGGGGTCTGCGGGCGAGGGGCTTATCGGAATTCGGGAGCCCCCTTTAATAAGGGGGCCCCCGGATACCGGCCCCCCACCCTATGTGAATGAGTATGGGGTACAACGTACCCCTACCCATTCACCTGTAAAATAAAGTACAAAAAAAACACAACACACAAGATAAAATAGTTTATTGCACAGCTCCGGGGGTCTTCCGTCTTCGGGGGTCTTCTCGCCGGACTCCTCCGCTATCTTCTTGTAGCTCTTTTACTAGCGGAGGAGTCCGGCTTTCTTCCTCGCCGCCGCCCTCTTCTTCCGACTTCGGGGGTCTTGTCCCCCCTATTCGGTTCTTCTGCCGGGCCAACGCGCCTTCTTATAGTTCTTTTACAGGCGGTGGCCCGGTCTTCTGTCGCCGCTGTCACCGCCGCCTCCTTGCCTTGCCTTCTGTTCTTTTCTTCTTCTTCTTCAGATGTTGCCTCGTCGAGTCCTCCGCTCACAATGGCTCTGACCGGGCACGCGGCGACTTATATAGGGACATCGCCGGATGATGTCCCCGCCTATTATGATGTCACAGTCCCAGCATCCTCTGGGACTGTGACACCATAATGGGCGGGGACATCATCCGGTGATGTCCCTATATAAGTCGCCGCGTGCCCGGTCAGAGCCATTGTGAGCGGAGGACTCGACGAGGCAACATCTGAAGAAGAAGAAGGAGAGAAGAACAGAACAGAAGGCAGCGGCGGCGGCGGTGACCGGGCCACCGCCTGTAAAAGAGCTATAAGAAGGCGCGGTGGCCCGGCAGAAGAACCGAAGAGGGGGGACAAGACCCCCGAAGTCGGAAGAAGAGGGCGGTGACGAGGAAGAAAGCCGGACTCCACCGCTAGTAAAAGAGCTACAAGAAGATAGCGGAGGAGTCCGGCGAGAAAACCCCCGAAGACGGAAGACCCCCGGAGCTGTGCAATAAACTATTTTATTTTGTGTGTTGTGTTTTTTTTGTACTTTATTTTACAGGTGAATGGGTAGGGGTACATTGTACCCCATACTCATTCACATAGGGTGGGGGGCCGGTATCCGGGGGCCCCCTTATTAAAGGGGGCTCCCGGATTCCGATAAGCCCCTCGCCCGCAGACCCCGACAACCAACGGCCAGGGTTGTCGGGAAGAGGCCCTTGTCCTCATCAACATGGGGACAAGGTGCTTTGGGGTGGGGGGGCCGCGTGGCCCCCCCTTCCCCAAGGCACCCCCCATGTTGAGGACACGTGGCCTGGTACGGCTCAGGAGGGGGGGGGCGCTCGCTCGCCCCTCCTTTCCTGGCCGGCCGGGTAGCGTGCTCGGACAAGGGTCTGTTGTGGACTTGGGGGGACCCCCACGCCGATTTTTTTCGGCGTTGGGGTTCCCCTTTAAGTCCATACCAGATAGCGGGGCCAGCGGCGTCTCCCTCACGGGCCCCGCCTACCTGGAGACGCGCTCGAAATGAGCAGACTTTCCTCCGCGTGCGTGGGCGAGTCCGTTCAGTAGGGCGGATAGTACGGCAGACTTAGTACGCCGTATTAGTCCGCTGAAAAAGTGCCGTGTGTGGGCAAGTAGCCCGTTCGGAAAGTCCGATGGACAGTCTGGCGGGAAGTCCGCCAGACTAAGTACGTCGGATAGACGGCTACGTGTGTACGCGGCTTTAGTGACACTTGTTGCTTACAAATTAAAATCAGTATTTTTTGCTAGAAAGTTACTTTGAACCCCCAAACTATATCTGTCTATCTATCTATCTATATATATATATATATATATGAATGAAATACTTGTATAGCGCACAATGCGAACTGAATCGCCTCTAGGCGCTGTGGCGAGCTTTGATCATCTGCTAAAAGAGGAAGGTCTTGAGTTTTTTCCTAAAAGCCAGGTGATTTTCTTCGAGGCGGATGTTATATATACATATATAAAACATATATCACAAAAGTAAGTACACCCCTCACATTTCTGTAAATCTTTTCTTCTATCTTTTCATGTGACAACACTGAAGAAATGACACTTGTCTACAATGTAAAGTAGTCAGTGTACAGCTTGTATAACAGTGTAAATTTCCTGTCCCCTCAAAATAACTCAACACACAGCAATTAATGTCTAAACCACTGGCATCAAAAGTGAGGACATCCCTAAGTGAAAATGTCCAAATTGGGCCCGATTAGCCATTTTCCCTCCCCGGTGTCATGTGACTCGTTAGTGTTATAAGGTCTCAGGTGTGAATGGGGAGCAGGTGTGTTAAATTTAGTGTTATCGCTCTCACTCTCTCATACTGGTCACTGGAAGTTCAACATGGCACCTCATGGCAAAGAACTCTGAGGATCTGAAAAAAATAATTGTCGCTCTACATAAAGATGGCCTAGGCTATAAGAAGATTGCCGAGACACTGAAACTGAGCTGCAGCACGGTGGCCAAGACCATACAGCGGTATAACAGGACAGGTTCCACTCAGAACAGGCCTCGCCATGGTCCACCAAAGAAGTTGAGGTCACGTGCTCAGCGTCATATCCAGAGGTTGTCTTTGGGAAATAGACGTATGAGTGCTGCCAGCATTGCTGCAGAGGTTGTAGGGGTGGGGGGGTCAGCCTGACAGTGCTCCGACCATACACCGCACACTGCATCAAATTGGTCTGCATGGTTGTCATCCCAGAAGGAAGCCTCTTCTAAAGATGATGCACAAGAAAGACCACAAACAGCTTGCTGAAGACAAGCAGACTAAGGAGATGGATTACTGGAACCATGTCCTGTGGTCTGATGAGACCAAGATAAACGTATTTGGTGTCAGATGATCAGGGCTGGTGCAAGGATCGTTGACACCCTAGGCGAAACCTAATTTTGCCGCCCCCCCCCCCGGCTGCATGACTCCACCTTACCCTGCCCTTGCTACACATGACCTATCTGACCCCTACACTGACCCCTTGACACAAACTAATCCACCTGACTCCTACTTCCTGCACTACTCACATCATGCTGACCCCTACACTGACCTACCTGATAATTACCCCGACCTACCTGGCACCTACACTGCCAATTACACTGACCATCACGCTGACACCTACACTGACCATCACGCTGACACCTACACTGACCATCACACTGACACCTACACTGACCATCACACTGACCATCACACTGACACCTACACTGACCATCACACTGACACCTACACTGACCATCACACTGACACCTACACTGACCATCACGCTGACACCTACACTGACCATCACGCTGACACCTACACTGACCATCACACTGACCATCACACTGACACCTACACTGACCATCACACTGACCATCACACTGACACCTACACTGACCATCACACTGACCATCACACTGACACCTACACTGACCATCACACTGACACCTACACTGACCATCACACTGACACCTACACTGACCATCACACTGACCATCACACTGACACCTACACTGACCATCACACTGACCATCACACTGACACCTACACTGACCATCACACTGACACCTACACTGACCATCACACTGACACCTACACTGACCATCACGCTGACACCTACACTGACCATCACGCTGACACCTACACTGACCATCACACTGACCATCACACTGACCATCACACTGACCATCACACTGACACATACCCTGAAAACACATACACTGACACATCACACTGACACATCACACTGACACTGGCACATACACGTACACTGGCATGACATACACTGACACATACCCTGACATGACACATACACTGACACATACCCTGACATGACACATACCCTGACATGACACATACACTGGCACTGACACATACACTGACACATACACTGACACATACACTGACACATACACTGACCATCATACTGACACCTACACTGACGCATACACTGACGCATCACACTGACACTGACACATCACACTGACCATCACACTGGCACATACACTGACGCATACACTGACGCATACACTGATGCATACACTGACCATCACACTGACACATACACTGACCATCACACTGACACATACACTGACCATCACACTGACACATACACTGACCATCACACTGACACATACACTGACCATCACACTGACACATACACTGACACATACACTGACGCATACACTGACACATACACTGACCATCACACTGACACATACACTGACCATCACACTGACACATACACTGACCATCACACTGACACATACACTGACACATACACTGACACATACACTGACCATCACACTGACACATACACTGACCATCACACTGACACATACACTGACCATCACACTGACACATACACTGACACATACACTGACCATCACACTGACCATCACACTGACCATCACACTGACCATCACACTGACACATACACTGACACATACACTGACGCATACACTGACGCATACACTGACGCATACACTGACACATACACTGACCATCACACTGACCATCACACTGACACATACACTGACCATCACACTGACCATCACACTGACCATCACACTGACCATCACACTGACACATACACTGACACATACACTGACGCATACACTGACACATACACTGACCATCACACTGACCATCACACTGACCATCACACTGACACATACACTGACCATCACACTGACACATACACTGACCATCACACTGACCATCACACTGACCATCACACTGACCATCACACTGACACATACACTGACACATACACTGACGCATACACTGACGCATACACTGACGCATACACTGACACATACACTGACCATCACACTGACCATCACACTGACACATACACTGACCATCACACTGACACATACACTGACCATCACACTGACCATCACACTGACACATACACTGACACATACACTGACACATACACTGACCATCACACTGACACATACACTGACCATCACACTGACCATCACACTGACACATACACTGACACATACACTGACACATACACTGACCATCACACTGACCATCACACTGACGCATACACTGACCATCACACTGACCATCACACTGACACATACACTGACACATACACTGACCATCACACTGACCATCACACTGACACATACACTGACACATACACTGACACATACACTGACCATCACACTGACCATCACACTGACGCATACACTGACCATCACACTGACCATCACACTGACGCATACACTGACCATCACACTGACGCATACACTGACCATCACACTGACCATCACACTGACACATACACTGACACATACACTGACCATCACACTGACCATCACACTGACACATACACTGACACATACACTGACCATCACACTGACCATCACACTGACCATCACACTGACGCATACACTGACCATCACACTGACCATCACACTGACGCATACACTGACCATCACACTGACGCATACACTGACACATACACATACACATACCCTGACACTGACACATCACACTGACACATACACTGACACATACACTGGCATGACACATACACTTACACATACACTTACACATACACTGGCACTGACACACATCACACTGACACACATCACACTGACACACATCACACTGACCTACCTGACTCCTACTTCCTGCATTACTCACACACAAACCCCCTCCATACAGCTCAATGTAGATCGGGGATGATCCATCCTCCTCGGCTCCTCCTTACCTCTGCTCTTTGATGCTGCCTTCAGGGACCATCATCCGGGCCTCTCCGACTCCTCCGCACTGGGTGTGCAGAATTGTTCACTCCAGTCCACGCCAGCGCCGTCCACCCGCTCCGCCGGGGCCACGCCAGCGCCGTGCACCCGCTCCGCCTCCATCATATCCCCGCCGGGACCAGGCCAGCGCCGTCCACCCTCCTCCACGATGTCCCCGCCGGGCAGGAGGTCAGCTGACCGACGTCTCAATGCTCTCACCTCCGCCGAGCCCCGCCCCTCCGCTGCACTCACACAGACACACAGCGCCGCTCCAGAGGGACAGGCTGGAGCAAAGGAGTCCCAGAGCGGCGCTGTGAGATAAACACGTGTGAGCGCTCAGCGGGAAACATGGGGGATTGGTGGCGCCAGCGGCACACCACGGGGGGGGGGGGGGGGGGGGGGTGAGAGAACACTGGACAGAGGCCGTGGTTGCGCCCTAGGTGGTAGTGCGCCCTAGGCGGCTGCCTACTTCGCCTAGTGGTAGCGCCGGCCCTGCAGATGGGGGCAACCAGGTGAGGAGGACAAAGACAAGTGCGTCTTACCTACAGTCAGGCATGGTGGTGGGAGTGTCATGGTCTGGGGCTGCATGAGTGCTGCCAGCACTGGGGGGCTACAGATCATTGAGGGAACCATGAATGCCAACATGTACTGTGACATACTGAAGCAGAGCATGATCCCCTCCCTTCAGAGACTGGACCGCAGGGCAGTATTCCAACATGATAACCACCCCAAACACACCTCCAACACCACCACTGCCTTGCTAAAGAAGCTGAGGGTAAAGGTGATGGACTGGCCAAGCATGTCTCCAGACCTAAACCCTATTGATCATCTGTGGGACATCCTCAAACAGAAGGTGGAGGAGCGCAAGGTCTCCAACATCCACCAGCTCTGTGATGTCATCATGGGGGAGGGGAAGAGGACTCCAGTGGTGACCTGTGAAGCTCTGGTGACCTCCATGCCCAAGAGGGTTAAGGCAGTGCTGGAAAACAATGGCGGCCACACAAAATATTGACACTTTGGGCCCAATTTGGACATTTTCACTTAGGGGTGTACTGACTTTTGTGAGATGCTGTGTATGTGTGTATATATATATATATATATATATATATATATATATATATATAAAAATTATTATTACAGGATTTATATAGCGCCAACACTTTACACAGCAAACTGTTATATATATATATATATATATATTTAGCAGAGACCCTAGAGAATATAATGGCAGTTGTTGCAGTATTTTATGTCACACGGTATTTGCTTGGTGGTCTTTCAAACGCAATTACTTTGGGGAAAAAAGGAATAAAAAAAAAAAACTACTACTACTATTTATGGAGGTATCTGGGAGTCTATAACATCCTCTGCACTTGAAAGTATTTAAAAATGCCAAAATCTGCAATTTTTAATTCGGGTCTCCCGGCGGGATGGGGGACCCAGGCAGAGCGCTGGAAGGTGGCGGGAGGAGGGGGGACGTCTCCTCCCGCTGCCTATAATAACAGCCGGGTGGTTGATTAGTCATAGACCGCATCTGGGTGACACCCCTGCCAGAGGGTTGACACCATCAAGTAGGAGGTGATACTTGACCACGATGGTATAACCCACATCTGTGGCAGTGCACGGCCCAAAACTAGCCACTCATCATCATAACCCCCTTCCCCCAGCAGCCAAGCTCCCATCTCCTATAGCTGGATCACTGCCTCCCCTAGGTGTCCATTTCTAATGCTTGGACTGACTGTGTGATTATGGTAAAGGTCAGGGCTGGTGCAAGGATTTTTGACACCCTAGGCGAAACCTCATTTTGCCCCCCCCCCTCTTGGCTCCACCCCTGAATCCACTCCAGTGGCGGCTGGTGAAGTTTTAGGATGGGGGGGCGCCAGACCCCGCCCTTCCTTTTTGACCCCTCCCACTTGGTGAAAATGGCCGTGGTTTCAGCAAAATAGTGGGCGTGGCTCTAAGGTGGTGGGGTTAGTGTCTGAGATGAACGAGGGATGGAGGGAGAGGGAGAGGGACAGAGGGATGGAGGGACAGCAGGCCCAGATCCTACACCACAATAGAAATATGTGTATTCTAGCAAGTTTAACAATCAGCAGATAAGGATATTCCAAACACCTGGTGTTAGCACTTCAATCATCCCAGCACCATGGTTGTTATGGTGTCAGGATGATTGAAGCGCATTATTTCTATTATAACATTGCAATATAAGATGAAATCATTCAACTCACCATAATGCAGAATCAGATGGAGCTCTGAGCGTGTCACTAGCCATGTCGCCTGCCACCAGATGCCATCAGGTGTCCCCAGCGAAGTCCATCCTTACATCAGGTGTCCCCAGCGGAGTCCTTATTTACATGCAGCCTGTGTCCCACCAAATTGCAGCAGCCCGTGTCACCATCAATTGCAGCAGCATGTGTCACCATCAAATTGCAGCAGCATGTGTCATCACCAAATCGCAGCAGCATGTGTCACCATCAAATTGCAGCAGCATGTGTCATCACCAAATTGCAGCAGCATGTGTCATCACCAAATTGCAGCAGCATGTGTCCCACCAAATTGCAGCAGCATGTGTCATCACCAAATTGCAGCAGCATGTGTCCCACCAAATTGCAGCAGCATGTGTCCCACCAAATTGCAGCAGCATGTGTCCCACCAAATTGCAGCAGCATGTGTAACCATCAATTTCAGCAGCATGCGTGCCACCAAATTGCAGCAGCATGTGTCACCATCAATTGCAGTAGCATGTGTCCAACCAAATTGCAGCAGCATGTGTCCCACCAAATTGCAGCAGCATGCATCCCACCAAGTTGCAGCAGCATGTGTCACCACCAATTGCAGCAGCATGCGTTCCACCAAGTTGCAGCAGCATGCCTCCCACCAAGTTGCAGCAGCATGTGTCCCACCAAATTGCAGCAACATGTGTCACCATCAATTGCAGCAGCATGTGTCCCACCAAGTTGCAGCAGCCTCACATCAAACCCCCCCTCCTTACTTACCTTGCAGTGTGTTGTCCTCTCCAGCTGTGTCTCCTTTGGAGAGGTCCGTCCTCTCATACTTCTTGTTTTCTCCCTCCTCAATTGGAGGGAGAAAACAGGAAGTGACATCACACTCAGATGTCAATCAAACCGCCCGGCCGTAGTAATATATACTACGAACGGGCGGAAGCTACTCGGCGCATCAGAAAGCGTTGCAAGGCGGGCTAAGTGCCCGCAAATTAAGCTCCACATCTGGAGTCTCGTGATTGCATAGACGTGGCACTTCCCATAGGTGCACTGTGTCCGGCGTCTAAACACAGTGCACTTAAGGACCTTTTTTTTTCATTAAAGTGCCAGCTTTTGACATTTTTTTTCTGACTGCCTGCAGGGGAGGCCGCACGCAGGCGCCCCCTATGGACGGGCCGCCCCTGCTCCACTCCCTTTGCCCTGCCCATGTTTACCCCACCTTTTTAATGAAGCAGCCTCACCAGCACCCATCAATGCAGCCTCACCAGTGCCCATCAATGCAGCCTCACCAGCTCCCATCAATCCAACCTCATCAGCACCCATCAAATGCAGCCTCACCAGCACCCATCAAATGCAGCCTCACCAGCACCCATCAAATGCAGCCTCACCAGCGCCCATCAATGCAGCCTCACCAGAGCCCATCAATGCAGCCTGACCAGCGCCCATCAATGCAGCATTACCAGCTCCCATCAATGCAGCCTCACCAGCGCCCATCAATGCGGCCTCACCAGCGCTCATCAATGAAGCATTACCAGCTCCCATCAATGCAGCCTACCAGTGCCCATCAACGAATGTTTGCTTGCTTCCATTCATTTGAAAGTCGGGACACAGATGCAGTCCTCCACCGCCTCTGACACTATGTGCAAATGGAGCAGTGGCTGCCTGCTGATGCTGAGACTTAGTTGTTTGCTGCAGAGAGAAGAGAGTAGGAACACCAGTGACCGGGCGCCATAGGCAGCAGTGCGCCCTAGGCGACTGCCTAGTTTGCCTAGTGGTAGCACCGGCCCTGGTAAAGGTGCACCCCCCGCCCCCCCACTTCACATTTACTATCGGCATGGCCGGTCCTGCCTCAGAATCTAGAGAACACAAGAAGATGATGTTCTGCATACAAGTTGCTGATATGGTTGCAATGCATTGAGCTGATCTGGAGGAGTTTTTCTTGTTGTTAGAATTGCACTTTAATTTCGGCGTTTGGATCGGAGACGCAGACGCGCCCTCCTCTGTTGCCGTCTCTGCGGCCGCAGGTGATGGAGGCGTTCGGCGTAGCGGATCACGCTCAGCACATAAAACAGAATTCTTTCATTTTAACAAGGCAGGTTTGTTGTTTTTGGGCTCAATCCAAAAACAGCTTCATTTTATTAGCCGCGGCTTGGCTTACGGCAGTAAGGTTGGGGGGTGGGGGAGGTGGTGGGGCGAATGTACGCAAACGTCCTTACTGCACACCTGTGACACGCATGACATCATGCCATTCAATAGGCGGCCTGTGCTGGGGGGGACAATTGCACCATTCACAGCCACACAATGCCACCTGCAGCTGGTCGGCCAGGCGCTCTCTGGCCCGCAAAACCGTAAACTGGGGATGAAGTGTGAAGGGGTGGAAGCTAATATTGCCCTGTGGCTCCCCTGGCGACCCAGGCCCCAAAAAATGATATCACCCCAGAGTTTAACCATCTGGCAGCTGGAGGCATCCATAAGGAGGAGGTGCAGCTACAACGTTGAGGCACTAGGTGGCAGCCTGCAGCTGTGAGCTGGAAAGGCGAAAGTGAAGTTGCTTCGAAAGTCTTTGGGGCTTTGTGTATAAAATGATGGATTCTGATTCGTCAAGCTGCGCTAACCCTTTGGGAGTGATAACAAATGCATGTGATATGCCAAAAAGATAGGTCACTTTAGCATGCCTAAAGTTTAAGGGGCCCTTTTGTGACTTGTTAAATTAGGATCCAAAAAGTTTATGACCATTAAACCTATCAATATGGTCAAAAGAATGTTGCCCCTCCCCCCCTCTGAATGACGGAGTTCAGGTGTCTCCCCTGAAGGGTCCTGGTAATACTACTTAATACAAAGATGTTGTAGACAATTGTGTAATTGTGTAGACATTGTGCTCTTCCAACTAGGTTTGTCCCGATATCACTTTTTTAAGACAGATTACAAATACCGATACTTTTTTCAAGTACTCGCCGATACTTTTTTTAAACGTCATGTGACAGTGGCACTAATATGCAGCACTGATAGGTGGCACTGATGGGCACCGATGAGGTATGGACTGTGTCAGTATTTTTTTATTATTTAAATTTAAATTTTTTACAATATATATATATATATATATATATATATATATAATATAAATTGTATATATATTGTATATATATTATGTAAAAATGTAAAATGCTGAAAGAAAAAAGAAAGCATTAAAAAAGAAAGCATTAAAAAATATATATATATATATATATATATATATATATATATATATATATATATATATATGTATATATATATATATATATATATATATATATATATATATATATATATGTATATATATATATATATATATATATATATATGTATATATATATATATGTATATATATATATATATATATATATATATATATATATATGTATATATATATATATATATATATATATATATATAGTGTTGTTTTTTTAATGCTTTCTATTTTATTTTTTATTATTTTTATAATTTAACCTTTAAATATTTATGAATTACAATTCTTTATTTTTTATTTTTTTATTCTTTTTTTATCAGCCCTGTTGGCGGGGGGGGGGGGGGGGGGTGGCTTTGGTGAGATATCAGGGGTCTAAACAAGCCCCTAACGTCTCCCTTTTGAGATAGGAAAAGAGATTGAGGACACAGATTCCCCAGTCCCTTTCTCAGCAGCCTCAGCTGCACTGAAGATGAATGGACAGGAGGCAGAGGCTCCTCCCCATTCATACACTGAAGCATCATACACACACTGACTCTGTCAGGAAGGAGCTGGTAAATGACATTTATACCGGCTCCTTCCTCTGCTCTCCAACCTGACAGATCTGGGACGTGGGGTTGAACCCTGAGAGCCGGAGGAGCACATAGAGGACCCGGGGAGCCAAACGAGGACCCAGAGGAGGATTCCGGGAGCCATAGGAGGGCCCAGGGAGCCGGACTCAATATGGCATCCTCAGCGTAGCGGGGGGGGGGGCAGCCTCACATATGATCGGTGCGGCAGTGGGGGCAGTTACAAGCACCAATCTCCCTGTATAGCTTTCAATAAAGCAGCTGGCAACGGCAGGAGGGAGAGGAGGAGAATTGGCTACCAGCTGCTTTATTGAAAGCTATACAGGGAGATTGGTGCTTGTAACTGCCCCCACTGCCGCACCGATCATATGTGAGGCTGCCCCCCCCCCGCGCGCTACGCTGAGGATGCCAAACCCAGTACAACATTGAGCATCGGAGCAAGTACTCGTGCAAATGCTCGTTATCGGCACCAATACCGATACTAGTATCGGTATAGGTGCAACCCTACTTCCAACCTTGTGGTAACAGTTTGAAGACCCTCTTATGTTCCACTATGACTGTCCCTTTGTACAAAACCGAACTCATCAAACCATAAAGACATGGTTTGATGAGTTTGGTCTCAAGGAACTTGAGTGTCCTTCAGAGCCTTGACCTCAACTCAACTGAACACCTTTGAGATGAATTGCAATGCCGATGGCAAGCCAGGTTTTCCCATTCAATACCTCTATAAAGACATGGTTTGATGATTTTTGTCTTGAGGAACTTGAGTGTCCTTCAGAGCCTTGACCTCAACTGAACTGAACACCTTTGAGATGAATTGCAATGCCAATGGTGAGCCAGGTCTTTCCATCCAACACCTCCATAAAGACATGGTTTGATGATTTTGGTCTTGAGGAACTTGAGCATCCTTCAGAGACTTGACCTCAACTCGACTGAACACCTTTTGAGATGAATTGGAATGCGATGTTGAGCCAGGTCCTCTCACCCAACATACCCATAAAGACTTGGTTTGATGAGTTTGGTCTCAAGGAACTTGAGTCACATTTAGAGTCCTGACCTCAATCCCACTGAACACCTTTGAGATGAATTGGAACGCCGATGGTGAGCCAGGTCTTCTCATCCAAAACCTCCATAAAGACATGGTTTGATGATTTTGGTCCCGAGGAACTTTAGTGATCTTCAGAGCCCTGACCTCAAGCCTACTGAACACCTTTGGGATGAACCGGAATTCCGATGGTGAGCCAGGTCTTCCCATCCAACATTCCCATAAAGACATGGTTTGATGATTTTGGTCTCAAGGAACTTGAGTGTCTTTCAGAGCCTTGACCTCAACCCCACTGAACACCTTTGAGATGAATTGGAATGCCGATGGTGAGACAGGTCTTCTCAGACAACATCTCCATAAAGACATGGTTTGATGAGTTTGGTCTCAAGGAACTAAGTTGAGTCACATTTAGAGTCCTGACCTCAATCCCACTGAACACCTTTGAGATGAATTGGAACGCAGATGGTGAGCCAGGTCTTCTCGTCCAAAACCTCCATAAAGACATGGTTTGATGAGTTTGGTTTAGAGAAACGTGGGTGTCCTTCAGAGCCCTGACCTCAACCCTACAGAACACCTTTGGGGTGAATTGGAATGCCGATGGTGAGACAGGTCTTCTCAGCCAACATCTCCATAAAGACATGGTTTGATGAGTTTGGTCTCAAGGAACTTTAGTGACCTTCAGAGCCCTGAACTCAACCCTACAGAACAACTTTGGGGTGAACTGGAATGTTGAGGGTGAGCCAGGTCTTCCCATACAAGATCTCCATAAAGATATGGTTTGATGACTTTGGTTTCGAGGAACTTGAGTGTCCTACAGAGCCTTGACCTCAACCCCACTGGACACCTTTAAGATGAATTGGAATGTTGAAGGTGGGCCTCACAAATGGGGCAAATTCCCACAGACACAGTTTGGTGTAGAGAAATTCATGTGTCCTGCACAGAGCCCTGACCTCAACCCTACTGATCACCTTTGGGATGAATTGGAACTCTGATTATTACATAGTTACATAGTAGGTGACGTTGAAAAAAGACACAAATCCATCAAGTCCATATGTCAGTATTACATTGTATATCTCTGTATGTTGTGGTCGTTCAGGTGTTTATCTAATAGTTTCTTGAAACTATCGATGTCCCCCCCCCCCCCGCTGAGACCACCGCTTGTGGAAGGGAATTCCACATCCATGCCGCTCTTACAGTAAAGAACCCTCTACGTAGTTTAAGGTTAAACCTATTTTCTTCTCATTTTAATGAGTGGCCACGTGTCTTTGTTAAGATTTTAGAGTTGGGGTGGACTTGCATCTTAAGTATTTTTGGCTCTGGTCTGGCCATGTGATCCCCTATGTCAGTCAGTGGTGGCTGCAGGGGAGAGGAGACAGCACTCCGTGTTAGGAAGGCAAAGTGACAGTTTTGAAGCTAGTTGGGTGTAAGCTGGAATTCCACTTTAGGTCCCAAACGGCACCCAGGTTCAGCAGTTCTGTTTGGTCCCTGGCAGCTTCTGGAACCACCGGCCTGTCAGTGACAGCCAGGATCCAGCACTAAGCTCTTGGGCTTCCAATCTTGCTACACCTCGCTCCATAGGAGTGCGTGTAGCAGATCACTGTAACCACACTCAAACCGGACACTTTATAAGGTCCACCTCAGTCGCTAGTAGCGAGTTGGACCCCCTTGATTAGGTCCACCTTGCTAGTAGCGGGTTGGACTCCCTTTTGCCTTCATTCTTGGTGGCATAGATACAACAAGGTGTTGGAAACGTTCCTCCGAGATTTTCCTCCATAGTGACATGACAACATGACGCAGTTTCTGCAGATTTGTCGGCTGCACATCCATGACGCCAATCTCCCGTTCCACCACATCCCAAAGGTCCTCTATTGGATGAGATGTGGTGAGTGTGGAGGCCATTGGAGGACAGGGACCTCATTGTCCGGTGGTGAGATGATTGGAGCTTTGTGACATGGGGCATTATCCTGCTGGAAGGAGCCATCAGAAGATGGGGACACTGTAGTCATAAAGGGATGGACATGGTCAGTAACAATACTCAGGTAGGTCGTGGTGATTAAACCATGATCAATGGGTACTAAGGGGCCCGAAGTGTGCCAAGAAAATACCACCCACACCATTACACCCCACCACCAGCCTGAACCGGTGATACCCCATCCCCCACACCATTACACCCCCACCACCAGCCTGAACCAGTGATACCCCATCCCCCACACCATTACACCCCCACCACCAGCCTGAACCGATGATACCCCATCCCCCACACCATTACACCCCCCACCACCAGCCTGAACCGGTGATACCCCATCCCCCACACCATTACACCCCCCACCACCAGCCTGAACCGGTGATACCCCATCCCCCACACCATTACACCCCCACCACCAGCCTGAACCGGTGATACCCCATCCCCCACACCATTACACCCCCACCACCAGCCTGAACCGATGATACCCCATCCCCCACACCATTACACCCCCCACCACCAGCCTGAACCGGTGATACCCCATCCCCCACACCATTACACCCCCACCACCAGCCTGAACCGGTGATACCCCATCCCCCACACCATTACACCCCCACCACCAGCCTGAACCGGTAATACCCCATCCCCCACACCATTACACCCCCACCACCAGCCTGAACCGGTGATACCCCATCCCCCACACCATTACACCCCCACCACCAGCCTGAACCGGTGATATCCCATCCCCCACACCATTACACCCCCACCACCAGCCTGAACCAGTGATACCCCATCCCCCACACCATTACACCCCCACCACCAGCCTGAACCGGTGATACCCCATCCCCCACACCATTACACCCCCCACCACCAGCCTGGACCGGTGATACCCCATCCCCCACACCATTATCAGAAGATGGGGACACTGTAGTCATAAAGGGATGGACATGGTCAGCAACAATACTCAGGTAGGACGTGGTGATTAAACCATGATCAATGGGTACTAAGGGGCCCGAAGTGTGCCAAGAAAATACCACCCACACCATTACACCCCACCACCAGCCTGAACCGGTGATACCCCATCCCCCACACCATTACACCCCCACCACCAGCCTGAACCTGTGATACCCCATCCCCCACACCATTACACCCCCACCACCAGCCTGAACCGATGATACCCCATCCCCCACACCATTACACCCCCCACCACCAGCCTGAACCAGTGATACCCCATCCCCCACACCATTACACCCCCACCACCAGCCTGAACCGATGATACCCCATCCCCCACACCATTACACCCCCCACCACCAGCCTGAACCAGTGATACCCCATCCCCCACACCATTACACCCCCACCACCAGCCTGAACCGGTGATACCCCATCCCCCACACCATTACACCCCCACCACCAGCCTGAACCAGTGATACCCCATCCCCCACACCATTACACCCCCACCACCAGCCTGAACCGATGATACCCCATCCCCCACACCATTACACCCCCCACCACCAGCCTGAACCGGTGATACCCCATCCCCCACACCATTACACCCCCACCACCAGCCTGAACCGGTGATACCCCATCCCCCACACCATTACACCCCCACCACCAGCCTGAACCGGTAATACCCCATCCCCCACACCATTACACCCCCACCACCAGCCTGAACCAGTGATACCCCATCCCCCACACCATTACACCCCCACCACCAGCCTGAACCGATGATACCCCATCCCCCACACCATTACACCCCCCACCACCAGCCTGAACCGGTGATACCCCATCCCCCACACCATTACACCCCCACCACCAGCCTGAACCGGTGATACCCCATCCCCCACACCATTACACCCCCACCACCAGCCTGAACCGGTAATACCCCATCCCCCACACCATTACACCCCCACCACCAGCCTGAACCGGTGATACCCCATCCCCCACACCATTACACCCCCACCACCAGCCTGAACCGGTGATATCCCATCCCCCACACCATTACACCCCCACCACCAGCCTGAACCAGTGATACCCCATCCCCCACACCATTACACCCCCACCACCAGCCTGAACCGGTGATACCCCATCCCCCACACCATTACACCCCCCACCACCAGCCTGAACCGGTGATACCCCATCCCCCACACCATTACACCCCCACCACCAGCCTGAACCGGTAATACCCCATCCCCCACACCATTACACCCCCACCACCAGCCTGAACCGGTAATACCCCATCCCCCACACCATTACACCCCCACCACCAGCCTGGACCGGTGATACCCAATCCCCCACACCATTACACCCCCACCACCAGCCTGAACCGGTAATACCCCATCCCCCACACCATTACACCACCACCACCAGCCTGAACCGGTGATATCCCATCCCCCACACCATTACACCCCCACCACCAGCCTGGACCGGTGATACCCCATCCCCCACACCATTACACCACCACCACCAGCCTGAACCGGTGATATCCCATCCCCCACACCATTACACCCCCACCACCAGCCTGGACCGGTGATACAAGGTAGGATGGATCCATGCACCAAATTCTGACCCCACCATCTGAATGTCGGAGCTGAAATCCAGACTCATCAGACCAGGCAACGTTTTTCCAATCTTCTGTTGTCCAATTTTGGTGATCCTGTGCCAATTGTAGCTTCAGTTTCCTGTTATTATATGACAGGAGTGGCACCCGGTGTGGTCTTCTGCTGCTGTAGCCCATCTGCTCCAAGGTTGGATGTGTTGTGTATATTCTGCCTACTTTGG